>NC_067148.1:2385000-2687500 GCF_903995435.1 Acomys russatus
GGCGAGGCAGAGAGGGAGATGGACCAATCTGATAGAGTGCTATATACCTGTTTGTTTGTTTTGTTTTGCTTTTTCCAGGTGGTAGTCACAACAAGGACAGATGCTGACAGCTTCAGCACCCAGTATGTCTTAGATGGCAGTGGCCACATACTTTCTCAGAAACCTTCACATCTTGGTCAAGGTGAGTAGCTGTGGAGTATTTTTGCTGTCTCCGTTATTAAAAAAAAAATGAGTTTTGCCTCGAATTTAAACAGTGCTTTGTGTTTTTTCTCCATAAAATCTGGTTACGTTTCAAGCAAACATTTGGTCTTCCTCTGTGGACCTCTTAAATACAGAGTCATCCTCAGGAGGAGCGAGGCGAGGTGACTCTGGATTACTGCTCTAACAGCAGTTATTTTCCTGTTGTTGGATCACCAGTGTCATCTTCACAGATGAGGAAGAGTGTTTTACTGAAGCACATAAAACGTCTTTAATTTGTAATAAACCATAAGCCTGAAATACTCTGATTAAATAATTTAAAAGTATTTATTAATGAAACACTCATATATAAACTGAATATAGGTTAAAAAGTGTAATCGTTTTCAGCTCCTAGTTTACTGACTTCCTGCTGAAGTCCATCTGACACCTCTTCCACTTCGTCACTTTCTGGTATTCTGAGACAAATATATATTAGCTATTTTTCCTATTATTCATTACTGTTTTATACACATCTGTATGTACTTTTATTTGTATTTTATTTACTTGGTATCTTTTTAATTCTTTTAAAAACTAATTCTAGCCAGGTACAGTGGCACATGCCTGCAATCGCAGCACTCAGGGAAGCACGCAGGTGGATCGCTGTGAATTCAAGGCCAGCCTGGTCTACAAAGTGAGTTCAGGATAGCCAAAGCTACACAGAGAAACGCAGTCTCAAAACAAACAACAAAACAAAACAACAACAAACACTAATTCTAAGGTAGAAAACAGTCTCTTTAGTCTGAGTTCACAGAATCCCCTAATCTTTTTCCCAGCAGTGGGTGGTTACAGTTGAGGCACTGTCAAAGATGGCTTCTCTTCAGAATTGAGTTCAAAGAATCACTGGCTCTGGGAGGGACTTGTGGGATATTTGTTGTTGTACCCTTCTCTCAGCTGGAATATGAATTTCAATAATTTTATTGCTCCTTGTTGTAGTTGATCAAAGTACTACATTTTTTTGTGGTTTCACCCCATCCATTTTAATGTAAATTACTATATTTAATTTCTTAAATGACTTTGGTCCTTATGAAACTTATTTTCTTAGTTCTGGTAATTCCTTTCAATGTGGCTATAATTTTGGAAATTGTTAGCATAGTTAGTGGTTACTTTTGCTCATTAGGAATTTATATTTTTGTATTCACAGAGGAAAAGAAATCAACAGAAAATTTAAAGAAAACATACTCATTTACATCTCATTTGTTTATAAGTCAATAAAAATGAGTTCATCTATAATCACTACTTTATTTGATATATAATAAATATTATATACTTTAGTTAAAACATTATTTTTTCAATGTGTTGGACAAAGATAAGTCTTTATTTTATTTTTTATTTTAAGTATGGTCCCTCTTAAGAAATCCTCTAAATATTACAAGTTCTAGTTAGGAAATCAAGAGAAGGCTGTGAGCCTCCTAGTCGAGCACTTTGAAGTGACCCAGTCACCTTATAAAACTTAAAGTATTTATTTTTATCTCAGTGGTTGCCAGTGTGATGTGGGTGGCCGGAGGCGCTGCATCACTCATACTTCCCATGCTTTCCTGTGTCCATCTCCATGGCAACTATGAAATAACAATCCTTAAGTGAGGACTCCATCTGATCTTTGCCCTTTGGCTGGCTGACTTTTCTTTTTCTACTGACGTCAGTCTTCTACCTTCAGTAAGTAAAATTAGGTATGCATGTTAAGGAAGTTTTGTGGTCAGTAAATGCATCTTATTTTCATTAGCTTATTTCATAACTCAAGAACCAACACACTTGAAAGGTCAATAGTTACAAAACCAGTATGACTTTTTGTAACTCACTTTTTCCACCTAACTACACTTGATTTCTTAGGTAGCAGCAACAAAAGAAAAAAAATGGAAGTCTTAATTTGAGGTTGTTCTAGATGGACAAATTATACAAGTCTGTGTATAATAAAAGTGCTCTTGCAGTTTCACTGCTTCTCGCGTTTCACCAGCTGTCATTAGCTTCCATTTCAATGTTTTCTATGTAAGATAAAACTGCAGTTCACCATCCTAGTTTATACCTGTGCGTTTAAAGTTCTTGTAGATGAATCTCAGCTGTGATGTGACTGTCCTTAGCAGTGACTCTCCATGTTGTCTCTCAGACGGCACCTGCAGAGAGATGGCGTAACTGTAGGTACAGGGACAACCTGCAGTAAAATCTGGAAAACTTGTACATATTTAAAAAGGATTTGCTGAAAATTCCTATTTTGCTTTTAGTGTACAGATACTTGTTTTGTGGATTGGTTTAGCTATTTAATGTTATTTATACTTTTAATAAATTGTTATTTTAGTTGCTCTTCCCCTTCTCTTCATTAGATTCTCAAATTAGGTTTTCATTCTCAAATTAGACTTTCTTTCCTTCCTTTAAGGATATTTATATTTAATATGTTTGCCACTTTTGTATCCTACAGGGGCTAGAAAAGGGTGTCTGTTACAGGCAGTTGTGGGCCACCTGATACGGCTTCTGGGAACTGAGCTCTGGTCCTCTGCAAGACCAGTACAGTGGCTTTTGTTTTTCCCCCTCTGTAAGGCAGAACTGCACTCTTGATCAAGGTGGTGCTCTAAGCATAGAAGCACAGCAAGCACACTGAGGCAGGAAGTGCACTCAGAAGAGCAAGCACGCTGGCAGGAAGTGCGCTCAGAAGAGCAAGCACGCTGGCAGGAAGTGCGCTTGGTTTTTGTTCTAAAGCAGGTTGTAACTACGTCTTCCTTCCATTCACTAGGACCACCTGCAACCCTTAACAATAGAAATTTTCAAAGGGTTGGCACAAAGGAAGGGAAGGGATGCAGGAGAAAGCCATTTTCCATCTTAACTGCTGAGCTGTCTCTCCAGCCACTATCCTTGCTTGCCTTTAAAGAAACAGAAGAACCCTCCAGCTTTTCAAGTCTTACTTTTAAGAGTAACTCAGTTATTTGTGGTATAATATCTTTTTATGTCTCATGGTTTTATGCTTCTAAGTTGATTTATTCTCCAGAGCAAATACAAGTATTCCATCCTTGTACCTTGTGAGAGATGGTTGCTGTAGATTGCTCTCTGGATTGTGTATGGACTGCAGTTTTATTTTTTGTAACAGAATACTGGAACCTTGTCATTAGTTTAGAACGCTTTCTGACAGTTAGCACCCATGCCTTTACATTAGAAGTATAAATAGCTGGCTTCATCAATGGCATAACATAGGGGCATGTAAAAATATAACGGAGCATATTGTAAGACTGCAGTTTAATTCTGGTGTTTAAAGAATGTGCTAAAGTTAGAGAGCTGAGTGGTTCTCTTGTAAAATCTGATAGTGCACTGGGGCCTCCTCTGTATTTGCCAGTATTACTTGGCACCTTTATTTTTAAGGATACACATTTCACTTGAAATGTAAAAAATACCTTTTATCTGTAAGCTTTATTAAAACATATAATTCTTATTTTGTGAATCATACTTTACTTGGGCTCTTTTAAGGTGGAAAAGCAATTTATGAATGTATAGCTTAGGTATAATGTAGTAAGCGCATAATACATATTTAAAAGTCAACAAATAATATTTTGTTTTCATAAACATGTGTATCTGGGGTATTGATTTCTGCCTGCCTGCCTTCTCCCTTTTGTTCATAGCTACAGTAAATGTTTTCACATTGATATTGAGGAATTAATTTAAGGATTAATAAGAAGCAGATGAGTAAATAATGGCAGTAAAGTGAAACGCCTGGACACTAGAGGGTGGTTAGTGGGCTTTTCAGAGACCGTGACATTTGGGTTTGAAGCTGATGTGTAGCAGGTAAGAAGGCACAAGATGTAACCTTTCCGCCAGAGACTCACACGTGGAGAATAGGACATTTCTCTATAGCCGTAAAGAGGAAAGTCTACAATTTAAAAGTATTTGGGGTTTTTTCCCTTTAAATTTATTGAAGAATTGTGTCACAGAAAAACTTACATGAAAAGGTTGCCCCTTCCTGGATAAGAAGTAACTAATGATCACTTGTACTGTTGTTGGCAGGATTAACTGAGATTGGATGTGTAGGTGGACATCAGAGCAACCTGCCATAGGTAGCATACCGTGTATAGCACGGCAACCCCGCCAGAGCTTTGTATGGCCTACTTTGGACTGAACTGACAAGTTACAGTCTGGGATCCTCAGACAGAGCTCATTGTCCTACACATTGAGTCTCATGAGGACTTCACTGACTGAGCTGTGGTGAAGGAAGTTGACACTGGGTTATAGAAAGAGCTCTTAATACTTGCTAGAGGAAGAGGACCAGTTCCATCATCAAGCTGACGGTGACTTAGCTGTAGCCCATAGTATTACTGGTTCCGGTTTGACAGGAAATACTATCATCTTCAATAGCTGTAGTTCTTCTAGATACAGGTCAAATAAAAGCCTTAAAGGACATGAAGAAGGAAAAGTAAGAGCCATCACCAATAGAAAGAAAGTTCAGCAAACTCAGAGAAAGTTATATTGTTATGGTCATAGAAAACCCCCTTCCCAGAAGGCGGGTGATGGGAGGAGGGTAGTCTCCATTGCTATGCCTGGTGACGGAAAAAGGTTTTAGAATTGGTTCCTCGGAGTCTTGAAACATTTGAAGGATTGTGCTAGACTAAGGTAGAATGTTAAGTGGACTTTAAGGAGTGAAGACCAGAATGCTGATAGAAACACAGACAGGAGCTAGAGGGATGGCTCAGCGGTTAAGATTACATACTGGTCTTGCAGAGGACCTGAGTTTCCAGCACCCACGTGGCCTCCATCCTCTGGCCTCAGGCACCTGAACTCAGCTACATATGTCAAGCCACATGCACACATATGCATGTAATTTGAAATAAATACTTTAAGAAAAACAAAATATATGTAGTTTCAAGAGGAAATCTTGATTGGCAGTTGAGCCCAGCCCCACCTGTGTAACACTCTGGCAAAGATCTGGTTTCGTTATTCCTGTGCCCTGTCATTTTTTTGGGGGAGTTGAGTTGCAGTAGAGGAAAATTAAAGGCAGTGGCATGAGTGTTACTGGAAATTTTTAGCTATATTTACAGTGGGAATTGGTAACAAAGGGAGAGAAAAATATCGTAAAACTTGCAATTTGGCAAGAAAAGCAATATATTTAATTTTTTGGTCTAGAATCGCATGGTTACTGGAAAGGTTAGCACTGATGAAGAAACCAGCAGCCCGGAAAGACTCGAAGAAATCAAAAAGGCAACAAATGAAATTTGTCTCAAAGGCTTTCCAGGGCTTTTCAGAAGGGCTCAAGGGGCCTTGCTCACTCTCACTGCCCAAGCCCAGTTATGATATGAAGGTTGGTAATGGAGTTAGTGTACGTGCATTTTGGGAAAGAGCATGTACAAAGGCTCTGAGGTAGAAACAAGTCTGCTGTGATAGATGAATGGAAGACAGGAGGTGAGTAGAGAGGGAAATGACCATAAGCCAGGTTATGCAGGGCCCTGTGTGCTTTACCCTTCACTCAATAAGTGTTCAAAACATCAAGTGCTAAACTATTCCTTTATATATCTGTCTCATGTCACTAACCCTTATTTAATTATATTAGCTTTAAGAGGCTTTACTAAATTTATTTTTCCTTTTTAAAAATATTATTTTGTTTGCAGATTTCATACTGTACTGTATTTACATCATTTCCAGTCCTCAAGCTCTTCCTGTGTCTCACTTTCTCATTTCATGACCTCTTATATGTGTGTCCACTACTAAGAACATTTTGTGTTGCTCCTATGTACATGTTTGACTGACCACTTAGGTTTAGATAGTCTATCCCAAGGCACATTTTTGGGGAAGACTGATTCTCCCTCTTAAAAGCCACTAATTGCCCATAATTCTTATCTGGGAGTGAGCCTTGTGAGATTTCCCCAATCCAAGTTCATGTTTTCATTGTGGGGGTCTTGTTTAGGTGACCTGTTGTTAAGAACTTATGGGTGTAGCTCTTGGTCATATATACAGGACACTACTTTGCAGCAGACATCCCAATACTTAAAATCTTTCCACCCTTTCTTTGCAATGTCTCCTTAGGTGTAGGGGTTACATGTTACATTGCTTATCAACTGAGAATGGCTACCCTGTTGTCAGTTGTTCTCTGCGTTTTGACCAGTTAAGTATTTCTGTGGTTTCCATCTGCGCAAAAAGAAGCTTTTTTGATGAGGTTTGCGAGCTATGCTTATGTGTGAGCAAAGGATGGGCATTTAGAATGAAGTTGGGAATCATACTTGTTGCAGAACGTGCCAAGAGTAGGTTCTCTTTTAGGATCCGCGGCATTACTAACCACAGTTAGTTAGCTGGGTTACAGTACCAGGCGTGAATGCAGTGGTGTAAGTCTAACTAGGTAGCTGTGCTTTTTATACCCATGGGGGTAACTTACCCTGCAGGCCAGCTTTGTAGCTTTGTAGAGCTTTGAGTTACCACTCTCCTTTGCAGGCTTGCAAAGCTGCTATGAGAGATGTCCTCAGAGAAGAGGCTTGCAAGTCAGTTCTACTTAGTTCTTTTAATTTGCCCGTCCAAAGTGTGCAGTGTCTTTAGCAGTAGGATCTTACCTTCAGATTCTGAGAGGCAGCCACGGGCTGCAGCAGTAGTCTGTATTGTCAGGGAGTCTCATGGACTTCCCTGACCAATGACTCAAAGAGGTTTTCCATGCCTGGCACTAGGGCTAAATAAAGTTATGCCACCTGGAGTGATAACGCTCACATGAGCCAAAGACTATCCAAGTTTACTTTCTTATCTCCTCTTGTCCTGAGATCTTTATCCTGAGGTCATGGTCATTTGGTTCAAGTTCATTTTCCATCAGATACACTTGGGTGATATACTGTTGAGTTCTTGCTAGGCCCGAAAAGTCATCATTTGCTCCTATTTGTGTCTGGAAACCAAATGTCTGTTTCTTTATTATATTTATTTTCTTTAAGAAGTGATATTTATAAGCCTCTGCCATTATTGGCTGAAATACCTGAGAAAACTCTATGTCTTCACCTTATCCTTTCTTTCCCCACTTTTTCTTGACGCTCATTTTCTTGGCACAGATTCCTAATACATAGCATAAAAGATTTCAGCTGCTGATTTAGTGTCTTTATTGTTGTAACCAGTGACCAAAAGCAACCTGGAGTAGAAACAGCTTATTTTGCTTACAAGTCCACATCATAGTCCATCATCAAAGGAAGTCAGGGTGGGTTCCTGGAGGAAGGAGCTGAGCTGGAAGCTATGCAGAAATGCTAGCTTGTTTCTCTAGGCTTGCTCAGTTTGTTTTCTTACACACCCAAGGACCGCCTGCCCAAGGTGGTACAGTGGGCTAGCCACTCCACATCAATCATTTATTAAAAAAACACACTATAGATTGCCAAACAGTCTATAGAGCTGAAGGGTAGTATAGTGGCCTAGGCCCTCCTACGTCAGTCATTAAGAAAATACACTACAGACTTGCTTGCCTACAAGCAGGCTAATAGAGGCATTTTCTCAGCTGTGATTTCTCTTTCTAGATAAGTCTAGATTTCTATCCAGTAGACAAAAATCTAATCAACACGGTTATATTTCCTCCCTCCCTCTTTATCCCATTTCACTTCCTATCTCTATCCCCCCCGTCCTTTGTTTAATGAAAAACAGATTTGTTCTATATTTCAAGCTGGCCTCAAATTCAGTGATGTTCCTGTCTCAGCCTCCTAAGTGCTGAAATTTCAGGTTCACATAACGGTGTTCGATTTCACCAGTCTATAGACAAAAAGGGGAGAAAGTTAAAGTAGTATGTTTACAAAAGGATGTGGCAGAAACATATGCATGTAGATTATGTTTATGAGCACTGAGTATGCATGTGCCTGTAGGTGTGTGTGTGTGTGCGCACGCACACGCGTGCAGGTACACTTATTTCGCTCTGTGCCTGCATGTGGAGCCCACAGTTCAATATTAGGTGTATTCTTTTTAAAGACAGGATCGATTGACAACCCGGACCTCACTGTTTCTACTAGACCGGCTGGTCATTGGGTCCCTTGGGATCTACCTGGTCTACCACCCTCATGCCACTGTGCCAACCATTTGTGTTGGCTGCAGATCCGAACTCAGTTCCTCACGTTTCCCACGTCCTCCCTGCTTCTCTACTCACTCACCTTCACATTCTTTCTCTTTTGCTCTATCAAAGAAGAAAAAAATAAAAAGGTCAGAGCAGACAAACAAAGGAATATTAAGACAGCAAAACAAAAAGCGTGCAAAAAAATTATCATGGAGTCCATTTTGGGTTGGCCAACTGTTCCAGAGCATGGTGTCTGTCCTGGAGTGTGGTTGATATAGCTAGTGACATTCCCTTGGATAAGGCTGCTTTTCCCATTCCTGGAATGCATCAATTGCAGATAGCTTCTTGGTTAGGGGTGGGACTTTGTGTTCACTTCCCCGTCTCCATGCTGGGAATTTGTCTAATTTTAACTTTTATGCTGTTTTTGTCTGCTGTTATCAGCCCTGTTGTATCCTTAACCACCTCTGGCACTCCTCGACCCGTACCCCTAGAGAGGGTTTCTCTGTGTATCCTTGGCCGTCGTGGACTCACTTTGTAGATCAGGCTGGACTCGAACTCACAGTGATACACCACCACACCCGGGCGGCCACCTCTGCCTTTTACATTCTTTCCACATCTTCTTGCGCACACTTACCTGAGCCTTCAGGGGAGGGATTTGGTACAGACTCCACATGTAGTACTGATTCTTCCAAAGTCTCTCATTCTCTTGACATTGTCTAGCTGTGGCCTCTGTGCTGATTACCATCTACTGTGAGAAGAAGCTTTTAATGAAGGTGAGTGATGCTCTGATCTGTGAGTTGCAGCAATAAGTCACTAAAAGTCACCCTCTGCTGTGTCCCCATAGCAGAATAATAGCGGTGATTTTGCCCTATGCCCAGGGCCCATGTCTAGTGCAATAAGTCACTAAAAGTCATCCTCTTGCTGTGTCCCCATAGCAGAATAATAGCGGTGATTTTACCCTATGCCCAGGGCCCATGTCTAGTGCAATAAGTCACTAAAAGTCATCCTCTTGCTGTGTCCCCATAGCAGAATAATAGCGGTGATTTTGCCCTATGCCCAGGGCCCATGTCTAGTGCAATAAGTCACTAAAAGTCATCCTCTGCTGTGTCCCCATAGCAGAATAATAGCGGTGATTTTGCCCTATGCCCAGGGCCCATGTCTAGTCTCGTATTGTTAACTCCTTCAGCAGCGTGAGGGAAGGGTTCATCTCATACAGTGAGCCTTAAACCCAAGTTTTTAAAAGTTGTTTGCTACTCCTGTAGCATTTTTGCCACTGTTGCACCAGCATGTCTTGCAGGCAGGTCGCTGCTGAGGTCAGAGTGTTTGTAGGTGGATACTAGTGAGTGCTTCTCTCCTCTGGTAGCATGCAAAACAGCTTGCAGCTCCATGAACACGTGTCAGTAGAGGTGAAGCTTCTGGTTTGGCAACAGTTGTAGGTTCTCCATGTTCAGTGAAACAAGAAAGTGAATCTTCAGCAATAAGATCTTACTGTCAGGTTATGGAAGGTAACCAGTAGACTTGGCAACAGCTCATGATGTTTTGAGGCGGGGACTATAGGACTCCTTTGGCTAATGGCGTAACAAGATGTACCCCAGTCCTGGCACTGGAAGGATAAGATGTCTAGTTGGGGCATTTTCTCCTCCATTATATATGATTACATTTATTTTTGTTTTTGTATTTGACTCCATTTAAATTCCTTTTATATTTGTATATATTTTAGGAAGCTTCTATAGTAGTAGGATTCCTATGGTTTTTCAAAAGGTGTTAATATTACTTTTCACTTCACAAATGCTCTCCTTTACCTTCCTCTGCCATCCTCTTGGCCATTTAATCCTCTTGTGGTAGTTCCCCATTATCTCTAAAACACCATGTCCTTCCCTTCCTTGGACAGTCCCCTCCTCCCTTCTGGTTACTTGCTAGTTACCTAACTTCTGTGTCTGTTCTGATAGAAACACATACATAAGGCTTAAAAGCACGAACTGTCTTTTCCTTTGGGGTTCAGGTTGCCTCGATCAGGATGATTGTTTCTGCCTCCATCCTTTATCTGCACACACAGAGTTTCTCTGTGGAGCCTTGACTGTCCTGGTCTCACTTTGTACACCTGGATGGCCTCGAACTCACAGAGGTCCTGCCTCTGCTGTCCTGGGTGCTAGGATTACAGTGTGTACCACCACTGCCCAGCTTCTGAGCTGTTTCTTATTTCTGGCTTTTAGGAAGGGAGCAGCCATGGATGAATAAAGTGTGTTTATAGTAAGATATAGTGTCTTTGGATATATGCCCAAGAGTGGTCTAGCTGGACCTTGAAGTAGATCAATTCCCAGCTTCTGGAGAAACTGACATACTGATTCCCATAGTGGCTGTAAAAGTTTGCATTCCTAGCAGCAATTATTAAAAACTAAGTCATCATCAGCATGCGCTGTGATTTGTTTTATTGAACTTGACCATTCTGCCTGAGGTAAGATGAAATCTCAGAGTGCTTTGAACTTGCATTTCTCTGATGGCTAAGGTTGTTAAACATGTCTTTGTTTCCCAGCCATTTGTGTTTGATCTTTTGAGAACTTTGTTTAGTTCTGTATGCCATTTTTTAAATTAGGTTATTTTTTTTCTTGATGTTTAGTTTTTAAAATTCTTTTTATATCTTAGATATTAACCATCTATTGGATGTGTAATTGGTAAAGATCTTTTCCTTATCTGTAGCCTGCCACTTTGCCCTAATAATGGTGTCTTTTGTCACACAGAAACTTTTCAGTTTACTGAGGTACCATTTATTAATTGTTGGTCTTAGTACCTGTCCTAACAGTGCTATATTCAGAAAGCCTTCTGTGTCAGTGAGTTCCAAGACTATTCCCCACTTTCTCTTCTTTCAGATTCAGAGTATCTAGTCTTATGCTGAGGTCCTTGATACATTTGGAGTTGAGTTTTATGCAGGGTGATAAGTATAGGTCTATTTGCATTCTTTTTGTCAAAAAATCAAAGTTTCTCTGGGTCTGTAGGCTTATACCTAGTTCATCAATTTGATTCCATTAATATGTCTTTTTATGTCAATAGAATGCTGCTTTTATCACTATTGCTCTGCAGCACAACTTGAAAACCAAGATGATGAGACCTCTAGCAGTTCTTTTTATTATTCAGGATTATTTTAGCTATCCTGTTTTGTTTTGTTTTGTTTTAAAAAGCTGAAGATTGATTTTTTTCAATTTCTGTGAAAATGTGTGTTAGAGTCTTGATGGGGATTGCTTTGAATCTCTAGATTAGGTTTCATTTCATAGTCATTTTCACAATATTAATCCTAGGATTCCATGAGCATGGGAGATCATTTATCTTATGATATCTTCAATTTCTTTCTTTTATGTCTTAAAGCTTTTATTATACCTGTTTTTACCTTGGTTAGTTATTCTAATTTTTTCTTTCTGTTTGTTGTTTTCTGTGCTCTTGTGGAGATGCTGCTTCCCTGGTTCCTCTCTCAGCCTGGTTGCCACTGTGTAAAGGAAGGCTACTGGGTTTCGTGCGGCGATTTTGGGTCTTTCTACTTTGCTCAAAGTATTTATGAGCTGTGGAAATTTTCGGGTGAAGTTGTTCAGATCTTTATGTTTAAAGTTGTATCATCTGCAAGTTAAGTATACTCTGATTTCTTCCTTTCCTATTTGTATCCCCTTGATCTCTGTCAGTTGTCTTATTGCTGTAGCTGAGACTTCAAATTCGGTAATGAATAGGTATGGGGAGAGTGGACAACCTTAATCTTGTTCCTCAAGTGGAGATGCTTTGAGTGTCTCTCCATTTAGTTGATGTTGGCTGTGGGCTTGATGCTTGATGTACATTGCATTTGTTATGTTGAGGTCTGTTCTTTATCCCTGGTCTCTCCAGGACTTTTATCATGATGGGATGTTAGATTTTTGTCAAAGGTCATTTCTGCATCTAATGAGATGATCATGTGGCTTTTGTCTTTCAATCTGTTTATATGGTGATTACATTTACTAATTTTCATATATTGAGCCACTTGTACGTCTCTGAGATGAGACCTACTTGATCATGGTGGATGATCTTTTTAATGTGTTTTTGGACTAGGTTTGCAAGTATTTTATTGAGTATTTTTGCATTTATGTTCATAAGGGAAATTCTTTGTTGGGCCTTGGTGTGGTTTTGATATTGGGACAATAGTAACTTTGTAAAAACAATTAAGAAGTATTCCTTTAGTTTCCATTTTGCAGACATTTTGAGGAATATTTGCCTTAATTCTTCTTTGAAGAGCTGGTAGAATTCTGCTCTGAATCCATCTGGCCTCAAGCTTTTTTGGTTGGGAGATTTTTAATTACTTCTTCACTAGGGGTTATCGGAGAAAGTTCCATGAGTTCCTAAGAAGAAGGTAAATTCTTTGTGTTTAGGTGAAATGTTCTATAAATACCTACTAGGTCTATTTGATTTATGACATTATTTAACTTTAGCATTTCTCTGCATAGTTTTTGTCTGTATGAACAGTTTGTTGGTGAGAGTAGAGTATTGAATCACCCACTATCACTGGTTTAGTGTCAATATGTGATTTTAGCTATAGTAGTGTTTCTTTTATGAACTTGGGTACCCTTGTGTTTTGTACACAAATATTTAGAATTTAAATATCCTTTTGGTGAATTTTTCCTTTGTATTTTGGTTTATCTATTTTATTGTATGCATTGATGTATGTATTGTCTTTGCCTATCTCTTGTGATTGTTTTGGTTTGAAGTCTTTCTTGTCAGATATAAAATGGCTACGCCGCTCATTTCTTAGATTCATTTGCTTGGACTATTTCTTTTCATCCATTTGCCCTAAAATGGTCTCTGTCCTTGATGGTTAGGTATATGTTGTGCTGTGGCAGAAAGATATATTTTTTTTCCCCTAATCCAATGTGTTAGTATGGCTTGTGTCTTTTTATTGGGAAATTGAGACCATTAATATGGAAAGTTATTGATGAGCAGTACATAATAATTCCTGTTGATTTGTTGTGGTCATATACCTCCCCCCCCCACACACACACCTTGATTAACTATTTAGGATTATTTGTTTCTGTGTCATCTTGGGAGTAGTTAACCTTCTCTTTAGAACAAAATTTTCCTTCTAGCACTTTCTGTACAGCTGGATTGGTAGGCAGACATTGCTTAACATTGTTTTAATCGTTGTGGCATATTTTTCTTTGTCTGTCTATTGTGACTGGTAGTTTTACCTGGTATTGTGGAATGGGCTATGGTCCCAAAGACTTTGCAGAACACCCGTCCAGGATCTCTGGCTTTCAGAGTCTATTGAGAAGTCTTGTGTGATCCTTATGGGCCTGCCTTATAACTGACTTGCCTCTATTAATATCCTTTCTTTGTTGTGAACATTTAATGCTTTCATTATTATGTGCTGTGGGGAATTTCTTTTCTGTTCTGCCTATTTGGTCTTCTATGTTTCTCTTATACCTTGATAGACGTACCTTCCTTTAGAGTAGAAAAAATTTCTCCTATGACTTTCTTAAAAATATTTTCTGTGCCTTTGACCTGTGTTTCTTCCTCCTCTGTTCCTATTATTTATACGTTTGGTCTTTCTATAGAATCTAAGATCCTGGATGTTTTGTGCCTTGGTGTGTGTGTGTGTGTGTGTGTGTGTGTGTGTGTGTGTGTGTGTGTGTCATTTTCTTTGATTGAGCTATCCATTTCTTCTGTGTTGGAACACAACCCATGAATAGAGTTGTGCCAGAGAATTCTAAATGCTTGTGAGAAAACAAGACAAGAGTCTTGTGGTCTCAGTTTCTTTAAAAACATGAAATTGTTCTTGGAATGTGCTTCCGTGCCCTTATCCATTACAACTGGCTAATGTTATTTGTTTATGTGACTCCATGGAAAAACATATTTTTGCCATGTGTGGCTTGTCAGGCATGTGCTGCTTGCCTTTGTCATTGTATACTTAACTCATGTGCCTCTTCATAACCATTAGGGTATGAATTTGCCTGATGCTCTGAATAAAGCTGCCTGTTGCATGAGAGTTTAGTCAGCCTCATTTTTAGGCTCCATTTTCCCAGGTTCACACTGCCAACTGACTAGGCAAACACTTCAGTGTTGTCTTCAGTGCCTGCAATTCCCCCTTTCATATCCTGCAATCTGTTGGTGAGGCAGAGGTCTTTGGTTTCCTAAGATTTTCATTCCTAGTTTTTTATCAGTTGGGGTTTTTCTTAGTGATTCTCTTTCTTTGTTAAATTCTATTTTCATATTTTGAATTGGTTTCATTATTTCATTCAACTGTTGATTTGTGCTTTCATTGTCTTTATTGAAGCATTTGTTCATATCTTCTTTAAGGTCCTCAAAGAATTCCTTGTGTTGTGCCTCAGGTAAATTGTGCTTCCCAGGGCTAAACAACAGTGTTGCTGGCCTCTGGAGGGGACATATTGTCCTGGCTGTTCATGTTTTGTGTTAGCATGTAGGCATCTGGAGTTGTTCTTGGTGTAGATTACTAGTCTTCTCTTTTTTGTATGGATGCTCTGTTCTTTGTTCTTTCCTACTCTTCATCTTAGCCAAGTGGGCTGGTTAAGAGGTCCTTGGTAGAGAATGGACGGGGAATAACAAAGGAATGGTGATCTAGAAGAAATGGCTGACAGCGCTGGCAGCAGAGAAGTAGGGAGACCTTGGGTTCACATCACCAGCCAGGTTCCTTTGTATTTGAATCACTACATTTATAGTTTCATAGCATCTTATAAGAAAATACTAGTAGTATTGTGACTTTTTTTTTTTTTTTTTTCCTTTTTCATGAGGCAAAACAGGGTCTCCCTGTATAGCCAGGGTTAAACTCAAACTTTGCATATTTCGGAACTTCTTAATACTGGGATTCCAGGTATGTACTACCACACCTGGCTATTTAGATGTAGGTTTCTAACATTTCCCATAATAATTTGTTGTTTGTCTTTGTTCTGTGTCACAAATGGAACTTAGATGGAAACTTGTTCTGGGTGAAATTTTTTGTTTTGGTTTTGGTTTTGGTTTTTCGAGACAGGGTTTCTCTGTGTAGCCTTGGCCATCCTGGACTCACTTTGTAGACCAGGCTGGCCTTGAACTCACAGCAATCCTCCTGCCTCTGCCTCCCGAGTGCTGGGATTAAAGGCGTGTGCCACCACGCCCGGCTCAAAATTTTTAAACTTTTTTTTCTTCTAAAAATTTCCTTAAAATTTTAGAATTTCCAGTGGAAAATGATTTTGGTATTTTATTTTTTAAAAATAAATGTTTCTTGGGGCCAGAGAGATGGCTCAATGGTTAAGAGCATTGGCAGGTTTTCAAGAGGACCTTGGCAGTGGTTCCATCCCAGCACCCATGTGGAGCTCAAATCTACCTGTAAACTCCAGTTCCAGGAAATTCCCTCTTCTGGCCTCCATGGGCACGCTACACACATGGTACACAGGTATACAAGTAAAACACTGTACCTAGGAAATATTAAATAAATATTTTAAAAGGTTTTTTTGTTAATAGTTTTAATTTTTTTCACTTTTTAAATTACTTATTAATTCATTCATATTACATCTCAATTGTTAGCCCATCCCTCGTATCCTCCCATTCCTCCCTCCCTCCCACTTTCACCCTATTCCCCTACCCTGTGACTGTGACTGAGGGGGACATCTTCCCTCTATATATGATCATAGGGTAGAAAGTCTCTTCGTTGTAGCCTGCTATCCTTCCCTTGAGTGTCACCGGGCCTCCTCATCAAGGGGACGTGGTCAAATATGGGCCCCAGAGTTTGTGTGAAAGTCAGAACCCACTCTTCATTCCTCTGTGGAGAATGTCCTGTCCATTGGCTAGATCTGGGTAGGGGTTCGAAGCTTACTTCATGTATTGTCCTTGGTTGGTGCCATAGTTTGAGCAGAATTCCTGGGCCCAGCTCTGCCCGTCATAATGTTCTTCTTGTAGGTTTCTAGGACCCTCTGGATCCTTCTATTTCCCCATTCTCCCATAGTTCTCTCATCTAGAGTCCCAATAGGATGTCCTCACATCTATCCCAATCTCCTGGTAAGTGAAGACTTTCATGGGACATGCCCCTGGGCGAGTGTCCAGTTATAAGTGAGTATATACCATTTGAGTCTTTCTGTTTTTGGGTGAACTCACTCACTATGATCATTTCTAGTTCAATCCATTTGTCCCCAAATTTTGGGAATTCCTTGTTTTTAATAGCTGAGTAGTATTCCATAGTGTAAACGTACCACAGTTTCTTTATCCATTCTTCTACTGATGGACACTTAGGCTGTTTCCATGTTCTGATATTATGAATAAGGCCACTATGAACATGGTAAAGCATATGTCCTTGTGTGCTGGAGCATCTTCTGGGTATATTCCAAGGAGCGGAATAGCTGGGTCTTGAGGAAGCCTTATTCCTAGTTTTCTGAGATAACACCGGATAGATTTCCAAAGTGGCTGTACTAGTTTGCATTCCCACCAGCAATGAAGGAGTGTTCCTCTCTCTCCACATCCTCGCCAGCATGTGGTGTTGCTTGAGTTTTTAATCTTATCCATTCTGATGTGTGTAAGATGGAATCTCAGAGTCGTTTGATTTGCATTTCTCTGATTACTAAAGACGTTGAGCATTTCTTTAAGTGTTTCTCAGCCCTTTGATATTCCTCTGTTGAGAATTCTCTGATTAGTTCTGAGCCCCATTTCTCAATTAGGTTATTTGGTTTGGTGGTGTTTAATTTCTTGAGTTCTTTATATATTTTGGATATTAGACCTTTGTCAGATGTAGGGTTGGTGAAGATCTTTTCCCAGTCTGTAGGCTGTCGCTTTGTTCTCTTGACAGTGTCTCCTGCCTTACAGAAGCTTCTCAGCCTCATGAGGTCCCATTTATTAATTGTTGACATTAAGGCCTGGGCTGTTGGTGTTCTGTTCAGGAAGGTGTCTCCTGTGCCTATGTGTTCCAGGCTCTTCCCCACTTTTTCTAACCGATTTAGTGTCTTTAAAAGTTTCTTTCTATGTTTGTTTTTAAGGAAATGTTTCTTTTTATAATGTGAAAGTTTGTAAAACTTAACTCTTAAGTATTTTACGTTACTTACATTTGTCTCCATTTGTTTTGTTTTCCTCTTGGCATTTATAATTTGGGGTTAGCGTTTGTAAGTCTAACAAAGCTTGAGGTTGCTCTTTATTTAGTTACATATTTATTCATATTGAACTTAGGGCTTCACACTTACTAGGTCAAGTGCTGTATTACTAAACTATATACTCAACTTTTCTTCCTGTTTATTCTGAGACAAGCTCTCACTAGGTTGCCCAAGTTTACTTTGAACTCACTTTCTAATTCAGGCAGGCCTTGAACTTGCCATCGCAGCCTTTTGAGCAGCTGTATCACTAGGCCTGGGAAGATGGCATTGCTCATTTAAGTGACTTTTAGTCTTTTTGCTGTCTCTGATTTATAGTAAGAAAGACAGCTTACATAGCAGCCTACTTTATACAAATGTAGTAAAAACAAAAATCCCATGAAACAATCTGTCATTATGTGTGGTGCCCTCCATTCCCTACTCTCTTTGCTATGGTATTAAAAGCATGCTTGTTGCTGTACACTCCATACATGGTTCTCAGGCATGGAGAGCTTCTCTCCCCAATCCTTCCCAGGATTCATTTAGTATGGGTGCTGCTTCCCTCTAGTGGGAAAAAGAGGATGTTGCTAAATGATTTATGCACAGGCAGCTACACACACACGCACACACACACACACGCAGACACACACATACACACACACACATGTACACACATACACACACACGCACACACACATGTACACACACGCACACACATGTACACACGTCACCTGTGCCTAGATTAGGAAATCCTACTCTGCATTGTTTTTGCTTTTTAACTTATAAAGAAATGAATTTATGTAGGTCATAGTTAAGAGGGTTTAAGACTTAGCTTATGGAGATTACTGGACTTAGCTCACTCTTTTTCTTTTATATTTTTGAGATTATAATATAGTTAAATCATTTTCCCTTCCTTTTCTCCACACACTTCCATATACCCCTCCTTGCTTTTGTTCAAATTCATAGCCTCTTTTTTCATGATTGTTACTGCATTCACATATGTATATACATATATATTCCTCAGTATAACCTAATGTGCATGTATTGTGTTTACTTGGATGTTTGTCTTCAGTGCTAACCACTTGGTGTGCTCTTTCATGGGGAAGACTGTTTGATTGCCTTTAGTTCTGTGTGTAGGGTTGAGGGCTCCTGGGCCATTAGAATATCTGTTGTTGTTGTTGTTGTTGTCTTTGTTTGTTTAGGCAGCCCTGTTTGTGAGAGTTCATGGGTGAAGCTTGTGACATTGCTAGAGACACAGTCTCAGAGCAAACTCCCTGATCCACTGGGTCTTAGAGTTTCTCTGACCCTCCTCCATAATGTTCCCTGAGCCTTAGGTACAGGATGTGTTTGTAGATGTATCCACTGGGACTTGACTCCACAACACTTCATCTTGATTGGTTATATTTTTCTGTAGTGGTCTTTTTTCTGTTGCAAAGTAAAGTTTCTTTGATAAGGAGTGAAGGCTACACATATCTCTGGGTATAGGAACACTTATTTAGGATGTAGTTAGAGATTATGCTGGTTTAGTAAAATGGGAGTTGTAGATTCTCCTTAAAGATCCATGACTTTGTTAGCCCTGGGTAGTTGGCTTGGTTTCTAGTACCAGGCGTGATTTGCCTCATTTGGGGGGAAATGTCTTAGGGTTATTGAGGTATCTAGTTGTTGTTGTGGTTCAAAGATGTCATGGCTGGGTAGAACTATTGGTTGCTTCCTCCTTTTACAAGCATGTAACTTCTGGTACCATGAACACTAGTCCTCAGTAAGGAGACATTCAGGTCAGTCCTATCAGCTCGGCTTTGATGGGACCTAATGGTAGGTGACATTATAGTATCAGGACACATACAGTTGGGAGAGATGACAGAATGGTGCAGAAATCAGAGTGGAGAGAACCAATCTTGCTCTTTTGTAACTTACTCTTGACACAATAATCAAGGACAAGAAATTTAAAACACCATACCCATAAAATAAAAATTAAAAAAAAAACATGGAAGCTGGGCATGGTGGTGCACACCTGTAATCTCAGCACTGGAGGAGGCAGAAGCAGGCAGATCTTTGTGAGTGTGAGGCCAGCCTGGTCTACACAGCCAGTCCAGGACAGCCTGGGCTACACAGAGAAACCTTGTCTTGAAAAACCTAAAAAAAATAATAATAAAATAAAAAATAGATCCCAGGCTGGGTGGTGGTGGCGCATGCCTTTAATCCGAGCACTTCGGAGGCAGAGGCAGCTGGATCACTGTGAGTTCGAGGCCAGCCTGGCCTACAGAGCGAGTCCAGGACAGACAAGACTACACAGAGAAACCCTGTCTCAAAACAAACAAACAAACAAACAAAAATAAATAAAATAGATCCTAAAGTTTCTATGAACATATAAAAGGCTGTGAGTGGCTAAATCAGTCTTAAGGAAAAAACAAACTAGTGTTAGAGTTGTCATAATACTCATATCCAATTATACTGTATTCAGAAACAGGAACAGTGTAGTACTGTCACAAAAATAGGTAACCCAGTGGTTTTGGGTTTTCAAGACTACCCCACTATGTACTCTAGGTTGGCCTAGGACTTGCCACAGTCCTCCTTCAACCTCCTTCTGCTTTGATAGCAGGCATGTGTCACCAAGCCTGATTTATTACTCTGTTCTGAACATTTAATTTTGAAGATGAGGTAAGTTGAACTAGATGATTAGATGCTATTTTAGGTTAAAATGTTAGTGGACTATTAGCACGTGTATATTGTACTTTAAATACAGACTAACCAACATCTCCAGATGGTTTGACTATCGGCAGATCTCTTATGATTACATTCTAGTGAACCTGGGTTTCTCTACAGCATTAAAAATGAAACTACTCTTGTTTAATGAGTGGATCATGAGCAGAAGAGTCTAGTAGGGTGTTAGAGTAGTTTACAGAGAGGGCCTGCTTTGGACCTCTGTACTTGAGGATTAGTCTTAATGACAAAAAGGGTTAATTACGGAGATGTGCAGTTTCTTCCGCATCTAAACTGCTTTCCTCTTATCTGCCAACAGGTACCACTGTCGCTGCTCTAAAGTTGTTTAAGAACCTACCTGTAAGAAAGCAATTTTATTCAACAGCTAAAAAGTGTAAAGAGGAGCTAAAAAGTGTACAGGATCTTCTCATAAGCTATGGGGTCCTTAAACCTGACATAAGGATTATGTTTGTACATAATAAGGTGAGCATTATTATATTTTGTAAGGAATTTTTGTTGCAATGTAAGAAGAGATGGTATAGACTGTGTAAGTCCATTTGATGCATGCCATGGAGTGGACATTTGCCATATTACACAACTCTACTTTATTTGTGGAAAATCTTTCCCCAATGTGATGATAGTAGGAGACTAGGCCTGTGGAGGTGATCAGATCATGAGGAAAAAGCCCTCATAGAGTGGACTTGAAAAAGAAAGCAAGGGAGCCACTCTGTCTTTGTCACTCGAGGACAAGGAGAAAGAACCAGGAGTTGGCCTTCATCAGAAACCAGATCTATTAGTACCTTGATCCCAGTTTTCCCAACTCTCATAACTATGAAAAATTATTTTTTTCTTGTGCAATTTGTGGTATTTTTTTGACCAACTTAGTGTATATACCGCCCCCCTCAAAAAATTTGGTCCATGTCCTTCCAGTTTTGTCCTTAGTATATGAGGACCACTGAAGACCTATGGGACGTCTACTAGAACCTTCCACCATATAGTGCCTGCCATCAGTGATTCCCAGAGATTGCACCCAGGAACAGCTCTGGAGCGCGTCCCTGAGACAGGAGATATATAACGCAGGGTGGTGCTTTCTCCCCCTTTGAGACCTCACCATGTGGCCACGCCTCTCATCTTCCAAGGTTGTTTAATATTTCTAATGGCCACTGTAGCTTATTTCCTTCTAGGGGAAAGAAAGGCTCTTATCCTTTCTGGACATTCATTTTCCCTTGATTCCACATAAGCACATTGATGTGGTCAATAGATGGAGAGCAGATTCACACAGTAGGAGATGAGGAGTGGGGAATTAACATTTAATGAGGATCTGCATGGCACCAGGATGTGTGTATGCCGGTGCTTCAGACGGTGGTGGTCCTCACAGTACATGCAGATGAGCTGGCAGTGTGGCAACTGAACTCAGAGAAGTCTAGTGTGCTGCTTAGAATGACACAGCCAGTAAAGTGTCGAGTGGGATTGGACACCTGACATACCGTGGGGAACAGATTCTTCACACTCGGCTGTGTTCTCTTCGCATTTTACTCTTGTGTAATTCCTCTCCATGTGCTAGAATCCTTGCCGTAACTGAAGTAAACAATATCACCTGTATTTATATGAGGAGCTTAAAGCTCAGAGTGATAAATGAATTCGTTCAAATTTAGTGAGTGACTGTGTTCAACCAACCATAACCACAACAAAATATTTCTTTAATTATAACAGTATCTTATAATATACATTATAATTATATGATTTCATTATTTTCCCTCTTCCCTTTCCTGCCTCCAAATCCTTCCTTAGACCCCTCCTTTCTGTCTTTCTAGTGCTTTGTCTCCTTTTTCATTGTTACGTGTATACATACATATATATATGTTATATATACATGTGTATACATATATATTCCTAAATACATGTTCTTCAGTCTTACTTTAATTTTTGCAGAAGAATCTTTATATTTGTGTGATTTGAAATGTTTATGATCAAAATCTTTAGTCATCTTAAAAAAGAAAAAATTAAGAAGAGTCGGCCACCTGTTCCTGCTGGCAGAGAGCTGTACCAGATGACACCTTCAGACCCTTCCAGCTCCGCTGCGCTGAGGCTCCTGAGGTCGTTGATGGACAGGGCCTCATCCTGCTAAAATAACTTGTGACCTCTGCATCCAGAGGGCACTTAGCAATTAGAAGTTAAATGTCTCCAAGTTAAGAAAAGATCAAGGTCAAAGGAAACATAATCAGGAAGGGAAGGCTGATTACAAACTTAAGACACTAAGAGAAATAAGAATTACATTCATAACACAAACATGAATACAACTTAAGAAAATAATTTAAAGAAAAAAATAAAAGAGATAAAAGCAGGATAGTGGAAGTGCACATAACCATAGAATCTGATAAGATGGAGATTCTTACTCATTTAGAATTGGGCATATGTCTTCTAAGTTTTCAGGTTTATGTAATTTTCTTAACCAGTGTTGAGTTATCAGGATAGGCATTTTCTTTTGAGAATGGAAAGAAGCATTTTTATAGTATGTTATATTTTATTATTGGGCAGGGGAGACACATCTTCTGAAATTACCTGAAGCAAGTTCAAGTCCTTCTGTGGCTTTCAGTCGTTTCAGGGGCCGTTCAGGTCCCAGCATATGTGTTGAGAATGCATAACATGAGCGTGGTAGGTAGCATGGCTAGCCGTTATACCACAGTCATGGACTCAGTGAGATGAGCTTTCTGCCTTCAGACTTGTTTCCATCAGCACACATCATTGCTGTCCTTTTTAAAAATAGTACTACTATGCTTAAAAAAAAAAAAAAAAGCTAAAATACATTATTAAGCCTTCCACATGGTATTGACATGTTTGCTCAGTCTGTGCACTGAACCCTGCTCTGCTCTCAGCTGGTCTTTTAAACATGTTCCCTTCCATCATTCTGTATTTCTGTGAAGAATTTTCGTCTTTGTCTAAAATCTAAATATAATGATATATTTTCTGCATTAGAAGCAAACAATCATATTGCACATAATATGAGAAGTACTCTTGCTATTTTCATAACTTGGATTAGCTGGTGTTCCCTCTTTTTATGAAGGTTTAACCTGCCAAGACATTCTCTGAATACTGATAATGTTGATGTTCTTGCCAATATGGTTATGTTAGAAAGAAGTATTTTTCTTCTTTCATCACCATGTTCCTTGAAAGCATATTGAATAATGAGACAGCCAAAGTGGATTCAGCGAGTTTATTTAAAGTAAATATTATTTGGAGAATTGCTAGAGCCCTTTCTGAGACAAGCACTACAGTTTGAGGTTTAGGTAGAAGGACTGAGTCCCTCTGCAGTCCTGCTCTGTGTGCCTTCCTTGTACATTAGTAAAAGGTCACTGCTGATTATTGCATATAAACAAAAACAATTTTGTAGATCATTAGTTTAGAATATGTTATATTAATGATTTCTAATGAGGGCTACTTTGACTTCATATTGCTGATTTGTGAATGCTTTCTTTATTTTTCCCTCTGCTGTTATGTCTTTTTTTTTCTTTCTTTTTCTTTTCTTTTCTTTTCTTCTTCTCTAATGCAGTACATCTCAATGGCAGCCCCCCCCTCCTCCCAGCCACCTCTGTGCTGCCCCCACCTCCCCTCTCCATTTCCTCCTCCATTTCCCTTCAGAAAAGAGCAAGGATATCAAACAAACATGGATAACAAGATGCAATAAAACTAGAGACAAACTCTCATGTAAAGGCTGGATGAGGCAATCCAGTAGGAGGAAAAGGGTCTCATGAGAAGGCAGAAGAGTCAGAGACACCTCCCACTCCCACTGTTATGAGTCCCACAGAAACTGTTAGCTAAACAACCAGAGCATTTTTGCAAAGTGCCTATCGCAGACCCATAGGCTCCGTGGTTACAGCTTCTGTCTCTTATCCTCCATGAGCTCTGCTTATTTGATTCTGTAGGCTATGTTCTCCTGCTGTCCTTGAGCACTCTGGCTCCTACAGTCCTTCCTACCCCTCTTCTGCTGGGTTTCCTGAGCTATCCCTAATGTTTCGCTATGGGCCTCTGCATCTGCTCCCATTAGCTGCTGTAGGAAGTCTCTCAGATGATGTTTGGGTTAGGCCCTGATCAATGAGTCAATGAGTATAGCAGAATATCATTAGGAATCATTTCATTGTTGTTAGTGATTTTTGTTCTTTTTTAATTTTTTTTTCTTTTTCTCAGTTTTGTCTCTGAGCCATCTTCCTTCTAATTCCTGCCCCTCCAGGCAGGGTTTGGCATGGGCTCCCTCTCATGGCTTAGCCCTCCTTAGACAAGTCATTGGTTGGCTATGCTCCACAAGCTCTGAGCCAACATTGCCCCAGGCTCATCTTGCAGTCAGGACAGACTGTGGGTCATAGGTTTTGTGGCTGGGTTGGTGTCCCAGTCCCACCACTGGGAGCCTACCCTGGTTACAGAAGATGGTCAGTTAAAGCTCGAATCCTACATTCCTAAGAGTTCCTGCTAGGGTCACCCTCTTAGGAACCAGGAAGTTTCCACTTTACAAGTCTTCCACATTGTGTCCTAAATGCCCACTTGTTCCAGTTTTCCTCTCCCTCCATCTCTTTCCCCCCCTACCTGATTGCTCCTGTTCCCATTGCCACCTGCCCCCAATACACCCACAAAATCTATTCTATTTCCCCTTCCAAGGGACATCCATGTGTTGCCATTCTCCCCTTCCCGTGCCCCCTTCCCCTCCAATTCTTCCTTGTTACTTAGCCTCTCTGGTTCTGTGGATTGTAGCATGATTCTCCTTAAATAGGCGATGTCCACTTATAAGTCAGCACATGCCATGCATGTCTTTCTGGGTCTCTGTTGCCTCACTCAGGCTAGTTATTTTCTACTTCCAGCCATTTAACTGCAAATTTCATATTATTTTCTCTAAAAGTTATTACCATGTAAATACATCACATTTTCTTTATCCATTCTTAGGTTGAAAGACATCCAGCTTGTTTCCAGTTTCTAGCTATTATGAATAAAGCAACTATGAACATAGTTGAGCAAGTGTCCTTGTGGTAGGGTAGAGGGTCTTTGGTATATGCCCAAGTGGTATAGCTAGGTCTTGAGGTAGATCGTTTCCCAATTTTCTTAGACACCTCCATATGAATTTCCATGGTGGCTGTATAAGTTTGCACTCCCACCAGCAATGGAGGAGTGTTCCCCGTGTTCCACATGCTCACCAGCATGTGCTGTCATTTGAGTTTTTGGTCTTACCCATTCTGACAGGTGTAAGATGGAATCTCAGAATCATTTTGTTTGTATTTCCCCAATGGCTAAGGATGTTGAGTAGTTCTTTAAGTGTTTCACAACCATATAAGATTCTGCTATTGGTAATTATCTATTTAGATCTGGTCTCTGTTTTTGTTTGGTTTGGTTTTTAGGGTTTTTCTAGACAGGGTTTCTGTGTAGCCTTAGCTGTCCTGGACTCACTTTGTAGACCAGGCCGGCCTTGAACTCACAGAGATCTACCTTCCTCTGCCTCCCGAGTTCTGGGATTAAAAGTATGCACCACTATGCCCGGCCTTGTCCCCTGTTTTCTAATTGGATTGTTTGATTTGTTGATGTCTAGTTTCTTGAGTTCTTTATATATTTTGGAAATAAGCCTTGTGTCAGATATAGTCAGGGAAAAAATCTTTTCCCATTCTGTAGGCTGCCATTTTGCCTTAATTGATGATGTTTTTTGCCTTGCAGAAGCTTTTCAATTTCTTTTCTTTTTTTAAAATATATTTTATTAATTTATTCATATTACATCTCAATTGTTATCTCATCCCTTGCTCCTCCCATTCCTCCCTCCCTCCCATTTTCCTCTTACTCCTCTCCCCTATGACTGTGAATGAGGGGCCTCCTCCCCCTGTATATGCTCATAGGGTATCAAGTCTCTTCTTGGTAGCCTGCTATCCTTCCTCTGAGTGCCACCACACCTCCCCCTCCAGGGGACATGGTCAAATATGGGGCACCATTGTTCGTGTGAAAGTCAGACCCCACTCTCCACTCAACTGTGGAGAATGTCCTGTCCATTGGCTAGATCTGGGTAGGGGTTCAAAGTTAACTGCACGTATTGTAAACTCTGAAGAAAGAGATTGAAGATAACATAAGAAGGTGAAATGATATTCCTTGCTCGTGGATCAGTGGATCAGGAGAATTAACGTAGTAAAAATGACCATCTTACAAAAGCAATTTACAGATTCAATGCAATCCCTATCAGAATACCTACACAATTTTTAAAAGACATTGAAAGTTCAATTCTCAACTTCATATGGAAAAACAAAAAACCCAGAATAGCTAAAACAATCCTGTACAATAAAAGATCCTTCAGAGGAATCTCCATACCTGATTTCAAGCAACAGTAATTAAAACAGCATGGTATTGGCACAGCAATAGGATGGTTGATCAGTGGAATCGAGTTGAAGACTCAGAAATGAAGCCACACACATATATGGTCACTTGATTTTTGACAAAGAAGCCAAATCTATTCAATGGAAAAAGGATAGCATCTTCAACAAATGGTGCTGGTCTAACTGGATGCCTACATGTAGAGAAATGCAATTAGACCCATATCTGTCACCATGCACAAAACTCAAGTCCAAGTGGATCAAAGACCTCAACATAAAACCAGAGACACTAAGCTGGTTAGAAGAAAAAGTGGAGAAGAGCCTGGAACACATTGGCACAAGAGACAACTTCCTGAACAGAACACCAACAACTTTTCAATTTCATGAAGTCACTTATATTAATTGTTGATTTTAGTGCCTGTGCTATTGGTGTTCTGTTCAGAAAGCTGTTTGCGATGCCAGTGCACTCAAGGCTGTGCCCTACATTCTCTTCTATCAGGGTCAGTGTATCTGGTTTTGTGTTGAGGTCTTTGATCCACTTAGACTTGAGCTTTGTGCAGGGTGATAAATATGGATCTATTTGCGTTCTTCTACATGCAGCCATCTAGATAGACCAACACCATTTGTTGAAGAAGTTTTGGGTTTTTTTTTCCAGTGTGTATTTCTGGCTTCTTTATTAAAAAAAACAAAAAAAAAGTCAGGTGTCCATAAGTGTGCAGAATTACATGTGGGTCTTCAGTTCGGTTCCACTGATGAGCATGTCTGTTTTTATGTCAGTACCATGCAGTTTTTATTGCTATAGTGCTGGAGAAAAGCTTGAGATCAGGGATGGTGTGTGTGTTGTGTGCTGTGTGCGTGCACACGCTCCCCTTCTTTAGATTTTGCTACTGTGAGATTATTTCCTGCATTTTCATGGGTGTAGTTATTTGGGTGGGAGTTTTCTTTCTAGTTTCTTCTGTAGGGCTGGATTTGTCATGGAATACCTTGTTTCCCCCATCTATAGTGATTGAAAGTTTTGCTGGGTGTAGGAGTCAGAGCTTGCATCTGTCGTCTCTCAGAGTCTGCAGGACATCTGCGCAGGTGCTTCTGGCTTTTAGAATCTCGTTTGAAAATTTGGGTGTGATTTTATTAGGTCTGCCTTTATATGTTACTTGCTCTTTTTGCTTGCAGCTTTTAATATTCTTTCTTTATTCTGTGTGTTTAGTGCTTTGATTATTGTAAAGTGAGGGAACTTTCTTTTCTGGTCCAATCTGTTTGGTGTTTTGTATGCTTCTTGTATCTTTATAGGCATCTCCTTCTTTAGTTTTTTTTTAAAAGAGAATTTAGGAAAATTTTCTTCTATGATTTTTGTTGAAAATATTTTATGGACCTTATATCTAGGATGATTCTTCCTTTTTGTCCTCTTTCTCCTCCTTTTCTTCTCCTCTTCTTCCTTCTTCTTCCTCCTCCTCCTTTTTCTTTTTCTTCTTCTTCATTGTTGTTGTTGTTGTTGTTGTTATTATTATTATTATTAATTAGGTTTGATAATTTTATGGTGTCCCAAATTTCCTGGATGTTTTATCTTCGGAATATTTTTCATTTAACTTTTCTTTGATGGATATATTTATGTATTCTATTGTATCATTAATGTCTGAGATTCTCTCTTCCATCTCTTCTACTCTTTGATGATGCTTGTATTTATAGTTCCTTTTTACTCACCTCAATTTTTCATTTTCAGAATTTCCCGAGTTTGTGGGGTTTTTTTTATTGCTTCTATTTACATTTTCAAGTCTTGAACATTTTTATTTATTTAATTCAACTGTGTGTTTGTTTTTTTCTTGACTTTCTTGACTTACTTTAAGGGATTTATTCGTTTCCTTCAATGTTTTGGTTTGTCGTTTCCTCACTTCTTTAAGGATCTTTGTCATACTCATAAAGTTGATTTTAAGGACCTTTTCTTGTGCTTCAGCTGTGTTGGAATGTTCGGGGTTTGGTGTAGTAGGATACCTGGGCTTTGATGGTGACACAATGCCCTAGCTGTTGTTGATTGTGTTTTTAGCCTCTGGGTTTGTGTCTGGGATTATAGGTTTAGTTGCCTATTTCTGGGTTTCTTTATTGGATGGGTGTTTTGTTCCTTGCCTTCAGTTTCCTCTTTACTTATGCCTTTTTTGGCTTGTGGCTGAATAAGGGGTCTCCACCAAATTGGGGTGTGACTTTTGGTATCTGGTATGGTCACTTGTTGAGCAGGAGTTCTGGTGGCCTGTGGCTTGGTGGGTCAGGGAGGGTTCATTTGCCTGAAGGACCTAAGAGAGTGCGGGTGGGGGTCAGCCTATCTAGTGAATGCTTTTTTAAAAATATGCTTGTATTTTTCAGTTTTGTTTTGAGCTGAGTTTTCATTTAATTTTACATTTCTGGAGATAGAACCCGGGGCCTTATTTTGTCTGTGTGTGTCTGGGTTTGTGTGTGTGTGTGTGTGTGTGTGTGTGTGTGTATGTGTGTGTGTGTGTGTGTTTCTACTACTGAACTGCATTCCCAGCCCTGAATTTGTTTTTATTTGAAACCCACACATACTGCATCAGCTGAATGATTTGAATGATACAGAGTTTTTATTGTTACGGAGGAGAGTGATGAGACTTAAAGTACAGTAGCTTCCCTTCTATTCTCACCTGTGTGCCACGTGATAAAAGCCTTGTAATGCGTATCTGCAATGTTCATTTTGCAATCCTTGTCCATTTTGTCCTATATACTGTGAGCCTATCATTCACTCGCCAAATATCCCACCTTTGTTTCCACTGCGCTATAGGAAAGTTTTGTTGCAGCTGTCACCTCCTTCCTCCCTCATCTCAGCCAGAGTTGTAAAGCAGTATGTGCCAGATTACAACTCAGAATCCATGGGTGAGGGGCACTTACATAGCTGAAGAGGGTAATGAGAGTTTGAGTGATTAGCTAATGTTATCTTTACATTCTGTGGAAGCTGAGGGGGAAAAAAGGTGACTTCATGTGGGATATACAGATACACTTTAGAGTCAGGCTTGGAGCTAGGCCACAGCAGGTGAGCATCTAGCAAGTGCTTTGGCTGAGTTGGAGCTGCTACTCAGAGGTATGTTGTATGTTGGCATACGGGGATAGAGTTTTCCCCTGTGTGGAAGTTCTTCCTGTTCTGAATAGGTAATGCAGCTCAACTGTTAGGAAGTACTGTAGAGTCACACTCTGATTTGATTGAAGCCTAGAAGAATTAAAGAGAATAAATTGTAACCCTTATTTGCAATAGGAACTCATTTCTGTACTACTTAGCAAATGGTAAAGAGGCTCAGTCTTTGGGGAAAAAAAATCCCTGTGAATAGCAGACTTTATCTAGTGTCTGTTGAGAGTAGCTTTCCAGAGGCCTTCAGTGAGAAGGTCAGATACAAGTCCAGAGCCGTAGGGTATGGGACTGGGTCTCTCATCTTCACTAGCAGACATCAGTAATGAGCTCAGGACCTGCCATGCCTCAATGTGCAGGTGGCAGATGACACTTCCAGAACTGTAGAACTCAGATACTCTGCTGCAGCCTCCTGCCGAAGCCAGCCTTGAATGAGTCACAGCTTTGGAGCCACCAAGACCAAGTTCATCGTGTTTCTCTCCATGCCTGTGTGTCAGATAGCATAGGACACAGTCATCCCTGACTGCCCTGGATCCTGCTTTGTATACCAACTGTTGCCTTTTCTAGTTCTTTCACACTCCCCCTTCTGAAATGCCTTCTCTCACAGGCAACAGTAAGTAAAATTTCTATGCCTTTAGCCTGTCTTTGGTCACCGTTTGCTATAACTGGAATACAACTCTCTTGGAGGACTCTTCATCCCCGCCCCCCCCCTCGCCCTTCCTAGTGGCGCCTGATTTATTTCATGTAGTCTTCAAGCCATTATGTCTCATTGCTGCTTCCAGAATACTCTTTCAGGTACAGGGTCTTACCTTGGAACCCAGACTGGGACTCAAACTTTCTATCCTCTGCTTCCACTTCTTCAGGGTTGGGTATAAAGCCGTGTGCCCCAGGACAACTCAGACCATTTTTTCCTTCCTGTTATTTTTTTTAATTCTTAAAACTTTATTATTTAATTATACTTACTTAAAAAACAAAACAAGACATGAACTCTATTTGGTTGCTCCATAGCCTAACGACAAGGGAAACATGGTACGACTAACTTATTTGATATCCAGATATTTTACTATGACAGGTAATATCCTTCTTTACAAATGATTCTTTGACTGAATCTCCCATAATTGCTTAAAGAGAAATTCCTAGAGTACCAAAGTGCATTGAGTATTTGTAAGCCACAGATACATTGTACCAAACTGCCCTCCAGGAAGATGGAGCCAATTTACAATCATACAGTCCCTTTTCTTTTCTTTTCTTTCTTTATTTAATTAATTTATTCAGATTACAACTCAGTTGTTATCACTTATATCCTTCCATTCCTCCCTCCCTGCTCCTGTCCCCCTATTCCCCTCTCCTAGGTCTATGACTGAAGGGGACCTCCTCCCCCACTATATGGTCATAGGCTATCAAGTCTCATCTTGGTAGCCTGCTTATTCTTTTTATTATTATTAATTTATTTATATTACATCTCAATTATTAGCCCATCCCTTGTATCCTCCCATTCCTCCCTCCCTCCTGCTTCCTCCCTGCTCCCCTCCCCTATGTCTGTGACTGAGGTGGACCCCCCCCCCCCCTATATATGCTCTTAGGGTATCGAGTCTCTTCTTGGTAACTTGCTATCCTTCCTCTGAGTGCCACCATGCCTCCCCATCTAGGGGACGTGGTCAGAGATGGGGCACCAGAGTTTGTGTGAAAGTCAGATCTCCTTCTCCACTCAACGGTGGAGAATGTCCTGTCCATCAGCTAGTCTGGGTAGGGGTTCGAAGTTTACTGCCTATATTTTCCTTGGCTGGTGCCATAGTGTGAGGAGGACCCCAGGACCCAGATCTGCCTGTCATACAGTTCCTCTTGTAGGTTTCCAGGACCCTCTGGATCCTTCTCTTTCCCCATTCTCCCAGGCTTCTCTCACCTAAAGTCTCAATAGGATGTCCTCTCCTCTGACCCACTTTCCTGGTGAGTAAAGTTTTTCATGGGACGTGCCCCTTGGACTAGTGTCTCGATAAAAGTGAGTATATACCATTTAACTCTTTGTGCTTGTGGGTGAACTCACTCATTGTGATAATTTCTAGTTCAATCCATTTCTCCACAAATTACTGAAATTCCTTGTTTTTAATAGCTGAATAATATTCCATAGTGTAAATGTACCACAGTTTCTTTATCCATTCTTCTACTGAGGGACACTTAGGCTGTTTCCATGTTCTGGCTATTATGAATAAGGCAGCTATGAACATGGTTGAGCATATGTCTCTGTTGTGTGGTAGAGCATCTTCTGGGTATATTCCAAGGAGTGGAATAGCTGGGTCTTGAGGAAGCCCTATTCCCAGTTTTCTGAGAAAGTGCCAGATAGATTTCCAAAGTGGCTGTACTAGTTTGCATTCCCACCAGCAATGAAGGAGTGTTCCTCTCTCTCCACATCCTCGCCAGCATGTGGTGTCAGTTGAGTTATTGACCTTAGCCATTCTGATGGGTGTAAGATGGAATCTCAGTGTCGTTTTGATTTGCATTTCTCTGATGACTAAGGAGGTTGAGCATTTCTTTAAGTGTTTCTCAGCCATTTGATATTCCTCTGTTGAGAATTCTCTGTTTAGTTCTGAGCCCCATTTCTCAATTGGGTTATTTGGTTTGGTGGCGTTTAGTTTCTTGAGTTCTTTATATATTTTGGATATTAGACCTTTGTCAGATGACGGGTTGGTGAAGATCTTTTCCCAGTCTGTAGGCTGTCACTTTGTTCTCCTGACAGTGTCACCTGCCTTACAGAAGCTTCTCAGCCTCATGAGGTCCCATTTATTAGTTGTTGACGTTAAGGCCTGGGCTGTTGGTGTTCTGTTCAGGAAGTTGTCTCCTGTGCCTATGTGATCCAGGCTCTTCCCCACTTTTTCCTCTAACTGTGTTAATGTCTCTGGTTTTATGTTGAGGTCTTTAATCCACTTGGACTTGAGTTTTGTGCATCGTGACAAATAGGGGTCTAATTGCATTTTTCTACATGTAGACATCCAGTTAGATCAGCACCATTTGTTGAAGATGCTATCGTTTTTCCATTGAATGGATTTGGCTTCTTTGTCAAAAATTAAGTGACCAAATGTGTGTGGATTCATATCTGGATCTTCAATTCGATTCCATTGATCCACCAGCCTGTTGCTGTGCCAGTACCATGCTGTTTTAGTTACTGTTGCTCTATAGTACAGCTTGAGATCAGGTATGGAGATTCCTCCAGAGGATCTTTTATTGTATAGGATTGTTTTTGCTATTTTGGGCTTTTTATTTCTCCATATGAAGTTGAGAATTGATCTTTCAATATCTTCAAAATATTTTGTAGGTATTCTGATACGGAATGCATTGAACCTGTAAATTGCTTTTGGTAAGATGGCCATTTTTACTATGTTAATTCTCCCAATCCACGAACAAGGTAGATCCCTCCATCTTCTGATGTCATCTTCAATCTCTTTCTTCGGAGATTTAAAGTTTTTTTCAAATAAGTCCTTCACTTGCTTGGTTAGGGTTATTCCTAGATATTTTATATTGCTTGTTAGCCTGCTTATTCTTTCTTTGAGTGCCATCAGGCCTCCCCACCAAGGGGAGGTGGTCAAATATGGGGCACCAGAGTTCATGTCAGAGTCAGTCCCCACTCTCCACATAACTGTGGAGAATGTCCTGTCCATTGGGTAGATCAGAGTAAGGGTTCGATGTTTACTACTTGTATTGTCCTTGGTTAGTGCAATAGTTTGAGCAGACCCCCCTGGGCCCCAATCCACCCATCGCGATGTTCTTCTTGTAGGTTTCTAGGACGCTCTAGGTCCTTCTGTTTCACCCATCTCCTGTATTTCTCTTACCTAGAGTCTCAGTAGGATATCCTCACATCTATCCCAATCTCCTGGTAAGTGAAAACTTTTGTGGGATATGGCTTTTGGGATAGTGCCCAATTACAAGTGAGTATATACCATGTGAGTCTTTTTGCTTCTGGGTTAACTCACTCAGTATGATCGTTTGTAGTTCCATCCATTTGTCCACAAATTCTTGTTTCTTTATCCATTCTTTGACTGAGGGCCATTTTGACTATTTCCAGGTTCTGGCTATTAGGAATAAGGCATACAGTCCCTTTTCACGCTCACATTTATTCGTTAGCAGTGGAGGGAAGTGGATGTTCTCACCGGTCTTCACTAATAGAGAGAAATGAGACTGATGGGATCTTGGGCTTTGTTTCCTTCCATTTCTGCAGGCTGTTGGCTCTGCTCCTGTGTCATGGAAGAGTCAGGATCTCAGTGGAGTCTCTAACAGTGCACTATTTATTACCACATGTTCTTCCCAGGCAAAGGCATGAAGGCTGCATCTTTCCCGTTTTATTTAAGCAAAATCCCCCAAAGACTGGAAGTAGACGGTCTTTTTATGGCAGCCATGCTGTTTTAATGTCTTTCTGGTAAAACAGAAAACTGGTCCATGTTCTTTAGGTTACGGAACATTTCTGACCATTCCATTGACCCTATTTGAGGTATGGTAGTAAGGAGTAAACTTTTTTTTGTTTTTTTGTTTAGTTTTGTTTTGTTTTTTTTGTTTTTTTTTTTTTTTTTTTTTTTTTTTTTTGGTTTTTCAAGACAGGGTTTCTCTGTGTGACCTTGTCTGTCCTGGACTCACTTTGTAGACCAGGCTGGCTTCGAACTCACAGCAATCCACCTGATTCTGCCTGCTTGGACATTCAATGCCATTCAAAGGGGACAATAGTCACAACTGAGCAGCCTCATTTCAGCTCCTGTGCAGGGAGCTTTATATTCCGTACTTAGGGTGTGGACGTTATTAATATGACCACAGTTCCAGAGGAGGTGCTTGCTAAGGAGGCTGGAATTTGTTATGCCAGCATTGCCATGGCAACGGATTAAGACTGTTAGAAGGAGCATGAGGAAGCAGTGTCAGTGGGTGGGGTTTTAAAGACCATGAAAGAAAATGCCAATAAAACCAAAAGTTGTGTGTGATGGCACATGCCTTTAATCCCAACACTTGGGAGGCAATACGTTCATGTGTGCATCTGCTTTGTTAAGCAGTCTGGCTCTTTCCAGAGGCTCTTTTCTACTTGGCTTCTAGGTCAGCCTTCCTTTATCTATTCTGTGTTTCCCAGTCCTCTCCCACCCCAAAACTTTAAAATATTTACAATCCTAGTATTTACTTCTTGAACTTGCTTTTCTACAGATACTCATCTCCCTGTTATGCTTACAGTTCTCATGGCATTAGTATGTATTATACATTGATAACTCCCACGTTTATACATTCCTCCTATAGCTGCCATGAGCAGCTCCTGGGTCAGTCCAGTCACCACGCCAGTGCTTTTCTCACCTCCCACCTCTCCTTCCAAGTGGTTTTTCTGCCGCTTTCCATGAGAGGTAAGAACTCTCTTTTTCCAGTCAGTGAACAAAAAGCCTTAGGATTTCAATAGTAAAATCCAGAAGTCTGCGTTCAAAAGATGCATGCTTTCACCATGCCTGGACCACGCGTGATCCTGCCATCATCACCCTTTACCTAGATTCTTGTACAATGTTCTAATGTGATCTCCTTGTTTCTCCCCCTTTTACATTTTTTGGGGGGTGGCAGCACCAGGTAGACCTGAGTGCTCAGAGGATTTTCCCTTGCACTCTGAAAGCCTCAGGGTTTACACCCTCTGGGACTCTTCTCTAGCCAGCACACTCTTTCCAGCTCCTCAGAGTCTTTCTTGGTGAGGGCTTCCAACATATTTTGGGAAGCCCACCAGAGATGACCACTCAGGCAGTTTATAGCCAACTGTAAGTATCCTAGCCATCAGGGACCACACCCTCAGGTGTTTGAGACCCAAGTATAACTCCAAGTGTTTAGGGTAAGGGTTTTGTTTTGTTTTAAGTCAAACCACATCCAGATTTCTCACAAAGCAGCTGCAGGGGAGATTTTGCACTAGCAAGCAATTTAACAGAAGATAAGATAAGCTGTTTAGCTGGAGGGATTCTGCACAAGAAATTCAGATAAGTTAGCTAGGGCATCATGACCTTCAGTTCCTAAAATAGAGTTCGGTAATTTTCCCCAGGATTTTCTATCAAGGAGATCAAGTTCTAGTTAGACCTAGCAAGAATACAAGATAGAGGAGCCTCTGCAGTCTTGTCTTATTATAATATCAATCAGAGAGGCCAATAAACTCTTTGTTTGAAAAAATAGTAATAATAATATTTTAGATGTTAAAGGCCATAGATTTTTCAGACCTCTGCAGAACTCTTCTGATGTTACACGAAAACAGCCATAAACCATAAAACATTGCTTATAGAATTGAATAGTCAGTGGCTTGATTCAGCCCATAAGAGCTTGCTGACCTCCAGAGAGCTGTTGGTTACTGCCAAGTTGTGCATGCAACTATTATACCCTTACAGATATGCCTTGCTGGTTGTTGGTTTTGTTTATAAGTATAGCAAAGGCAAATAGGACTATTGGTTACTTCCATGAAAGCAGTTCTCAGTGAGGAGGCTTTCAGGTCAGACTGAGCTGGGATCCTTAGGGTCCTGTGTCCCAGGTACATGGCATCATCTGAAGTGGGGACTTAACCTTGGGAATAATCTTGGACAACCCTAACCAATAGGGTTTCTCTCTCTCTGTCTCTGTCTGTCTGTCTGTCTGTTTGTCTCCCGTAACAGTGAATAAAACAGTTCCTTTTTCTTCAAATCCTCTCTAGCGTTTGTTGTCAGGTCTTTTGTTATCTTTGCCATTCTGATTTGGGTAAGATGAAATTTCAGTGTTATTTTGATTTCCAGTTCCTTAATTGTTAGGGACAATGAACATTTTTGAGATCTTTTTTTACCCATTTCTATTTCTTTTTTTGAGACCTCTGTTCAGATCCCACATCTATTTTTTTTGAATGGGTGAATTATTTGTTTAACTATTTGTTTTAGTTCTTTTGGATATTACTCTTTTTGTACAACTGGCAAAGAGTCTCTCTCCCCTGTGGGCTTCACATGCACTCAATTGATTGTTTCTTTAGCTGTGAAGAAGCTTTTGATTTTATGGGGTCTCAGCCTCAATTCCTAGGTGAATGAGGTCATATTCAGATAGTTCATTCCAGTTCTGTATCATTGCTTATTTTTTTTCTACCATATTCAATGTTTCATGTTTCACGTTGATGTCTTTGATCCATGTAGAGTTATTTTTTGTGCAAGATGGTAGATACAGGTTTAATTTAATTCTCAAAGAAAGCTTTTTAATTTTATATAATCCCAGAAATAATACTTTTAAAGTGAAATTTTTGCCACACAAGTAGAAAGTTTTTGTTAACTAGGCAGATTGATGGGAATCAACTGTAGGGTAACTATATTTATTAATCTCAAACCTTACCACTGATTAAAAGCCATACAAAAACAGTGAAGTGCCACACTGTTGGGATATTAGCCTGCCTGTTTCATCACAAGCTTCATCTTCAGAGTTATGGAGAAGAGTGGTTGCAGAGAAGAAAAAATGGTTCAGTAAGAATAAAAAGTACAGGGAAAAATCACATAGGATTACAAACCAATAGAAGTCTGATTTAAAGTAAGACTTTATGTGGAGCTAGAGACAGGAGTTAGTAAGTAGCAGCTGCCTTAGCGTCTCAAGATTAAATAGCTGATCAGGAAGGCTGGCATGACAGATTCTGTTTGAAAAGCTTTGAGCAGTACAGATAACATTGAGACAGAGCAGAAAATGACTTCAGTGTGTCCTGCTTGGTGGTGGCAACATACAATTACTGACTTTAAGGCTTAGCAGTCAACTTTGTGAGACCAATTGTAAATATTTGCCTCTGCTATGTGCACAGTTTTAAAGGTAACTTTTATTCTCCTTTCTCAACTGTTTGCGAGGCAGATTGCCTCCTTCTCCTATCCTGGGCCTAGAATGTTTTCAGCTTCTGAGACTTACTGCTTAATAAGGTCGCCTTTGCTGAGCTTTCTGAACCCTTACTGTTCTTTCTGAGCTCTGGGCTAGTCGGTTCAACTCAGCTGTTCTGGCTCACTTTTCTCCCAGCTGACTTACTTAATCTGGCTTCTCTCTTGGCCCAGAATTACTCTGCTTGGCCTCAAACTAACTCTAACTCAGCAATCTAATCTTCTGGCTTCTTCTCTTTTTCTGGCTTGTTCTATCTACACTTGAGTTCTCTCTCTCTCTGCAACCCATATCTCTATTATTGTCCAAGTAAACCTGCCTCCCCTCGTTGTAAAATTGCCTCTTAAGCAGCATACCTTTTTTCTCATGAGAGTTGGGCATATCCTATTCTGTCAAATATACTCTGATTTCATCACCTTTTCTGCCACTCAATTAGACATCACTTTCAAACATGGGTGCTTCCTTCTGCAAACTAACTTTACCTTCATTTGGGATTAAAGGCATGTACCACCATTCCTGGACCTAAGCTTTTCTTTACCTGATACTTGCTCTATACCAGGCTGGCCTTGAACTCAGATCTGTTTGCCACTGTCTCCTGTATTAAAGGTGTGTTTGTATTCTTGCCGGATCACACAGATCTATAAGATCATTGGACATGATCTATTGCCAGCTGGATCACACAGACCGAGAAGGTCTTTATATGTGATCTCTTGACAGAACTGCCTTGTTCTAAATTAGCATTCCTCTACATGCAGTCTCCTAGTCCTGCAGCTTTGTGTCCCTCCTGGTGGGTTGCTATGGAGTGCTGTCACTAGAGACTCAGGTCAACTGTCTCTACCTTATTGGTCTTGGAAACAAAAACTGCTATAGAAATTAATGTAACATGAGGGCTCTTATAAAAACTCACCTCCAAAATCTAAAAGTATGTTGGTTTCTTTTTCTCTTCTCAGTGTGTTCTTTAACATGTTTAATTTGCTTCTTGTTAAATAGTTTAGCAATGACTTAATTGAAGTGAAACCTTGAGCCAGTAAATATAAGAAAATTTGCTTTTTCTTACTTAATACAATGAGTAAATATATGAATCAAATTTAGAGCTAGGGATGTAGCTCAGCTGGTAGAATGCCTATCTTGAGGTTGCTCCCTAGGCCCGATGCCATAAAAACTGGATATGGTTTTATATGCTTGTAGGCATCAAGATCGGAAGCTTATGGCCAACCTTGGCTATGTACTGAGTTGGAGCCAGTTGAGCTCCATGAAGACAGGAGACACTTGTCTCAAAAAAAAAAAAAAAAAAAAAAAAAAAAATCACTTTACTTTAAACTGAATTTTTAAGTCTGAATCTCCCTCCCATATTGCCTATGAAAGGACATGTCTTTTATACATTGAGACAGATTTCTAATTATTCTTTTTGTCTTTTATCTGATAGGGAAAATAAAATCAAAACTTTAATAATTTTAATATTAAGGACAATATTAAATGATGCGAACTATAGCCCTATCAAAACTTCCCACATCCTCCTGTTCATCTTAGAAAAGGTTTACTACTGTGGCATTGGATGCATACACTTTTAAATTCTTAACGTCTGTGTTTCAGATACAACAGCTAGGGATAGAGGAGCATGTCAGCGGTTAAGAGCATCTGCTGCTCTCTCAGAGGACCTGAGTTCAGTTCTTAGCACCCACATTGGGCAGCTCAAAAAAATCCTTGTCACTCTAGCTCCAGGCATTCCAATGCCTGGTGGCCTCAGTAATCCCTTGAACTGGACATGCACATTTCTCCCTACACACATACTGAAAAATTAAATTTCTTAAGTACAGCAATTGCATTTTATATAGATGGTACCTACTTTTATTTTTTTAAGAAAGGGTTGCCTATGGTCAGAGGTATTTTTTATGTGTACTCATCACCTTCACAATTGAAGCTTACTCTTTAAATCCTTTTGTAATTTAGTTTTCTTCAGTGTATGTCAGTGAAGTTGGGATGGGGACAAGATATATTTGACTAACTTAAACCAGCCTGCAGACAGAGCGCATGTAATAATATATTCCTGATGGGTGCTTTTGCACTGTCATCAGACTGGCCAGAGTCAGATCCTGACTTGGCACACCCAGATGCCCCGGCTCTGCATGACCTAGATAGGAAACATATGGAGGGGTGTGTGTTTATTTTTAGCATATCTTAAGCTTTCAGCCTAATGGCAAGATATACAGAAAACTTGAGGAAGTGAAAGAATTGTCTCTGTACAAGAGTAGTATAGATGATCTGGAACTAAGGCTTTTATTAAAGATATGTTAAATTTTCAGTTTCTTCTTTAATAGTGGATTCTGTATTGAAAACAAATATTGCCTGGGCAAGATTGGAAGCTTTGCTTGTCGACAGATGCTTATATTATTTGTTGCTAGGCCAAATGATAGTAAATTTAGACAATGACCCTAAATTAACTCCCTTGCTGGGACACGGCAGTTCATAGTAATTCTGTGTAAATAGTAAAGCCCGTGATTCAGTATTCCCAAGCTGCTAGCAGTGTTCACATCACAATAAAGAAAATCACATTTCGTATTCTTCTTGTGTTCCCCAGATTTTCAAGAACTAGTTTCCTAAATAATTTTTTATGATCACTTCAGGAAACTCCACAGTGAGACAGGAACCTCAGAGTTTATCAGCAGCTGAGATTTATTCAGGAGGCAGCACTCTCATATAAGCCAACGTCAACAATATGGTGCTCGCAGGCTTCATAGTACAATCCAAATACAGCTGACTAGCATATGTTCTTCACATTTTTAAACATAAGATAGTAGGGACATAACTCAGGATTTGCCTGGTACATCTCAACTCCCTTCAGTTTGGTCTCAGCAGACAGAAGGAAGGTGGACGGAGAGTGAGGAGAGGAGACCAAAGAAGTCAGTTCTTCATGCCAGGACCAGAGAACTGATGCAGCTCTATGGAGAAGGGGTGGGGGTGGGGGAGTGGGGGTTGGGAGGGGGGATGCAGGGTCTGTGAGTAAGATTTCATTGTGCATCTGTTCGTTGTGGGACATTTCATTCTCATACAGCTGCAGATTACCCAAAATCTTTTACCTACGTTTTGTTATTTAGAATATTGTCCCTTCAGTCACCATTGTGGCTAGTATAAAAACTGTGGCTATCATAGCAGCAGCCAGCATTTCTTTGTTGTTTTAGAGGCTTAATGCACAAAAAAATTATATGCTAGTCAGCTGTGTTGGTCTGATGAAAAAAGCCCCCATAGGCTCACGGGGAGTGGCACTATTAGGAGGTGTGGCCTTGTTAAAGGAAGTGTGTCGCCGCAGATTGGCTTTGGGTTTCAGTGTTACTCTCTCTTCCTGCTGCCTGTCAGCCTAGATGTAAAACGTTCCTTCTCCAGCACCATGTCTGCGTGTGCCACCGTGGTTCCTGCCATAAAGATAATGGATTAAACCTCTGAACCTATTAGCCGGCTCCAACCAGATGTTTTCTTTTTTAAGAGTTGCTGTGATCCTGGGCTCCTTACAGCAATAGAAACCCTAACTAAGACATCAGCCCTCAGAACAAAGGTACCATATGACCCACTGCTTATGCCCTACTTACACAAGAGCGATAAAAACACACCCACACAAAAGCATCACTGTGTAGAGCAGCATCAATCATAATGGTTCAAACTGAAGACAACCCCCAGTAACCATATGTTTATGAAAGAATACATCAGACATGTGTCGTCTGGAAAAGGACGGGGCTGTACACCACTCGTGAGATTTCAGAATGTTGTGCAAGGTCCTCATAAAACTCTACATACTGTCTTACTCCATGACACTCAATACATAGGCAATATGGTGAAGACAGTAGTGATTATGGAGAGATGAATAGGAAGTCATTGTTAATGAATATGACATTCCTGTTTGGAGTGATTCAGTTTCCTAAAATTGTGTAAGTGCTACAGATCTGTAAGCATACGATGTAGTAAATTATATCACAGTAAACTGTTCTACTTGATGAAAACAAAAGTTGCTACACATTTCAAGAAAAGTAGCCAAGTCTGTAATTATCAGCAGGCATACAGTAGGATGACCAGCGCTGAGAACAAAGCTAACAAGGGGCTTTTCTTTAGAAAACTTCAATAGATAATTCCTGAGAGCAGTGAGTGCTTCTCAACTTTCGCATGCTCCTCGTGCTGTGGTGACCCTCCAAACATAAAATTATTTTTATTGCTACTCCATAGCTGTAATTTTGTTTCTATTATGAATTGTAATGTAAACGTTTGTTTTCCAGTGTTCTTAGGCAAAAGAGTGATTCAACTTCAAAGGGCTTGAGACCCACAGGTTGAGAACCAGTGCTTTAGTGCCTCGTGTGGAGCCCTGTGCTGCTCTAGATATCAGGGACTCAACAGTGGCCAAGCGCGGTACATCATTTGCCTTTAGCTGACGAACTTGTTCTAGTGGTGTGCTGTGTGGCTGAATGGTGCACTTGACACCTCAGCTTCTCAAGCCAGAGCCTGAGAAGCCTCCACAAGTCTTTTCTTCAGCACGTGAAGACACCTCCTCAAAGAATGCCTCTTTCATCTCCTTTAGCTTGCCTCGCTGTCTTTTTTCTCCTGCTGGCATGTTGGTTCTGCTATGTGTCAATTTTAATGTCTCAGCTTGCAAGGGAATTGCCTTTAAAATCGATAAGTAAGTGAATAAATGGGCAAACTAGAGTGTGCCCATTTGTAAATGTTGTTTTCTGGCCTTGTGTTCTACTGTCTTTTCGAGAATGGAAAGCAACCAGACCACAGCTAGCATGGCAGAAGCCGCAATTCCCAGAGAAGTAAGGGACATCTTGTGAATGAACTGTATTCATTTCTCATGCCCACTGTCAAAGCTGGGAGTCTCTGCATTGGGTAAATACAGTAATGGAGGTTTGTTTTGTTTTTGTTTAAGTCATACTAGTTCTAACTTCAGATCTCACTAAATCAGTCTTGCAAAATGTCCACATCTGGTCATGTTTTGTTCTTAATTAAGATTGTTCCGGTATTAAACGTAAGAAACTGCCTTGGGCATGCTGTGCTAGGCCGGTCATACCTTTGCTCTTGTGCACCTAGCTTCACTTCCTGCCTACTCTAGATCTTCATGCGCTTGCGTAGACGGTCCCATCTCTCAGCAGTGTGCTACCTCTGTTTTTTACATATGCCTAAATTTATTTAAACAGTAATTGGAAATTCCATAGCAGATCCTACGGCCACAAATGATAATTGTCAAAATGCTTTTCTCAGTCAAACAGTTTACAGTTTGAAGGATTCTTTAACTCTAGAATTGCTTCCTAAGTTACTGCTTTCTTTGACTAGAAAAAAAAATTGGAATATGAAAAATAGGTTTAGAGCCAAAAAGGAAAAAAAGGGACAAGGGAGTAAAAAAATTGGTTCTGTGACTTACTGTTTCTTTGACAAAATTGATTTCCTTGAGCTTTGGTTTACTCATCTACTGGAAATGATTTTGAAAATATATGGTAGTTTATGGATCAGAGGTACCCAGCAAGCAGTGAATTACTCTGTAACTGTAACTGTCTGATGGTGTAAATAAGACTCTGGGACTCCCTTACATGCCTGAGTCATTGATCTCACACTGTGGTTGTTCTTTGAGGTCCCAGAAGAGCTCATCCCTTCCCTCCTGTTTGTACCATGCGAGATGCCAGGAGGATGAGCTCCTGACTGTGTGGGCGCCTGGCCTTCGCCAGGACTCCTGACTGAATTGCTCTGTGCGATTTTGTTCTCTCTCCTCTTCTGTTTTCCGTTCTCTTTCCATTCTTTTCTTTGTGTACCCTGTAATAAACTTCTCCATTGTTACAGTTTTCAAAAACAACCATAGAATTTCCCACAGAGTGTACAAGTTTATTGGGTTGTCAAAGTCTACATTGGATTGAGAAGCGAATTTTATTTATGTTGTTTCAAGCAGCCACATTTAACAGAAATTTAAGAACTTCTTTATATTTTACTGGTTCTGTTTTTCTAGACAACATAGACAATGAAAGACTACCTCTGCTGGGCACCATCTGGTAACTGTGTCTTATGTATCAGTCAAACCTTGTTTTAAACCTTTTCTACAATTCTTAAATATGTAAACAACTATATTTCTATTACTCAAGTAGTAATATCTTTTAAAATGCATTCACACACACATACACACACACACACACACATACACACAAACACACGATGAACTTTACATGCCTCAGGCCTCCACACTAATATACTATTGTACTTCCTCCTGGCCAAGTGTGTTACCATTCTGCCTCCAGTATTGCCTATCACAGTCCGAGCTCCTGAAGGACGTACCTGACTGTGTTGTTTGACCACTACCCAAATTACTGCAGTTTGACCTGCTGTGCTTCTAGAACTGTGGCCACTCTCCTTACTGTTGAATACATCTTTGTTGCCGCAGAGGCAGAACTGCTTGCTGCAGAAGAATGTTGTGTGTATAAACTTACTGTTGATGGTCTTCATGCCCCATGGCCACTTCTGTTCCCTCCCCTTCCCACCCCCAGTCCCCAGGATGCTGACAATGTTTTCCATAAGCTCTTCACGCACAAGGGACTGGACGAATACTAGTTGAATGGATGGATGTTTTCAAAACTGTCAGTTTCTCGAGTGTTTTCTATTATAATTGCACACAGCCACCTTTGGTCTTGTCTCTTGACAGTATCTACTTACAATATACAGTAGTAAAAGAGAATTACTCACTAGCAGAATTTATGTAAGGTTCGGTTAATTATAAGTTCTCAGTTTATGAGAGGTAAGTCACTTTAAATTACAATTTTGTTTTCAAATTTTGCACAGCTGTTTGGCTGTTTATAGCAATCCTATAGCATAGCTATCAGCCCTGGAAGGGTGGGAAAAAAATCTTACTAAGTGACACAATTTAATTGTAAATACACTTTGATGTATCTATTCTGTGGGTTAGAGACAGTATTTTATTAAATAGTAAGGACAAAACTGAGAGGCTGAGCAGGTTATATGTTTCTACATGTTCAATTTAAGATGTAGAAGCAGGCTTTGTTCTTTCAGACCATAGCTCATGAGTCTCTTCTGAGCGACACAGAAAACTGAGAATAAATGCTAAATAAGTAAACCCTAAGCTTTTTCGTTTACTAAATATTAATTATACTAAAACATACCTGTTTTTCTTGTCCCTAGGCAATTATTTGGCAGAAAAGTAGAGTAGCAGATCACAGGATGGCTCTCATGTCAGTTCTGGGAACTGCTGTGATGGGCAACATGCAGTCTGTGCAGCACCACTGTGAAGAGTCTCAGGTAGGCAATGCGATGGCCTTCTGTGGTCCCCACTCACCAGTGAAGTGGTAAGGATGTTTTTAAGATCAAATCTATATGTAGGGCAAACCACAAAATACAAAGCCAATTTTCCCAGCCCTCGTTTTCCTTTTATTTACATTTTTTATGGATATTAATTTTTAATTTAGAATCTTCTCTTTACATTATCTTTTATTTCTCTTCCTCAGCCTCAATACATACTCAGGTTGCCTCCTGTTGGTCGTTCAGCTTTAGATAAGGCCATTTGGCTCTCTGCTGCCGCATGAGGCTACCTCACTGACCTTGCTCTTCCTTCATCAGCTGTGTCTGTAGGGGTATATGTGTGTGTGTGCATGTACAAACACATATACATACATGTACACATACATTGCTCTGGGCATTGAACCTAGAGCCTAGTACATGCAACACAGTCACTATTACATTGAGCTATATTCCATGTCCTTTCCTCCCTCCCCCCACCACCCCCCACACATCTTTTTATTTTTCAGTCATGTCTTGTTAGGTTGCCCAGGGTAGGTTTGAATTCTGTAGCCTTGAACTTACAGTCCTCCTACCCTGTCCTTTTAGGAGCTGGGGTTGGAGGTTTCGGCTGCCAGCCTTGGCCTTGACATATTTCATTTGTAGTTTTCTTTTTCAATGCTTAGGGTCTAATCCAGCACCTCACATCAGTGGCAAGCCTTCTGCCACTGGGCTCAATTCCCAGCCATGTGGGGTCTTGTTGTGTGTTTATATGCTTATTTGTCTCCATCTTCCCTCTAAACATTAATTATAAAGGCCCAGTTAATTCTAAGCTTAGATGGAATATAATTATAGCTATAAGAAATCAATATGGAGCCCATTGTAGTGCTAGGATTGCATTTCCCCTTTAAGGAGCCAGTATGTTCTCTCTTACGCCACACTAATGTGAATATTCCTAATATACTGCTTAAATAGTTTCCTTTTTCATATTCCCAACAGTTGCTCAAAATTCAGGGTTTTTTTTTTTCTCCTTTTTGTTTTATGTGTTCTACTTCATATAAACTCTTGCCTTCCTAAAGGTCCTGAAAGTCCATCAGCTTGTCTTTTCTGGTCTTTCTTTTTCATTTATTCATTCTTGATTTGTTCATTGCTTCCTATGTAGCCCATACTCAGCCTCTAGAACGCTGTGACACAGGGATGTGTCATCAGAACATTGAAGACAATGATCAGGATGTCCATTGTCATAGATGGAACAGTTAGTACGTGTCAGCTCTTCCTTACACATGATGCATTTTTCTTTCGATCTGAAAAGTCTCAGTATCTTTCCTTCATCCTTTATTTGTTTCTTTACTTTGAAACAAGGCTATATGTATCCCAGCTTGTCTGGTACTCAAAGTTCTCCTGCCGTCACTTTCAAGTATGCTGGTCTTATACCAAGACCTGTATTCATCGTTGTTTGTAAAGATTATATTCATAATTTTCATTATTATAATAATGAAAATTTTGAAAATTCTGTTGGCTTTTTTCTTTTTTTAAGCTTGCTTGTTTTCACCATATACACATTCATTGCATTATAAATCTTATTGTTTAAAATGTCATAAATTTATATAATGAATCCAGCTGTTTTTTACCTGTCATCCCCCTTCTCATCACCCCCGCCCAGCACGCTGAGACTCTTCTCCCAACAAATCCTTCTTGCTCTCATGCCTTATTTTGATGTGTGACCCACTATGTGTAACTTAAGTTTCTTGCTGAATGTGGATCAGAGCAAAGGCAACTCATCAGGCTACATATAGGAAACAAATGACATTCCCTCCCTATATAATGGTAGATGTAGTTGTAGCCACTAGTTCCTCACCAGTCCATCCATGGTAAAATGCTGAGGGCCCCCCAGAGCTACAGTGAGGTTCTGAGTACAAAAGCTGTGTCACATCCAAAAGATGCTCATCTCTGCGTCCTCTGGCTCTGACATTCTTTTTGCTTCCTCTTGTGCAATGCCCCTTGAGCCTTGTTTCATTTAGGGCCGAGCACCCCACCATCACTTATTCTGGCCATCTTTATGTATTTCTGCATTAATTATTCCCTGTAATAAGCTTCTCTGATGAAGTCTAGATGCAGCACAATCTAGGAGTGTAAACAGCACTAGAAGGCAGTTTGACAACATGAGCTTTTAGCAAAACTTTAGTGGTAGTTGGTTACGTCTAAGGCCTATGATTTCTCAGTCAAGGGCGTTGGTAGATGTCCTATACTTGCCACTGCAATTTTAGTGTAGTAACCCATGGCTTATGGGAAAACATCACCCATGTGGCTATCTCCTATCAAAGGGTTTTTGGTTTTTTATTGTATTTATTTTAATAAGTTAAGTAGAAAAAATACCCCATATTCGACCACGTCCCCTTGATGAGGAGGCCCAGTGGCACTCAGAGGAAGGATAGCAGGCTACCAAGAAGAGACTTGATAGCCTAGAATCATATACAGGGGAGGAGGTCCCCTCAGTCACAGTCATAGGGGAAGGGGATAGGGTGAAAGTGGGAGGGAGGGAGGAAAGGGAGGATACAAGTGATGGGATAACAATTGAGATGTAATATGAATATTATCAATAAAAAGAAAAAAATGATTGCTATATGGCTTTTTCATATCCTCAGGTTTTTTCCCCTTCTAACCACATCTTTTCCCCTATCCTCCCACCTCTTCTCCCATTTCTAAGTTTTATAAAGGTCATTTATGTTTTATTATTGTTCCAAGGACTTAAATGTGAATGCTCTCAATCTAAGGACACATTTTGTTTTTCCTTAGCTATGGGGTTTATATTTCTATCCATTATCAGTTTCTTTTTCTATCTCCCAGTCTGTCTTTCTTGCCCTCTCGCTCTCTCTAATGACTTCCTCTTCTTTTTGTCAGTGTTTTCCTCTTTCTGTGTGTTCTAGTAGAGCTCACTATGCCTTCAAACTCTTCCATTGATTATTTTACTTGGAAGGGCAAGTTGAGTTTCCAAGAGTATTTTATGTAAATGCTGTTTTATAGCTTTTTGTTGTTTCTGTGAATACAAAAGCTTGAATCTTTCTAAAGATATGTTTTTGTTTTTAAAGTATTTGCTTCTTAAACAAGTTTTATTTAATATGAAACAAGTTTTATTTTGCTTAGAAGTTCTTGTTACTCCAAATTTCTGGTTCTCTCTCCTGTTTTCATTTTGTTCCAAGCTTCTGATTCTCTTTGTCTTTTTGCTGTATGTGAGAAATTTAATTGAGAATGTTGTTTGTGGCTGCTGTTGACTGTCAAGTTCCCCTTAAGTGATCCTTACCTGTCTATCTATCTGTTATCTGTCTGTCCATCTATCCACCTCCCCATCCATCCATCCATCCATCATCTATCCATCCATCTCCTTCTGCTCCACCTGTCATCTTCCTTTCTCTTTTCCTGTCTTCCTTTTTTTCTTTTTTCTTTTTTTATTTCAAGCACAAAGTTAATTGTACTTGATTTGTGATATATTGTCACTATGTAGTTTATTTAGGCAGGAGATTTTTCATCTGTTGCTATTTGTCTGATGACTTTAAGCCTGCTAGCTCTCTTCTGTTGTGCTGCTTATGGTGGGTGTGTTGGGATGGTCAGGGTAAATGGAAATTGCCCTGGTTGTCCTGGGCCTTCGTTGTCTGTGTGCACTCATACTTTAGATATGTCAGACATCCTGATATGATCTATAAACTAATGGTGTTGGTATCACATGGAAGCTGATCAAAGACCTGACTTCAGGTGAACTGAAGCAGATGTTTATTTTTATAAAGTCATTAGGTGCCACATTTCCCTAGGCCTCCATTAGCTGTGATTGGCTGTGTGTCAGTCGGTCCTGCAATGGCTTGTTTTTTCCCCCTCTGTTTTGAGACATTATCAGATCTGTGTTTACTAATTTTTCTGTTTTAATTTTTTTGATTTTTGATTTTTGTTTTGTTTTCCCTTGGTTTGGGAGACAGATGTATATAAAGATTCCTGATGATCTACCATAGATGAGAGAAACCTTGCTTAACTTCACACAGTTATCTTTCATGGAAGAATGGAAGGATGTATAATACATGTGTTAACGATGTCCTGGTTCAGGTGCTAAAGAGTGTAAGTCATCGCACTCAGATCTCTCATCTATTCTTGTTCTGTGTCATTCTCTTGTGCCTCTGATTGACCAGGCAGCCATCACCACACTACTCTCTGCCTTGTATACTCAACCTTCCCAATAGCAGAATCTCTTTGAGTGTTTTCTCATCTTTGGTCAAAAGCAATCTTAATTTTTCCTCCCGACAACTACTGGCTATCACCTCTCACTTGATTTTGTTCCCCCGTTTCTGATCTTTGAGTGTAAAATTTGGCCCCCATGTTTCCTTTCACTGGACTGGAGTGACAGATGTGTTGACCACTACAACCCTTGGATACAGAACATCTATATATATCTCTTCCCTTTGTGACAAGGGTCTCTTATTTAATGTGTTTGGTCCTGGGACAAATCTTTATTATGGGTGGTGGTGCCACCCCATCCCCTGCTTTGACAGCTTTTGTTAGGTGTTTTCTGGTGTAATTGTTGAAGCTCCTCAGGTTGTCCTTTTTGACATCTGTCTTCTATATTTAGCTGTACTCCAAGCTGAGCAAATGTCTTACTACCTGATTTTTGTTCTTCCAACAATGTCTTACTACCTAATTTTTGTTCCTCAAACAATGTATTTTCTCAGAACTTGGAATTTGTTTTCTGTTTTTTCTAAACTTTATTCATAGCTGTCTGTGCTTGCTTACTCTTTTTGATGTAATTGATGCTATTTATTGGTGTAATTTCCATGTTACAGCACTTAATTCCAGAGTCATTAACATGGTGTTCTTTCTTTTTTATTTTTCTGAGACAGGTTTTTTTAAAAATTTTTTATTAATTTATTCTTGTTACTTCTCAATGGTTATCCCATCCCTTGTATCCTCCCATTCTTCCCTCCCTCCCATTTTCCCCTTATTCCCCTCCTCTATGACTGTCCCTGAGGGGGATTTCCTCCTCCTGTATATGCTCATAGGGTATCAAGTCTCTTCTTGGTAACCTGCTGTCCTTCCTCTGAGCGCCATCAGGTCTCCCCCTCCAGGGGACATGGTCAAATGTGAGGCACCAGAGTTTGTGTGAAAGTCATACCCCACTCTCCACTCAACTGTAGAGAATGTTCTGTCCATTGGCTAGATCTGGGTAGGGGTTTAAAGTTTACAGCCTGTATTGTCCTTGGCTGGTGCCTTAGTTTGAGCGGGACCCCTGGGCCCAAATCTGCCTATCATAATGTTCTACTTGTAGGTTTCTAGGACCCTCTGGATCCTTCTACTTTGCTATTCTCCCATGCTTCTCTCATCTAGAGTCCCAATAGAATGTCCTCCCCTCTGTCCCAGTTTCCTGGTAAGTGAAGGTTTTCGTGGGACATGCCCCTTGGGCTAGTATGCAGATATAAGTGAGTATATACCATTTGAGTCTCTCTGCTTCTGGGTTAACTCACTCATTATGATCATTTCTACCTCAATCCATTTGTCCACAAATTTCGGGAATTCCTTGTTTTTAATAGCTGAGTAGTATTCCATAGGGTAAATGTCCCACAGTTTCTTTATCCATTCTTCTACTGATGGACACTTAGGCTGTTTCCATGTTCTGGCTATTATGAATAAGGCAGCTATGAACATGGTTGAGCAAATTTTCTTGTTGTGTGCTGGAGCATCTTCTGGGTATATTCCAAGGACTGTAATAGCTGGGTCTTGAGGAAGCCCTATTCCCAGTTTTCTGAAATAGCACCAGATAGATTTCCAAAGTGGCTATACTAGTTTGCATTCCCACCAGCAATGAAAGAGGAGTGTTCCTCTCTCTCCACATCCTCGCCAGCATGTGGTGTCGCTTGAATTTTTGATCTTAGCCATTCTGATGGGTGTAAGATGGAATCTCAGAGTTGTTTTGATTTGCATTTCCCTGATGACTAAGGAGGTTGAGCATTTCTTTAAGTGTTTCTCAGCCATTTGATATTCCTCTGTTGAGAATTCTCTGTTTAGTTCCAAGCCCCATTTCTCAATTGGGTTATTTGGTTTGGTGGTGTTTAATTTCTTGAGTTCTTTATATATTTTGGATATTAGACCTTTGTCAGATGTAGGGTTGGTGAAGATCTTTTCCCAGTCTGTAGGCTGTCGCTTTGTTCTCTTGACAGTGTCTCCTGCCTTACAGAAGCTTCTCAGCCTCATGAGGTCCCATTTATTAATTGTTGACATTAAGGCCTGGGCTGTTGGTATTCTGTTCAGGAAGTTGTCTCCTGTGCCTATGTGATCCAGGCTCTTCCCCCACTTTTTTCTCTAACTGCGTTAATGTCTCTGGTTTTATGTTGAGGTCTTTGATCCACTTGGATTTGAGTTTTGTGCATGGTGAAATATATGGGTCCAGTTGCCTTTTTTTCCACATAGACCTCCAGTTAGACCAGCACCATTTGTTGAAGATGCTATCGTTTTTCCATTGAATGGATTTGGCTTCTTTGTCAAAAATCAAGTGACCATATGTGTGTGGATTCATATCTGGGTCTTTGATTCGATTCCACTGATCAACCAGCCTGTTGCTGTGCCAGTACCATGCTGTTTTAATTACTATTGCTTTATAGTATAGTTTGAGATCAGGTATGGAGATTCCTCCAGAGGATCTTTTATTGTACAAGATTGTCTTAGCTATTCTGGGTTCTTTGTTTTTCTATATGAAGTTCAGAATTGAACTTTCAATGTCTTTGAAAAATTGTGTAGGTATTTTGGTAGGGATTGCATTGAATCTGTGGATTGCTTTTGGTAGGATGGCCATTTTTACTATGTTAATTCTCCTGATCCATGAGCAAGGAAGATCATTCCATCTTCTCATGTCATCTTCAATCTCTTTCTTCAGAGTTTTTAAGTTTTTTTTCAAACAAGTCCTTCACTTGCTTAGTTAGAGTAACTCCTAAATATTTTGTATTGCTTGTGGCTAATGTGAAGGGTGTGGTTTTCCTAATTTCTTCCTCTGCAAGCTTGTCATTTGTGTATAGGAAGGCTACAGACTTTTTTGAGTTAATTTTGTATCCAGCCAATTTGCTGAAGGTGTTTATCAGCTTTAGGAGTTCTCTGGAGGAATTTTGAGGGTCACTTATGTACACTATCATATCATCTGCAAATAGGGTAAATTTGACTTCCTCCTTTCCCATTTGGATACCCTTGATCTCCTTTTGTTGTCTTATTGCTCTGGCTAGAACTTCGAGTACTATATTGAAGAGATATGGAGAGAGTGGGCAGCCTTGTCTTGTTCACGATTTTAGAGGAATTTCCTTGTGTATCTCACCATTTACTTTGATTTTGGCTATTGGCTTGCTATATATAGCCTTTATTATGTTGAGGAAAGTGCCTTGTATTCCCGATCTCTCAAAACTTTTAACATGAATGGGTGTTGGATTTTATCAAATGCTTTCTCTGCATCTAAGGAGATGATCATGTGGTTTTTTTATTTTCACTTTGATATATGGTGGATTACACTGATGGATTTCTGTGTATTAAACCATCCCTGCATGCCTGGAATGAAGCCTACTTGGTCATGATGAACGGTATCTTTGATGTGTTCCTGTATTCGTTTTGCAAGTATTTTATTTAGTATTTTTGCATCAATGTTCATAAGAGAAATTGGTTTGAAATTCTCTTTCTTTTTTGAGTCTTTGTGCGGTTTAGGTATCAATGTGACTATGGCCTCATAAAATGAATTTGGTAATGTTCCATCCATTTCTCTTTTGGAGTAGCTTGAAGAGTATCGGTATTAGCTCACCCTTGAAGGTCTGGTAGAATTCTGCACGGAAACCATCTGGCCCTGGGCTTTTTTTGGTTGGGAGACTATCAATGATTGCTTCTATTTCTGTAGGGGAAATAGGACTATTTAGCTTGTTTATCTGTTCTTCACTCACCCTTGGCAAGTGAAATTGATCGAGAAAATCATCCATTTCCCTTAGATTTTCAAATTTTGTGGCATATATGCCTTCAAAGTAGGATATTATGATTCTTTGTATTTCTTCAGTATCTGTTGTTACTGAGACAAGAGTTTTATTCTCTGCTATTTTATGAGGCTTGAAACCATAATTTGCAAGCTCAAAGTTTGCCTCTGTTGTTTTGGCTTGCTCACCACACTTACACTCCCTTCCTACAGCCAGCACCTCCTCTTCCCTAGTCTGAGTTTGAAACCAGGTGCTGCATTAGTGATTCATGCCTCCTATACTGCCAAGACTTCCAGACTCCTGCCTGACTCCGGCGTGCCCTATCCTTGCCCTTGGGCTTGGAGTTGGCTATGTTCTTTCCTGTGACCCTGGCAAGCAGCTGCAGACAGTGGTCAGAAAATGTAAGTCATTTTTCTTCCAGAGAGGCGTTATGTGAGCTCATATTCCAAGTGGCAAGACCGATTTCAATCCTCTGCTACATTTTAATTCCCAAACGAGGCTTCCTATTTCTGATACTAAGAACTTACGGCCTCTTCCTTCAGTCATCACTTCCCATTACGTAGTTTGCAGATACAGCTTGACCTTTGTCTGTCATTTATGTTGTTAGTTCTTTTGAAATTACCTTAAACGTTGGTTTTTACCACCCTTAAATATTTTTTATTTAGAAGGGATTTCCACACGACCTTGTTCCACTATCTTGGCCAGAGTATTTAAGTGGCTACTTTGGTATTAGCATGTGTTTATATATGTGTGGTATTATGGAGCTTTACTGGGAAAAGAGAAAAACAAAGGTTATTAGATCAGTTTGGCTTACATTATTGTAATTAAGGTAAAGGATAAATTTGTTTGACGACTATGACTGTCTAGTGTGGTAAAGAATACAACACTTGCCAGCTGGATAGTTGGGTAAAAGTGAAATAAAAAATGTTACAACATTTTAACGTGGTGAAGTAATGTTTGTGACAGCTAGTTGATGCAAGAAATAACTACAATATTCTTATCTTAGTATCAGTGGTGGATATCTGTTGGAGCAAGAGATGAACATGACATTACTCAGATTAGCTTCAGATCAAAAATTGGCTAAAGATGGAACATAGGAGGATCATGATCATCCTCAAAGCATAAAGATAAAGGAAAGAACCCACGTAATCAGACTGAAGAGGATGTGTCACAAAAGAAGGAAAAAGTCCAGAGGGAGACTGAAGTCAGTTCATTCACCAGGATGCTTCCTAAAGGTGTTGTCATTGATGTCAGGCCTGCATAGTCAAAAACAAAAGGCAAAAAGCCTTGTATTAGTTACTGAGAGAGAAGCCAGTCAGTTTACTGGGTGCTTTTTGTATTTGAGGCAGGGTCTCAGTACATAGCCCCATCTGGCCTGGAACATGCTACATTGCTACGTAGATCAGGCTGGGCACAAAGCTCTGCCCTCTTCCATGTTGGATTAAAGGTGTGCCACACCCTGACAAGCAGAGATACTCGTTTGTAAAGGAGGCTGGAGGAGAGAGGTCTACTTGAGAAGCAATGAAAAGGCTGGAATTTGGACTGGGCAGTTTTCCTTTTTAGGTTGAGGTACAGAATCTCATATAGTCTATCAGCTTTCCTTTCCTTATTGAATTGATTTGGGTATGTTGTTTTTCTATAAACTAGTCTGATTTTTTTTTTTTTTTTTTTTTTTTTTTTTTTTTTTTTTTGGTGGGCAGGGGCAAGGTTTCTCTGTGTAACAGCCCTGACTGTCCTAGAATCGTTTTGTAGACCACGCTGGCCTTGAACTAACAGATATCCACCTGCCTCTGCCTCCTAAGTACTGGGGGTTTAAGGTGTGCACCACCACGCCTGGCTGAACTAGTCTGTTTTTTAGTTTGTATAGCATTATATGCACCATGGCTGCTTGACTCTTCAATGTAACTTTAACATGGTTTGTTGGTTTTTAGATTATCTTCATTTTTAAAGCCTAGTGTCTAGAGGTAATAGTTACACAGTGGCAACCAAAGTGGTGTGAGAGGAACTCACTGGCTTTGTATTGGACTTTATTTTATTCATTATTTTCCTATTTGGGACACGGGGGAGTTTCCTTCTCTCTCTCTCTTCTCTTCTTTCCTCATCTGTGTCTTTTCTGTCATCCAAACACTTGGTAAGTCCTCCAGAAGCTAAACAGGCTGCCCTAGTGCCCAGCGGGAGCTTGAGGAAGAGTCTCATGTTACCTGGTAAATTACACAACCATTTATAAATGCTGTGAAGTTTTACAGTTAATTAAGTGGTATCATCTTGTAATGGATTATACAGATTTATTAATTTATTTTTTCAAATTGGTACAGATTGGCACTGTGACAGTAATGCACTTAGTGTTCTAAAACTGGTGCTACATCTCCTTAAGCACTTACTTGCAAGTCCAGGGATGGCCATGGCCATAGGTGACGGCCTACAGGCTGTGTTGTTAGAGTGTCATGGTTACTGCTGGACTATAAATAACAGCCTACTCACATATTTGCTTTCCTTAACCTAAGCTGAATGTTTACCATTAGAGTTGCTCCTTGGCTTCATAACACATCTAGTTTGATTTACTTCAGATAAGGTTATACACCAGAATACACATATTTGCACATACATATGCATGCGCTGACAGAGACAGATAGATACACATACACACGCCATGAATGTAAAGGAAGAGAAAAGGGGAAATGAACAAAATCCCAAACAGTTTTCTGTGCTGTGTTAATTAGCTCAGGATAGAAACAGGCACATACTCTCTGCCTTCTGTCCCTTAAATCACTCTTTCCTTCTGGTCAGTTTTTCTAGTACCCTTCAGTTTCTTCTTTTGCTTGATATATTTGTAGACTAGAAAAACATATAGTATGTAAATAATTTTATACTTTTTGTCGTGAAGTTCTGTAAGCAGTCATGAAGGTACATACAGTGTACAACCAGTAGTTAGCCACAAAAGAGATAATTCAAAGTAAAGTATATTTTTCTTAAACACAGCAATGAAAAACCAGTACAATTAGTTTCATTTATATTCAAAACAAAGAAACAGCTGCTTTCATGGGAAATAGTAGTTGAAGAGAAAAAGACAAACAGCCAGTAAGGGGTGAAGTCACCATATGAACAAAGAAAAATATTTTTTTGAACAAAGTAATTTTAAAATAAAATAAAGTAAGGGTGTTTATCCTATGACAATTAAAAATGTAAAACTAGAGCCATTCGTAAAGATGCTTTTACTGGCTTAGTATTCTTCAGCATTAATTGTCAAGGCGTACTTATCAGCATGGATGTGACCTGAAGCGACAAGGCACATGTGCTACTCTGCATACCTTCTCATATGTTGTGTATAATCAGACCTCTGGAGCCTTATTGCTGACATCAACCCTTGTGTGTGTGTCACGATTGTAGATTTGCCTAAGTGGATTCTTTCCAAAGCATGATGCAGACCACAGCACCACAAGTCTTTCAACCCCAGAGAGAAGTTTCCTCTTTATTAACAGTCGACCAGTACACCAGAAAGATATACTAAAGGTAATCATGTTTAGAAAGAAAAATACCCCTTGAATCACGTATTTAATAACTTTAATTTTTTGCTAAACTTTATTTCATATGTCTTGCAAGTATGTTTGTACCATGTGCCTGGTCCCCGTGAAAGACAGAAGAGGGCATCAGATTCCCTAGAACTGGAGGCCCATATGGTTGTGAGACACCATTCGGATGCTAAGAATTTAACCTGTGTTCCCTAAAAGAGTAGCCAGTGCTTTTAATTGCTGAGCCATCTCTCCAGCCCCTGAAATTAAAAATTTGATTAAAAAAAAAATGTAAGAAATCCAAGAATTTGATTTAAAATAAGGAAAATAAAAATAAATAAAATCCCTTTCATTAAGTTAGTATTTTACTTATGTTTCATTTACTTTTTCCTATCCTATGCTCATATGCTCATGCACTTGAGATAGGACTTTGCTACTAGACCAGCATGGCTTTGAGTGCTGGAACTGTAGGTGTGCTACCATGCCTATTAAATGACATCATGAGGTAATTAGCCAGAAAGTAGCAGGGGAGTTTATTTGTACATTAGGCCTTAAAGCTCCGTGGCACTGCCCTGTGACTGTGACTGAATGTGTGTCCAAAGCATGAGAGATTGTGCTGTGCACCAGCTCGGGACCTGTTCCCTGTGCACCAGGGAACAGAACATGGCTGTGGGGCCCAGGCAGACCCTGCTTTTCCAGGCCACCGGTTGCATCTTCTTAGCCTCTCTGTTCAGTGTTTGCTTTTGGGAGCATTTAAAGTTGGTAATAACAAGATACTTTTGCCTCTTATTCATTGCGTATATTTCCAGTTAATCCGGCGCTATTATAACCTGAAGTGCCTAAAGGAATGTACTCGCTTGTATCCCATTTTCTTTCTGAAAATTGATGTTCCTTCAACTGATGTGGATGTAAATCTAACTCCAGATAAAAGTCAAGTATTATTACAGAATAAGGTAACCTTTTCCAAATAAAGTTCTGTATGTGTTTATGCTCTTTTCAAGCTTATGCAGTCTTAACTGTTCCCTTATTTAAAAGACTTGCTTTTTTTATATTTTTGTTACTATTTTAAATATTGCCCTTTTTTTCCACAGTATCTCTCCTAATATTTCTTCATTTGTATTTTTAGGAATCTGTTTTAGTTGCTCTTGAACATCTGATGGTGACCTGTTACGGACCACTACCCAGTACAGATTCTTATGAAAATAACAAAGCAGATGTTTCCTCAACCAACATGGTTGTTAGTGAAACAGCAGAAACAGATGTGCTGATTAATAAAATGGAATCATCTGGAAATAATTATCCAAATACTGATACTTTGCCTGTTCACTTCCAAAATGGTGAATCTAAAAGAAACACTGATCATTATTTAAATCAACAGATAAATATAGGCGAGCCCTGTGATGGCCATTTTACTAGTGAATATTCTAGCATTAATAAGGACAGTATAAGTGTACTTCAGAATATCCCCATGAATAACATATCATCAGAGGATATTCAGAGTAGACACAGTAAGACTCATTTTGCAGGTTCCAGTGATCGTATCCAAGGAGACAATGGCAGGAGTGGTACAGAAGCAAGTGGGGGGCATGGGGGAGAAGCACACCCTGAGACATCGCTGGAAATCTGTGCAGATGACTGGAGCAAGGGGAATGTGTTTAATTTGATGGGAGAGAATATCGAGCCTGTGAAAATTTTAGTGCCACAAAAAAGTTTGGCATGTAAACTGAACAATAATAATCACCCAAGCCTTGAACCAAGGAATCTTAGTGATGGTCCTTGTAACAAAACACCAAACGTGATAGATAACAGACTTGGACAGCTTACAGCCTATGATTTAATTAGCAACCGAGTTGTCAAGAAGCCCATGTCAGCAAGTGCCCTGTTTATTCAAGACCATCGCGCTCAGTTCATTGCAGAAAATCCTAAAACTGGTATGGAGGATGCAGTGGCACAAATTAAAGCACAGTGGGAGACACTGAGTGAAGAGGAAAAGCTGAAGTAAGTTTCCGGAGCATCATGTGCCCCAGATGCTCAGCTGTTTCTATTCTATATGACTCATGGATTAAAAGTTTTCTAAACTTCACATTTATGGAAAATACTTCTTAGCTTGACTAAAATATCTTTCTGGGTATCATTATCAAATTATTTTTTATTTCTTTTTTAATTCATGTTATAGAACTTCTTTGGAGCAGGATTTTTTTTCAAGCTTTTGCATTAGAGCAGATGAAACAATTGTGTTTTTGTAAATATTTTGATTCTTTCTCCCTTTTAAGTTGGTCTCTAAAATGAGACACACTGTACAAAGGATTGTGCCATAGTTGTAGAAACAAGTTAGTGTAATTAATACCTATATTCAGTATAACTTGTGCCATCTAAATTTTTTCTATTGGCAATTTATAAATTGTAGTGGGTGTTTGGGGTATGTAAATAAGTGATTGACCTGATTAAAAAATTATTTGTATCTTTGGATCTAAGTATATGTCCCAAAACAATATACTGGGTATTTCTAGTAGCTTACACTTATTGTGAGAACTTGTTCCCTTGGGAGATGTAAACAAACATGTATCACCTTCCTTATAGGCACCGAAGATAAACCAAAGTACAAATCCAATAGAGTCCAACTTGGGGAAATCAGTAAGTTTATTGGAGTTGGGCTTAATTACAGAGCATGGATGAGGGTTTTCTAACAGGAGGATCGGTGGCCCCAAGTTAGGTGCACCACCCCAACATAGCTGTGCAGATGGAGGGCACTTAGCTAACCTCCACCATCTGTACTCACTAGCACTTCCTGAAACAATGACGCCATATGCAGTTAAGTCAGAATTGCATGCAGCTCCTGAGAGTTGAGGGAAGAGCAGCTCTAACCTTGGTGAGGGTCCAGTGCCCTCTCCTCTCCTTCCTCCCATGAAAGAAAATTGACAGTCAGTAGGTTCAGGCTTCAGGCCCACTGACAAGCTCTAATAAAGATGATGCCTGTCACACTGTGTGGGTAGCACTCTACACAAAGCTGTTTGTCAATCAATACAACAAAATGTTGTATTTTGAATGATCTGGCCCACCAGAAAATGAAGGATAAAATTAGACTTCCAGCCATTTGTTTTTACTTAATTATTTCAAAACTCTGTCAAATATCTGGGGAAATATTTAAATACAAACCATCATCTCTGGTTTAAAATTCATTATAAATGGTGTATATGGTTAACCTTTTTTCACGTCTTCATTAGTGAATCATTCTTAGGAATCAACTGTCAATTTAAAATAATAGTGATGATTATTGACACGAGTAGCCCTTTTTGTAAATTTCCTAAACTTCTGAGCTCTATTACAAAAGTGCTACTAAAAACATCAAAGATCAGACATTTGCTCTCTTTTAACTTAAATATATACACAACAGCTTGTTTAAGGGAGGATGGTGGTTGTATTTGTTCTTCTCCAAATATATATCAATGTGCAATGTGGTGAACCCGTTACTCAATTAATCCCATCATCTCACGGTCCATGTGATTCCTCCTTCTCTCTTCATGATTCTGAGGCCAGTCTGAGGCATGACATCAGTGACTTCATAAATATGTGTGTATTCATCCTATAGCAATAAAAATATGCATTCATATTTTAGAAATAACTGTAATATGATTGTCATAACTTTTAATTTGATGTGTATGGATGCTTTGCCTACATGTATGTGTACATGCATGCCTAGAACTTGTGGAAGCCAGAAAAGAGGATCAGTCTTCTGGGTCTGGAGTTAGAGAATTGTGAGCCTGGGTGTGGGTGCTAGAAACTGAGCCCAGGTCCTCTGGAAGAGCAGCTGGGGCTCGTAACCAAAGAACCATTTCTCCATCCCCTCATAACTTTTTTTAAAGGACTGGACTTAGTACATGAAATAGCCAGTGTTCATACTGCTAATTATTTCATAAATGTCAGATTTTTAGAGTCTTATTTTGAACACAAAAAGACTCACACTATTATAGTTGTCTTAAGTTTTACCTAAACAATATAATTATGTAGTTTTAAGATGAGTAAATTCTTTGAAACACACATGAATGTGTGGAGTTCTTATGTGTCTTGTTGTCTGAGGACGGAAAGAAAGGGCACTTGCAGTTTCCATGAACGTGGGGGCAGTGAAAACTCAGGAGGAAGTGCTTCCTTCAGCCTTGTAGCAGCAGTTTCTACTTCAGCCGCCTTGTGGAGAGGGTTAGTTAACATTATTTTACCTTGTAAGTCCCAAATTGTCAGATTATTGATGTTGTGGCTACTTTGTCTACATTTTTATTAGTAGTGTGTTGTAGAATCCATTCAGAGCAGACCTCAGAAGCCACACCTGGGCCTGTACACCATCACTCTCTGCTGGCTGTCGGTAAAAGTGTGCAGCAGTCTCATTGCTGTAAGGAGCAGTAAGATACTGGCTGTTACAGCACAGAGTGATTCCTGTGTGAGTGTGATTGGGCTTTTATAGCTCTTTTTGTTGTAAACGGCAGTTTTTATTTGCTCTAACTCAGGTCAGTTGACGTGGATTCCAGAAAACAGAAATATTTCGAGAAAATACTGATGTCTTGCAATCAGACACACAAATGCTTAAAAAAAAAAAAAAAAAGCTTAGGTTTCAAGGCCAGGATTCCTTGGACTGTAGTCCACTAAATTGAAGCTATGCCTGTCAATTCTTATCCAGCTTTTATTTTGAAGTTCTTTCTATGATCCTCATTCTTCAAAGAATAGAAAGTGATGCAAGAGCAGATTTGGGACTGCAGCTCTGTGGCAGGGCTCTGTGGCAGAGCTGCCTTCCATGACTCCACCCTCAATCCCACAAGAGACCCACTGTCTCATAAGGCACTGCCTGCCTCTCGGAGGCCCTGGCTCCCATCCACAGTACCACAAGGCCGACCCCTTCTTCAGGGCTTCAGTTCATTTTTGTTTTTCCTTTCTTCCTGTTCTTCACATTTTCTTTCTCCTTTCCATTCCCTTCTTTTATTTAGGAAATAGCTTAATAAGGGTGGCCTGTATACTGGCTGGTCACTTTAGCTAAAAAATAACATTTTTTTAGTTCATAAATAGTATAGTCTGCAGTTTGTCGTGTAGCAATCATAGGATTCCATGCCTTTTTTTCCAATTCAAAAAATATTTCGTACACTATATTCTAATGATGATTCCCCTCTCCCGATTCCTTCCAGATGCTCCCTCCCTCTCTCCCCACCCAACCTCATACCCCCCCCCCACCCCTTTCTCTCTCCCTCTCTTGTTCTCTCTAGCTCTTGGCTGTACTCTCTCACTCTTTAAAATTCAAAGAATCAAGAAATACATACACACCTTACAAAAACACAAAACCAAAAATACACACAAAAAGTCTAATAAGATAAACAAACAAACAAAAAACCAATATACAAAAATACTGTTGCTATGGTTTTGTGTTGACCATCTCCTGCTGGGCATGATGCCTGACCTGAAGTATGGTGAATACGCCCAGTGAAATGCCATTGGAGAAAACTGTTTTCTTTTACAAGCAGATGTCAGTTGGAGATAGCTTCTTGGTTAGGGGATGGGCGCACCTATGTCTACATGCCCCTCTCAGCACTGTGACCCCATCTGTGGCTGCTGCGGCCACAGTCTCTGAGTTCATATGTGCATCAGTCGTGTTGTGTCTAGAAGACAGTTTTTCCCTAGAGTGATCCATCACCTCTGACTCTGACAATCTTGAGGTCTCCTCACCTGCACAGACATCCATTCACAGCTGAGTCCTCCAGAGTCTCACTCTTTGCACACTGTCCAGGTGTGCGTTTCAGCTAGTTGCCATCTACAGCTTCTTCATGAGAAGGAAATGTGATAAATTATGAAAAGACTTAGCAGTTGTCTCATATATGGGACAGAAAATTGCTTCCTTATATGAAACTAACCAGCGAGGTCTTAGGGAATTATCACACAAGAAGGAATATGATGTTGCCAAGAAAGTGAAAAGATGCGATAACACCGGGCAGAACGTGAGAGTGTGGTGAAGGAAGATGGGAAGGGGAGGGCCAGGTTGAGCATGGTTCTCCAAGCCGGATGGGCAGCCAGAATCTGTCTCTGCTGAGAAAGTAGGACACACAGACGTGGGGTAGGGAATACCTTGGTCCTTTCTGTTTTAATTTAATTTAATTTTATTTTTTGTCCTTTTGTTTTCCTCTCCTTTCCTCTAACAGATTAGAATCAAGGCGTGAGCCTTGTGCCTCACCTTAAACTCAGTGGAGAAAGGCCCTTCAGTCAGTTGGTGTTAATCTGAGATTTTGTGTATATAAATGTATATGGTTTGCAATGTATATTTATTCCTACTTAAATAACTAAGTAATGTTGCAGTTCGGATCTTACTGAAAATGATAAATAAATTTTCCAATTGAACGTAGCCTTTAGTCTCAGGAACATCATTTGAACTGACCGCTAGTCACATCAGTGTGAGTACTTTCCATTCACGTTGCTTAGTCCCTTAATGGCACTGAATACAGAGGTGGCATCTGTTCTTACTTAACATTTACCTAGCATTATTTTGGACATAACTTTTTATGTTTCCCAAGGAACTAATTAAATTGACTTCTTGAACAAATCAAAAGATTAGTACCGTATGTGAAAATTTGCACATTATAATTAATTACAAATGGTGACCTTTATCTTGAACTCATTTTCCACCCCATGGGAAAAGTCTGGAGTTCTGATGTCTAAGAGCTAAAAATACACTTATTTTTAGTGCCTGTGAAAGTAAACTATTAAAGATCATGTGTTCTGTATAACTAACCCATATGTTCATGTTCTAGGTATTATGGAAGAAAATAACCTTCAAAAGTATGAATATGAAAAGTAAATGATAGCAATTGTTTATCTAGTTTACAATGAAGCAGATATTTTTTCAATTTTATCCAACTAGCACATTGCATTTCTTTACTCAGAATCATGTTCTGAGCATAGACTGCACACTGTGTTGTGCTCTACTGTTTCTTACCCTCACTTGAAAATATACGTGCAAGTAACATCCTATAGAATCTAAGTCAGCATCCTATAAGACCTGAAATAATTTTAGTTCTCTAGGCCCAAATTTAAAACTTAATTTTAAAAAATGTATCGGTGTTATTTAAATACTAATTTTTAGTCAAATGTCCCATTCAAACTGTAGGCTATGTGTTTCTTTTTGTTTTGGGGTTTTGTTGAACTAGAGCCTTGTGTGTGCTCAGCGTGTGCTCTGCCACTGACTCCATCCCCAAGCCCAGAACTTGGGTTTCTCCATAGAAACTTAGAGTAAACATCACCATTTACAGGGTATCAAGCAACTCACTCCTCATAGCAGAGCTATGACATGCATGTAGATTGCCCACATGTTAGAAATGAGTGCCCTGAGGGACAGAACAAAGTACTTTGCATTAAGATTTCCTGGTTTCTAAGCAGCAGAACCATCCAAGCAAGCCTTCCGGCTCTCTGGGGTCTGTTGGGCACTGCTTGCTGAGGTGAGCACAGCAGCAGCTCCAGCTCTCCTACAACAGCAGAACCTCCCTCAGACAGGGCCTGGGCATGGAACCCAGGCATCTTAGTATCTCACACTCCACTGGACTCTGTGGCTCTAGAAGCTTCCTTTCACTTCTTTCGTTACTCAGAAAAAAATAAAATCCCTTTGACCGTTGAAGTTGAATTAACTTTATTGAAATTTATGCATCAACTGGTGACTTTAACTGAGAATAGAAAAATTTAACATTAACTCTAATGATTAAATGGTGTACTTTTTGCTCCATGTGTTGTTTCAATGGCTTTATTGCATGCTATTTTTATTTTTTTATTTCATTTTGAAGTGAAATTGCTTTGTAGAACAATCTAGCTTTGAATTGCTGATTCTCCTTCCTCTACTTTTCAAGTGCTAGGATAGTGGACGCATGCTGCTGTGTCTGGCTCCACAACACTTAAATTGTTCTTTAAATTGGGTAAAGTTTGCCTATACTGGACTGCAAAGATCTTAGCAGTGTAGTTCAGTGTGTTTTTCAGAAATACATACACCAATGTGACTAGTACCACAATGAAAATAAAATTTTATCAGCCCAACAAGTCCCTCCTGCTCCCTCCACAGGCAGACACTATTATGATTTGTTATATTGCCTTGGTTTTGCCAGTATTTAAACTTCAAATAAATAAAATTATATGGTATAACTGACGTCTCAACAATATTTTCATGACACATCATTTTGTAAAGCAGCAATCTTTAGTTTTATAGCAATAAAAAGGTTTGTTAATTCAGTCTCTAATTGGTGAATACTGAGGCTATTGTGTTGTTTAGTTTTCAGACATTCGAGGCTTTTTAAAATAAGCTTGGTTTCCAGTTTAGGATGGACAGAAAATATCTATAAGTTAGGTTTGCTTTACCTTTTGCCATGTGTTGAGAATTTGGCTCATTATATCTCCTTTCCTGGTGAATGATCCGTGTTCACATATAAAGTATCTGAATTTCTGTAAATCCTTTAAGTTGAAGTGGTTGGCAGCGTTGCTAAGACCTGTCATTTCCTGACAGTTTGCAATCTGGTTATACCACTGATGAAGAGAAGAAAGGCTTCAGTATCTCCAACTATGCGTCTGACTATTCTGTGCTGTGACATTTGCTTCATATACTGAGCGCTCTGTTACTAGGTGCACACACATTGGTGTGTTACGCTTTCTGGTTGCCCCTTCATCTCTCACAATTTAGCATTTTGATCTGCTTTATCCTGTGTTGTCAGTATCTTGTTTTCTTACACTTTGTCTAGTGTATGCATTTTCCATTCCTTTACATATCTGTTATTATAAAGATATAACTTTTAGAAACCCATAAAACTGGATATCCTGACCTTTAATTAGAAGATTTGGTCTGTGTAATATTATAATGGACATTGTTAGGATTAGATCGGCCCTTCAGCCTGTCATCTGTCCCTGTCTTCCTCCTTGGACAGTTCTGGAGGTTCTCAAGGTTTAGGTGGATACATTTTAACTTCTAATTCATATTAGTGTTTGCTTTGCTTAATACATCATGCATCCTTTCATCCTATTGTAAAGTTAGTACCACGCAGTCTCACATAGACCCAAAAGCCCACGGTACAGTTGCTTCTCTGCTAATATCGTTCTTTAAAAGTACAGATGAGTTAGCAAAAAGCTTCTTATTTTATCTGAAGTTATCTATTTACTCTTCTCATTGAAGGACATTTGCGGTTGGTAAAGGTAACTCATGGGCTCTGTTGCCCCTTAATATTCCGCCCCCTTTTGCTTGGTTCTCACACTGACTTGGAGAATTCACCTGCCGTTTTTATAATTTGCTTCTGGTGTATCTGGCAGGGTTTGTTTGCATTTGTCCTGCCTGGACTTGTCTCTTAGATCCTTAAGATGTTATGATTCTACAGGTTGACTCACCATAAAATATAATTTTATTTAAAGGGGGGGAGATTTTATGCATTGGTCTATGTGTGTGTGGCTCCTGGGTGACTCAGTGTGCCCAGGTCCCTTTTCTGTCTTACTCACAGGGGTTATTTCTGTAGCTGTGCTTTCAGGTTCATTGGCCTTTTTGTTGTTTCCATGTCTGGTCTGTAATTAAATCTACACAGTGAATATTCCATTCCACATACTGTTTTTTAGTTTTAGACTTCCCACATCTTTCTTTGTGTACATATAAATTCCCCTTCAGCCCCTCCTATTTTCCTTTCTATTGCTCATCTCACGGTCCTAAAACATTTTACAAAGCTTTTTATTAATTCTAAGTGTGAGTCATTTGAAGAGGGCTTTTCCTGGCTTCTTGCTCTTGGCCAAGACTCACATATCTGTTTTGCTGCTTGACTGGTGACTTTTAATTATGCAGTGGACATTGAGAGTGATTTCTGTTCACTTCAGAAAAGTGTTGAATCTTATTTAAGATGACTTTGAGCTTGTGAGGGTTTGTTTTGCATTGAATTATGAGGAGACTTGCTCAGTTGTAGGGTGTGGGGCTTTTCCTCCTAAGACATGGCCCTCTTCCAGTTTGAATTGAAAGCCCAAGGTGTTTATCAAGCCCCACTTGTAACTCAGACCCCAAGCTGTTTCCCCAGCGGGAAGCTCTGTTCAGCCCATTAGCCTTTTAATGTTGTTTTCCTGGGGGCTTTTTCTCTTCATTTTAAGTTGTTCTGGAAGCAGGGATCTGTGCTCTGATGAAGCAGGCTAGTCAGTGCCATCTTCTGGTCCTGCAGCTCCGCCTCCTAATGCTGGGCCAGAGCTCCCTGAGTGCTTTTCAGGGGCCAGTTGCTGTGCTCTCTTTGGAGTTTAACATAAGCACACAGGAGGATCACGCTAATACTCTAATCAATACCAAATGACAGCTTGTTATTTTTAATAAAAATTTACTTTAGATGACTATCATGTTCTTATGATGAGCTCATTAGTTCTGTTTTATCTCTGTTCTTAGATACGAGGAAAAGGCTAAAAAAGACTTGGAGCGATACAATAATCAAATGAAGAAAGCTATTGAACAGGAAACACAGGTATCATTAAAAGATGGCAGGAAGAAGCTGAGAGCCGGCAGTGCGTGGGGCCTGGCACAGAAGCACAAGAGTAGGCCCTCCTCTGCTCAGCCGAGGCTTGTTGAGCTCTTCCAGTCCCAAAAGGAAAAGAAGAGTGGAAATATTAAAATAGCAGAGATCCCCTTTTCTATGGAAAACTTAAAGGTCAATTTTAAGAAACAAAGGGACGTTGACTTAGAAGACAAGGATGAGATTTGTCTGGTCCACAGTCTCAAGTTTCCTGATGCGTGGCTGGTTACATCCAGAGCAGACGTCATGTTATTGAACCCATACAGAGTGAAGGAAGCCCTGCTGTTTAAAAGACTTCTGGAGAACCATAAACTCCCTGCAGAGCCACTGGAAACGCCAATTATATTAACAGAGAGGTATGGTGGTACAAGTGTTTAATGTTAAAAGTGGAAGGTTCTTTCCAGTTGGGATAAGTGATACTTATTTGAAGAAACATTTTGAGGAAGATTTTCTAAACTCTGATGGCGTTAGTAGTTGCTTACTACTAACATTAGAAGATTCTAGGTGGCTCAGACTTCTACTCAGTAAATGCCAGGGGCATGTGTCCTATACTGTGTGAGTTCTCTGTGGTACCTGAAGGCTAGAGTGCTGCTGCGGGTCTCCTTGATATTACCCTGGACTGACATTGCCAAGCGCACACCAGAGCAGAATTACATGGTGAATGCCCTTAGCAGCCATTCCCATCTTGTTCCTGCCCATATACATGTGTGTACATACGTGTTTCCTTTCATTCGTTAATGTATGTGAGAATAACTCTTACTCTTAGTCCTTCCATATACTCACAAAGATGATTAGTTTTTAAGCTAATCACAAATGTCTTTCTCATACCTTACAAAAAATATTAGTTTAGAATTGTTCCTCATTATTTCAAAGGGCTTTTTCCTTTTCAGTTTTACAATTTGAAATTTAACTTTTATCTGTAAGTTCTACATATTACATCTGAGATTTATTTTATTTTTATTCTGTATGTATGTGGTGTGTATGGGTGTGTGTGTGTGTGTGTGTGTGTGTGTGTGTGTGTTCACATATAATTGTGTGCCCTCAGACACCAGAAGAGGCCATCAAATCCCTGAAAGTAGCATTTACATGCCATTGTAAGCAACTGGCTGTGGGCACTGGGAACTGCACTCAGATCTTTTCTGGACCATTGACCCATCTCTCCAGCTCCTGATAGTGTGTTTAACACTCCCCTGCCCTGCCTTTAGTTGGAAGTGAGCCTCAGGAAGAAAGAAATGTAGATTGGACTCTCTGGTGGGGGTTGCTCCAATAGAAATGGCTGTCTGCTTCAAACTTGAGCACAGTTCACTAGCTCTGTACAAAGGTGATCCTCCCTCTCAAAGCTCCCCAACTATCTATCTAATAGTTTCATCTGCTAATGAGTAATAACCAACCTATAAACATATTCTTTTTTTTTAGACACAGTTTCTTTGTGTGCCCCTAGCTGTCCTAGAACTCACTCTGTAAACCAGGTTGACCTCAAACTCACAGAAATCTACCTGCCTCTGCCTCCCAGGTTCTGGGATTAAAGATGTGTGCCACTACTGCCCAGTTTAATGCTTACTTTTTAACCTGACACAGACTGATATATGACAAAGTAGCTAAAACCCTGCAGTTTAAAACTTGGTAAGAATATTCTCAATAGGGTACATCACTAGATAACTTTCAGATGTACCTGGAGTAAAGAAAGCAGTGCCAGGACGTAGGTGTGTTGAGGGCACTGCCATCTAATGGGAAACAATAGGACACTCACATAGGAGAACCTCTGTCCTGTCTGCCTTTTAAATAAGACAGCAGGGACCACATAATGAAAACCCAGGCTCCTCCACAGTGTTTCAAAGGAGGCATTTTATGTGGTAGCTCAGAACGTCACAAGAATCCTTCACTGTGTTTCCTCATAAACAGCCAGGGCACATTCGACTTTGTAACTTGACTGCTTTTTTAAATGATATTGATAGATTTTCATTTACTTTTCAAAAACAGTGTTTTTGTGCCTGTCCAGAATACAGCTTTGTAAGCATGTTTCTCGTGTTGTTTAAAGAGATGAGTTAAAAGCTGTTATTTTGTACCTATGCTATGAGGAACCCAAACATCTCTTAACTGAGCCTCAGCACTGTGGTGTCTATTCCTGCAGACTCGGGGTTAGGGTTAGGGTTAGGGCAGAGAAAGCCTTCCCTGCTATAGACCTCCTTTACACTCTGTAAACTTTGTAAACCCTCAAGGCAGGAAAGTAACCAGTTCCCCACCTGAGGCGCTTCAGCAGCCCAGCCCAAGCCCCTCCCCCACTAGCCCCCTCCCCCCCAATGGTCCTTTTATGATGGCTGTAACTGTCATGGCCAGCCCCAAGGCAGGAGCACCACCCCACAAGAAAAATCCCACCAATTTCTGAACAGGAAAACTGACCAATCCATGAGTTCCCCCAACCTCAGGACTTGAGATCTCACCAGTCCTCACCCTGGAAATCTCTGTCCTGGAAAGCTCCACTCCCTAAGAAATTCTACAGAAGCCCTGGCTATTGTTCAGTTCCCTGCTGTCTTCTCCTGGGAGCAGAGGCAACCACCCCTGGATTCTTCCTTCCTAAGGAATCTCGTTTATGAGATGAGCTGCCTGGTATGACTCTCACCAAAAAAAGTGAAGAAGGAAGGAAGGGAAGAAGCCAAGAAGTGGATTAGAGCTGAGGCTCCTGAGCTCCTCAGCTCATCTGGGGATAGCCTCCCCTAGGAGCTGCAGTGCCTCTGCTGAGGAGGCCCCTTCTCAGAGCTGTGTGGTTCCTGGGCTTCAGTGTCTCAGGATGCCCTCGTGTTAGGACACTGTCCCACCTCAGAGCTGTTTGGTTCCTGGGCTCGCAGGTCTCAGGGTGCCTTTCTATGTGAGCAGGATCACCAACACACTGAGAAAAGTATGAGTCCAAATGTTTCCCCTATCCAGTTAATTCTGCTTTTCAAACAAAGTCGTGCACTCATTACCTCACGGTGTTGGCAGGGTAATATGGATTGGGTTCAGTGTTCTCAGCAGAATTCTAACGCTAGTTGTGCAGCTTTTGTCTGAAGGGAGTGATTTAACTATGTATAATACGAGGTAAGTGATCATAACAGTGGTAGCAATGGCTCATCTTTGCTGAGCACTGACTGAATGACAGAACTGCTATGCTCTTACAAGGTTGGAATGTCACCCACATTTTACAGATTAGGAAACACAAACTCAGACCAGTTATAGGTGTGCTTACACAAGCAGTAAGTAAGCCATGCACCTAGGAATCTAATGCAGGCTGCTTAGCTGTGAAGCTTGCACTGTCATCCTTACCACAAGCTTGCAGATCGATTTTAGAACTGGTGAGATGAGCAAGACATACAGCCAAACTGATCTCTGTGATATCACCGTCCGTGGGGTCTTTAGCGTTCTCAGCAAAATTGAAAGACTTTGTTTTTCAAAGGAGAGTGGAGCTATAACAACAAACTGCATCAGCAGCAGCACTTGATGTACTTCAGGCAGTTTCTCTGCTGTGGTGGTCAGCATTCACACCAGCCCACGTTGGCTGTCTTCTGTGAGGCTCCTTCCACAAACGTGCTGTGCTTGCAATGGACTGAAGGAATCTCTCCCAAGGGTTGAACCGAACATTTTTTTCAGTGTTTTTGAGGAACAATCTTATATTTAATCTTCTTGATACTGCAGAGGCTTTGAGTAGCATTTGATTTTGAGTAGCTTGTTGATGGAGTGTGATTTTCATTTGTGTAGCTGCTTTAAGGGCATAAAGGGGTACTTATTCATTGTCAGTCAAGATTTGATTTGCACTATGTTGAGAGAACTACCTTCAACATTTCTCATTGAGTTTGTTACATTCTAGAAGAGACAAGTTGTCTTATGTCTGTCATCCTTGTTCTGTGCACACTCTACAGTGGGCCTCACACAATGCTAACAGAATCGGTGCTTTCTTATAGGGCTTGACACTTAGTGCAATGGCAACATTTTCAAAACAAATATGGAGTAGTTTCCATAAATCCTCTTGTTTCAGTCTGAATATTTAGTAACTTAAAGAACCATCATTTCTTTCTTTTCCAGTCTTTTTAATGGATCTCATTATTTAGATGTTTTACATAAAATGTCGACAGTTGACCAGAGATGCAGCAAATCAGCTTACCTGTGTGACCCTCGTCTTACAGCAAATGGCTTCAAGATCAGATTGATACCAGGTACAATAATGTGCCTTATTATCTCTAATGTGGAGAAAAATAAACTTTTCAAGAGCTGCCTTTGGCTTTTAGAGCTCTTGGGTGTGTTTGCATTCCCTAAAAGTCATTGTCAGCTGTGCGGAAGTGGTCTCCTTCCGAGGGCGCCTCAGGTGGCCACTGCACTCTCTGCTGTCTTTTGACACGGCAACCCAGCTGCCCTCCTGTGTAACTCAGCTATCTGGGCTTGTTGATGGTAAAGCAGATGTGTGGCTTAAGGGAACGGTCTAATAAAAACGGCCATCTCTTCTGCTGCTTCACAGCGCCAAGCATCAGGAGCAGCATGTGGCTGTCCGGATTATGCCAAACACATTGAAAGGAGTGTGTCTGCTTCAGGGCATCCAGTTTTCTTGGGTTGTCTGTTTGTTTACTTGTTGTATGTTTGTTTGTTTCCACACTGCTGTTGCTCCCTAGCCGAGCCTGTCTGTCCCTTCCCTTTGTCTTCTGTCCATTGCCACAGGCACCATGTGGAAAGAATCCGGGGACTAAATTGTCACACCCAAAAGGTAGGAAAGGATTTTTAAACTATTGCTTTCACCGAGGCACTGAAGACTATAAATGGGACCTGGAGAGATGGCTTGGCAGTTAAAGGCACTGGCTGCTTTTCCAGAGGACTCACAGAGTAGCTCACAACTGTTTGTAACTCTGGTTCCATGGAGTCCAGCAACATGTTCTGTCCTTCTCATGCAAGGCTTCATATTGTGCACAGACAGAACACCCATAAAATAATAACAATACCGATACAGATTAGAAAGAAAATAAGTAACAAAAGCGTACATAAGCACAGTGCTGGATATCTGGGGGGAAAAGTTTCTGTGTTCCAGACTTCAAATGTTGCTTGATTTTCTCAGTTTAACAAGGTAAAGACACCTCCCGTAACAGCCTTACCTCCATGGTTGCAGGCGTTACACTTGAGGTGGAGATTGCTGGTCCAGATCACAGTTTGTTTCTCAATTTATTCATTAACAACAACTAATAAATTTTGAATAAGCATTATATGCTGAGTACCCTTTGAAGAATTAACATATGCCCCCTACAGCAGCCCCCAGCGTAGCGTCTGTCATAGCCTCCATTTTACAGATGAGAAAACTGAAGCACGAAAATGTTAAGTTTGTTCCAGAGGATAGTCAGGGTTAGATCCAGGACTGGAGCCCACACAGCCTGTCGGGAGAGTCCCGCCTTCAGCACAGCTGTTGTGCAGCCCTCCTGAAGGCCAGTACATTAACTTCACAAAGTACATGTAAACACTGAGTAACCTAAGTCTGTGGCACAGCTAGACAGGTGACATATGGCTGTTATCACACCTTGACAAGCCAAGACAGGAAGAGCTGCATGTTTGGGCTAGCATGGTGTACATAGTGAGTTAAAGCAATCTTGGGCTACATGGTGAGGCCCGTCCCCAAATACAAAACAAACAAAAATAGGCGTGGTGCTTTGTGATGGCATGGTGTGAGAAGTGTAAATTCTCTTTTTCTGTCCTCCAGCCCCTCTTGTAGACTGAACTGATTTTTAGTCATCTCTTCTAGTCCTCGTACGGATCTTTCCTTGAGTCCTCTGGTATCTTTTCATCGGAACATGTGAAATACAGAGAATGGGGGGTATGTGTAGTGAGGGAGCTTTTCTTTATGTTTCTCTCGTTTGTGTTGACAGAGGTGCCTTGTCTTCACACCTCTGTAAGTGTGTAAGGAGGATGCACTGGAGTACTGCTTCCTCAGGGCTGTGGGTCCCACCTGAGGTCCTTGTGCTCATCTCTCCTCCCTTTGTTGAGCTCTGTAGCTCATCCTTTGGTGCTTGATGATGCATCATCGCATCTTTCCTCAGTTATTTCCTGGGAAAACCGTTAGCTTTCCTACTGTTTGGTCTACCACGTTGCCTCTGCCAGTTGGTATTGAAACTAGCCCAAAACTGAGGACACGTTAGAGAGTGCATCGTTAAGGTCCCGAGATCTGCAAAGCTTCAAGTTCTACCACATTCCTTTATATTAGTTCACCAGTAACTATTAATTAAAAATTGCACTCTTTCCTTTTGGTAGCATGATATTGATTACAGGACACTTTCTGTCTTTTAATGTCAAAGTCGGTGCTTTGAAATATATACTGTTAGGGAGTTTTCTACCCAATTATACATCCAATCACATGGCCTTTAGTTTTAGTGACCCAGTTACATAAATTAACTTAATAAATAACACCAATTTCAAGCATTTTCTTACTTGAATCTTTGAATAAATGCTCCCAGTTTTATTTCCTGAAAGTTTATAGTAACAAGATACAGTGTTTATTTTTATTCTTGGTAAGTTAAAATAATTGAGGTATTTAAATTAGATATTAGACCAGTGGGCTAGAACTTGAAGTATAGCAGTTGATAAAATTCTTGAACCATTTTGATTTTAATAAATATCATGGGAGTTCATTTTCTTTCTAAAGTAGGAAATGTTCTAAGCAAATGTGAAGAACAGACCAGTAGGAAGTGAAATTAAGTTAAATTTTATAACGCACATGTGGTGTCAGTGAGCACCTATGACTTAATGCGAAGTCTTCTGGGAAATTTTTATTTGTATTCCATGAAGGAACAAATCTTTGCCCTAGTATATTAAGTTCTGATGAAGGTTCACTAAATGTTCTAACAGTGAGAATTGTTTCCAATGGACATGTTCTGGAATATAATTTTAACCAAGTTAACTGCCTCTGTGTTTTTGTTTTTCTCTCAGGAGTTTCCAGTACTGAGCACTACTTGGAAATAGAAGGCATGGCTAAGTGTCTCCCGTTCTATGGAGTAATGGATTTAAAGGAAATTCTTAATGCTATAGTAAACAAAAATGCAAAGGAGCTTTATGAATGTAGACCTCGCAAAGTGATAAGTTACCTGGAGGTATGCCTGATTGGGTCACATGAGCTGGCTAAGTTTTACAGCTCTTAATCAAACAGAGAACTTGGTTTGGTTTGGTTTTGAGACAGGGTCCCACTATGCAGGAGTGGCTCGCCCTGGACTCCCTCTGTGGACCAGGCTGGCCTCAATCGCACAGAAACCTGCCTGCCTCTGCCTTCTGTGTTTAATCCCCTGCTAGGATTAGAGAGATGTTTCACCCCGCTAGCCCAGTAGTAAATGGTTTAAAAGAGTAGGTTCTAAAATGTTTGTATTCCAGAAGAAAATGCTCTTTTAAAAAAAAAAAAAACTCAATAAAATATTTTACAAGATAGACTGCGATAAACACTATCAGAGATCCTTATAATCCAGTTCTTGGGCCCATATTGAGACCCTGTGTATGAAACATTCTCTATTAATCCATAAGTATTCTCCTCAGAATAGCTTCCAAATTGTTCATCATTTATGCTGTATTATTTGTCTAAAACACTGTAATGTGACTCTAAGCCCCCGAGCACTGCAAAAGGAAGAGAAAGGTCTAAACTGTTGCACCCATGGAGCTAAGTTGGAAGTTTCACTTGCTAAAATGTTACAGCATCTACCAAAATGAGAATTATAAAATTAGGTTTAAAGAAGTATACTCAGAGCAAGCCAGGTTTGATATCATATGCATGTACTTCCAGCACTCAAAAGACTGAGGCAGGGGAGTTAAGCCAGCCAAGACTGCAACCCTTGTCTCAAAAATAAAATCTAAAAGAAGAGGCTTAAGGGAGTTTCTGAGCGCCCAAGTATAGACTAGGCAGACAAATAACCGCTACTGCTTTTTTTATCTGAAGTTCTAAGTGTCTCATTAAGGTCTGCTGGTGTTCTTCTCAAAACAAACCCGGACTTCCTTTTCTTCTTTAAAAAGTGGGCTTGCTCATGGTGTTTAGATACAGGGCATGTTGCTACCTAACTCTGGAGAATGGATTCAGCGGTGCTCATTTAACCCCTTGGGAGCTTTGTCTTGTGGAAATTTCCAGCCGGTTGTCACAGCAATTCAGCACTAATAGTTTCAAGGAACTCCAGAGAAGTCTTTCTTAAGAGGAAAAAACATGTGGACAAGAAATAAGGTTTCACACATAATGAGGAAAAAGGCAGTGGAGAATGGACTTAAATGGTTTTGCTAACCTGTACCAGGCTAAAGGAAGTAGACATGGTTGTTATGGAGAAGAGTCTTAAAAAGAAAAAGTCAACTGGAGACAAAAGCAGAGAGACCTCTGAGTTAGAGGCCAGCCTGGTCTACAGGGTGAGTTCCAGTATAGCCAGACCTACACACAGAAACCCTGCTGAAAAACCAAGAGAGGACAGGAGTAAATATTCCAGTGTGACAGAAGCATTAGAGAGGGGATGCATAATGGTCTCTGAATCAAGAGCAGAAAAACAGAGTAAAATCATTGTTTTGTTTTGTTAGTGGGGTTTGTCTGTCTGTCTGCCTGTTTTGAGATGGGACCTCGCTATGCAGCCCAGACTGACCTCAAACTCACACCAATCTTTCTGTACACTGTCAAGGCTGGCTAAAAGGAAACATTTCTAGGTAAATGGGATGTATCTGGTAAGTGTATGTGGTAAAATAAGAGAAACTGTCTGCTGTAAGTGGCGGGTAGGGAGGCTCTGGGCATTTGAGTACCATAGCAGATCTGAAACCAAGAGTGCAGGTACAATAAGAGAAAGGACAATCCCTGAGGAACAGGACACTCTCCAGGTGTCACTTAGACCTCTTAAGACCTAACATTTGAGCCAGGCATGGTGGCACACACCTTTAATCCCAGCACTGGGGAGGCAAAGGCAGGAGGATCCCTGTGAGTTCAAGGCCAGCCTGGTCTACAAAGCAACTCCAGGTCAGCCAAGGCTACACAGAGAAACCCTGTCTCAAAAAAAAAAAAAAAAAAAAGACCTGACATTTGTATTGGGTCATGCCAGGACAGTTGCATGTTGCTAAATCGGACCTAGTGCTGCATTCTGAATAGCTCATTTGCTGTTCAACTTCATTGAGGGAAAGATGTTCCAGGAAAGTTGTGGGTCTGAGAGAAAGGAGAGGTTAAAGGTCAAAGTAAAGGCAAACCAGATCCTGTTGGACTAAAGATGTGGAATGGATAGAAAGGTGATGGTTCTGTAACTAAAGAAAACAGTGTTAAACTGCAATGAGGTGCAAGTTTTTGTTTTTTACTATAAGAAGCTGGTCTTGTTTATGATTCTTATCCCCTAAACCGTTCTTTCTGTATAAGAAAACAGCATTTATAGACCAAACCTGAGGACATTCACTTTGATTCTGCAGGCCTTATAACCAGGCCACCCAACTACCTTAAAGGCAGACTTTCTATAACCACTCACCCCAGCCACAGTTCTCAGCAGCACCAGTGACTGTCAGCCTCACAGCCTATTCCCACTACAGCCAGTCACTTTATGATATATGAAACACTTGGCAAGCTTTATTTATGTCTGTCTGTTTTAATCTCTAGTTACTTCCCTGTGCATTCAAATAAATTTCAGTCTGTCCACAACCTGGAGGGTGACCTGGTCCCTGCTTAACTTCCTTGTCTCCCTCCCTGTAGTGCCACACCCGTACAGAACATTCCATTCTCTGAAACGCTCTACTTTGCTCATGACCTTTGCATATTAATTGAAAGGCCTAAATGTCATCTCTTTGAGTAAGCGTTCCCATTTACACAATCCCTGCTCTTGCCCAATTAATTGTGTTGGTAACGTACCCACAATTTTTTGTTTCATCAGTTTTTTGTTTGTCTCCATTGAACAATTTTTGTATTCCATTGCCCACCACTTTATTTCCAGAATCTTCAGCGTTGTTGATGCTAAATAAACGTATTTTGAGTGAATGAAAACCAGTTTTTATCTTGCTAGGATAATGTGTTTCTTTTTCAGGATATATCATGATGAAATGTGACTTTTCTTTTCACAGGGAGAGGCAGTCCGTCTGTCTAGGCAGCTACCCATGTACTTATCAAAAGAGGATGTTCAAGATCTTATCTACAGAATGAAGGAGGAGTTTGGAAATGAGATTAAAGGGTGTGTTCATGGTCGCCCATTTTTTCATCATTTAACCCATCTTCCAGGAGCTCCATGATCAAGCTTATGACAACTAGTTGCTGTGGCAATTGATGTGGTTCTTAAACCATTTTGTATTATCATGTATCAAAGTGATTATTCTATAAATGATGCTTCACTGGCCCATTTATATACTGGAAAAAGTTTTAAAATGTGTAAAATATGTATAAATAAATAATATGTGGTATTGATTTTGTTCTCATTTCCAGCCTTCAAACTAAGTTTGTAAGTTCTAGGCTCCACAGTAGACAACACATCTGCTCTTGGGTGCTTTATTAAGCCAGTCAACTGTTTAGAGAGACTTTACCCATCACAGCTCAGCTGAACTCCAGAGAGGAATGCTCAGTCCAGTTTTAAAGTAGGATGAGGGGGTTGGAGAGATTGCTCAGAGGTTAAGAACACTCGCTGTCCTTCCAAAGGACCCAGGTTCAATTCCCAGCACCAACATGGCAGCTTACAACCATCTAATTCCAGGTTCAGGGGATCTGATACCCTCACACAGACATACGTGCAGGCAAAACACCCATGTACATGGAATAAAAATAAATTAATTAAAAATCATAATGTAGGATGGGGAAGTAGGGAATGAGAATATGATAAAAAAAAAAAAAGGTAATGCTGCCTCTCCAATATAATTTTTTAGCTTTAGGGCCAAATTCTGTCAGGGAATATACATGGGAAGGTAAACATTTTTAACAGAAAAATTAGATTACAAGCTTTTTTCTCACATATATTCCTTCACAAACCATGTCAATGTTCCAGTACTTGACCAAAAATTAGGACACAATTTGTTTAATAAGTGCATTTGTTGTATAAAGTAAAACCTGTTGTAGTGGGCATGGTGTCTCCACACACTGTCTACAGGTCTCGTGGGTCATCCACACATTCTTAATTTTTCTATGTACATACAGATTATAATACCTGGAGTTATTCCTGTTTGCTTAGGAAAGTTATGTTTCCTATAACCCAGAGATTGCTACCATCAACACACAACTCTAACTCACTTTGTAAATTTGAGGCATTTACTGATGACTGTGTGTGTGTGTCGAGGAGGGTAGTGTTCTGTGGCATTGCTCTCTGCATTGACCTCTTCCAACAGGCTCTCTCACTGAACATTGATCTCACTGTTCTGCCTGGCTGCCTGGCCACTGCTGGGTTTACAGGCTCACACTCAATCCATCTTTTAAACTTTTCCATGTTGTTTGTGGAGACAGGAATGCTGGGGATCAGAACTCAGATAGTCGTCCCTTGCACACAAAGTGCCCCTCCTTACCTTAGAGCCATCTTCCAGTCTTCAATTGGACAAATTGAGGGTTAACAGGTTACCAAGAAACAGGAAGAAATTGAACATACATGCACACCAGCCCTAAACAAAAACAGTTTGATTTGTATTCTCAGCGAGTCAGACTGGTTCTACCACAGTCTCTTGAGTGGAGATACTCATTTTTGTATTTCTCATTTGAGCATGAGTTTGGCACTAAAATACTATCAATACTAATCCCGAGGCTGAGTGTTCTTAACATGATTTGCCGTGAAAAATAAGTCTAAAGGGGCCTTGGGGGCGGGGGGGGGGTAGGGCACAGCACACGTGTTTGGTAGTCGGAGTAATACAAGACATTTCTTGATACCACTTTGACGAATGCTTTTTTGAGGAAATGAATTGGGTACACAACTTCTTTCCCGTGACTTTGAAACCTCAGGGTGTGTGAGCTGCCTACTTTTTCATGGGGGTGGCTTGTGGTGAGGTCATCTAAGTTTTATTCTGGACTCTTGGCTCTGCTGGTTGTAGCCTACCTTCAAGAGCTCCCCCTACCCCCCTTGAGCCCTCCTCAATCCCAGCAACACCCGCGCGCGCGCATGCGCCCTGGATAACATGGCTGAAGCAAGCAGCGACGGAGGGGCCTTGGCTCCCCGGATGGAGGTAACGGCTGTGGGTTGGGAGACCCAGGGTGTTAAGGATAAGGTGGAACTATTAAGAGAAAGGTCCTAAATTACTCATTCTTCCACTAGGCGTCCATGTCCTAAGCTTGAGAAAGGAAAGACTTTTAAATGTCATTTTCCCAGAGCACTGTTGGTATCCACATGCGTTATTTCTAAGTGATACCACACGGAGGCCTTATGGAGGTGAGGCCTGCAGGCCCCTTTTGTACAAGCAGTACAAAGCAGAAGCCAGGAGTGGTGTAGGCAGGCCTATGGAGTTTCAGGTTATTTACATAGTGATAAGTGTAAAGTCAGATGGACAAATCGTTGTTTTCCTTTATTATTTAGATTTTTTTTTTCCTTTTTCGGTATGACCTCAAACTCAGATCCACATGTCTTCCTCCTGAGTGCTGATCCACACGCCTCTGTCTCCCGAGTGCTGGGATTCCTCGATTACTTAGTTGTGATTTTACACAAATTTTATGACTTAGGTTGCAGTCATTGGAACCCATACCTCCACAGGAAACATTTCTATAACTGTATAAAGTGTTTTTCATCGAATTTTTTGCTAGATCCCCCGTTCTCTTAAAAGGTGGAAGAGGGGAGTGAGAGCCCTTAAAGTAAGTTCAGGTTAAGGTTTCCACATAAAAGACAGTTTAACTCTTGACAGTCCCAGTTGCAAAAGAAAACGCTTGTGAGACACAAACACTGAGAATGGGGCTCAGCTACAGAGCATTTGCCTAGCTCCAACAGAGGATCAATACTCTGGATTTGATCCCCAGCAAACCCATCCCCTCCAAGGAAAGGAATTGAATACCCAAGGAAAGACTATGTCCATAGAGTCATAGCCACTAAAAAGAATTTATGAAGTTATTGAGCCAATTGTACAATAAGAAAGTGGAAGTCCAGATGATTAATGACTTGAGTACACACAAATTACGGTATACTCCATATCTCCTGCCGATTTTATCCTTAGTGAAACAAAGAAGCCAGTGTACTGCAGAGCCAAAGGAAAATACTTGAAATTGTCAACAGCATTGTACATTCATTAGCATAAATAATTAAAAGTTGGCCCTGGTCTGCCAGGCGTATAACTCTAGTTACTTAGGAGAATAAGACGAGATTGAAAATTCAAGACCTGTCTGTGTACAAAGCAAGTTCAAGGTCATCCTGGGTAAATTAGCAAGACTCTTGTCTCAAACAGTTTGAAACAAAGAGAGATGGGGCTATAGATAAAGCTCAGTGGTAGGATGCTTTTCTAGTGAGTGTTAGACCCTGGATTTGGCTCCCACTCTGTGTGTGTGTGTGTGTGTGTGTGTGTGTGTGTGTGTGTATACGTACACTTCGAAACCATCACTCTTCAGAATACTAATAAGCCAGCAGCCAACCCTGGACTCTGACAGCACTGCTCTAAGGTTTTCTCTGTTTAATTGATTTGGAGTCACAGGTTTTTCCTGTAAATGGGCATCTCGTAATGGACTTGTTAAAACAGATTGCTAGGCATCCTATCCAGAGTTCCAGATTGGGGACTGGGGGCTGGACCAAAACATAATTTATGACAACTTTTCATGTGATGCCAGGGGTGTGGAGGGATAGGACAAAAAATGTAATTTAGGACAGCTTCCCAAGTGATGCTGTGCTCATAGTGCAAATAAACGTGAAGAGGCACTGGGTTGGTCTGCAGAGTCTCAGTTTCTTTAGCTTTTGTTTTTACTTTTGGATACATTCTGTATCGCATCCATTTCTTTATACCTGTGGTCTTTTTCTTGCTGAATATTGAAGTCTACTATCTCGAACATTATTTAAAAAAAAAAAAAAAAAAGGTAGGAGCTAGAAGATCGCACTCCAGCTGTGTGTGACAGCTGGCCATCTGCTAAGCTCTGAAGTGCGGATGTAAGCCTGAGCCTCCAATCGAGGAGCATTTATAAAGGTCAATGGCGTGAGTCTCTCTACTTCATCTTGAGCCCTCAGCAGGATTGGAACTACCTTTTTCCCCCAGCAAATTATAACTATACCACTAGTCATATGTAAAATCTCTCTGGATTAGCACTCTTTTTCCACAAATTTTTAAATTATTAGATTTAAATTTTATTTAATTTAATATTTAAAATTTAAATACCACATTTAAAGTGTTCTCAAGTAGGACTCAAAATCATAACAGATTCACAATCTCTAGCTGTATATTCCTGTCTCTGTTGAGTGGCACCAGTATCACACTCCGTATCGAATGAGAAGGCATAACTTACTTCTTAAAAGGCAAAAATGTTGAATGCTAGTGTTTTACTGATGGTATGTACTGTCTTGTGCATGCACAGAGGGTGCCCATTGCCAATGCAACGAAACCTACTGAAGAGATTGCTGAACTGATAAGGAATTACCCAGGAGAAGAAGGGAGAGAAAAGAGTTGAGGGATAGGGACAAGAGTGTGTTCAGGCAGAGACTAGGCTATAGCCATCAGCACTGCCCTGGTCAGGAAAGGCCTTGGCCTGTAAGGACTGGGGAAGGCTTGTTTTCTACTGACAGTGAGAAAAGAGTGAAAATTTAAAACACAAAGATTGAGGACACTTTAGCCAAATTATTGGGGAAGTTATGCTTGCAATTTTAGAGAGTTTGAGGTATCCAAACAAAAAGGGTTAAGAGGCTGTGTGGATACAAAAAGCATGAAAATCAATGAGGCTGTCACCATCTAGCAGGATTTTCCAATAGGTTCTGCAGGTACTGACACAAGATGAATGGGGGAGGGGCCTCTCCTCAGCTCCTGCTAACTTACAAAGAGATCCTTAGCGCATCAAACCCGCTCAAGGGCTACACAGGCAAGGGAAGCCATGCCATACTCCACTTTCTCTGACATGGCTTCTGTTACCTGCTTTTGGGTCACTTTCCCGTAGCTGAGCTGCCTTGTCAGGCCTCAGGAGAAAAGGATGTACTTTGTGCTAATGCAACTTGATGTACCAGGGTGAGTTGTCGGGGGTGGCTCCTCTTTTCTCAGGAGAAAGGGAGTCAGGTAGGGAGAGGGTGGGAGGGTGGGTCCAAGAGAGAAGGAAGGAGGGGGCTATGATCAGGATGAATAAATATTTAAGAAAATTAATGATAAAAATATGTTTATTTTAAGCTGAATTTGTGCTGGCAGTCCTTCGGAAGCCAACCTAAACTTCCTGGCTGTTCTTTAAATGACCTTGTTCTTTAATAATAAGGGACTTAAACATTCAAATACAATGTTGTGGGTAGTATTTATATGGTGATGCTTAATACACAGTAACTGGAAATCCAAGTGATCATCAAAGCCAGACTTACTTGATTTTAAAGAACTTTCTCTTGGATATTTTGTTTTCTAATTTAGGTCATAGAGATGAATGACAAGTTAAGAAACAGGCAAGAAATTGTGAATGGACTGAACATATTTTTGGAAGAAAATGGTATGTTTGTTTAAGTGAGCTTACATTTCTTTAAAATTGAAGAGCATATTATTTTTTTAAATCTTCAGAGATTCTGTTGGGCAGTCTCATTTCATCTCCTTTCTCTGGCTGTTTTCTCCTTTAAAACAAAAGCAGTGTCCTCAGTGCTACAGGAGCACGTTCCTAAGTTTCTGGACATAATGGCGTATCTCTCCAACTTTAATGCATACCCAAATCACTGGGCGTGCTCTCCGCTGCAGTGGTCTGGGGTGGGGGGTGTGACCTTACACACCCTCACAAGTGCCCACACAATCTGGTGTTGTTGAGGGATCATTATTGGTGTAATTAGGTTTTCATAACCCTTTCATTGACTATTCTTTAAACAGAACATAGAAACATTGAAATACAAATATATATCAATAGTTAAATAGATTTACAAGCCATCTGCATATCGAGCTATATCACAAGCCCCAATTTATCTCTATTCAGGTCAATCTCTCTGAATGTCATTGTGGTGGGATATTAATATGATTACACCAATGTGTGAATATGGTAGTGCATAAAATATATTTTAATCTCTTTTTAATGTGGAATGATTTGATTATTCTTCTTAAATTGCCCTTCATAAAATAGATGGCCAAACTAGGTATTTTTTTTTTTACTTAACCTGTCTCCTCAGGTGGTGAGTTTATATCAGTGTATTTCTTTACATCCTCAAGTAAAGTCTTGAAGTTCACTAAACTCATTGAGTAGATGCCGGAACTTCCTATCAGTTTCAGATCTGTCTCCTCACGGTCTTGCTTTCCCCATGTCTGTATCTGACTATTAGGTATTTTCGTGTGATCCTGCTTCTACTTTTAATTTTTCTCTGTGCTCATTTATTATTATGGTATAACATCATATATTAAGTTGTACTGTGATCTGTCAGTATCATTATTATAATAACACTAATTTATTTAATATGACTATGCCTTGGAGACACTATGTATAAAGATATACCCATTAACATCATAAGATATATGTTACACACTATATTGTAGTTTGTTAATATTTTACGTATAAAATAACCTAATGAAAAATTTTTACATCTCGAAAATTGCCTCTCATACTTTATTCCACATGCACTAATGGTGTGGCTTAGAGGTATACAGCTTACCTAGTATGGATAAGGCCCTGGGTGGATCCCAGCAGCAAAATAAATGATGATTTTGATGATAATGATGATGATGATTTCAAATGTCAGCAAAGATTTATACTTTTCCTATAATTAGTATTCATATTTAAGAAATTTAAAGACAAACTTAAACATCCTCTTGACCAATAAGTACTAATTGAAATTTAGGGTTTTTAGAGTAAAAGGCAAAATATTATTAGGTATGAAATATTAAGATATTTCAGTACTGAATTTTGGTTAGTTGGAAGAATAAAAATGAATGAAAGAGAAATAAACTTTGAAAGAAAAGGTAGCTTGAATACTATTTAAAAATAGCAGTGTGAGCCAGGCGTGGTGGCACACGCCTTTAATCCCAGCACTCGGGAGGCAGAGGCAGGCAGATTGCTGTGAGTTCGAGGCCAGGCTGCTCTACAAAGCAAGTCCAGGACAGCCAAGGCTACATAGAGAAACCCTGTCTCGAAAAACCAAAAAAAAAAAATAGCAGTGTGTTACAATTAGTGAACACATAAAACGATATAAACACTAGTAACATAGTCATGGATGGTGTCACATAGCTTTAATCTTAACACTCAGGAGACAGAGGCAGGCAGACCTCTGTGAAAGTGAGGCCATCCTGGTCTATATAGTGAGTTCCAGGGCAGCCTTGGCTACGTAGAGAGACTTCATCTCAAAATAACAAAGAAATAAAGCAAAAACAGTAATATCGTTGGAAAAACTCAAATTCAATAGCAAATGAAGAAGGTAACAAAATACAGGGGATGGGGAGTGAAAATAGTTATTTATACAGGTTCTTATCCCCGGTGTCAGATACTTTTGGTCAAAATTCCCTGGTGGTTTTGCTTTGTTTTGTTTTGTTTTGTCTTTTACCATTCCTGCAATGTCTGTGTCCTCACACAGGTGCTGCTCATCCATTGGGTGTTTGAATTAAAGCCACTAGGCTGGCGACTTTCCTTCTGTGGGACTTGACAGAGACCTCACCAGAAAGCAGTCTCTAGTCTCATGTCTGGGCGCTGACCCTTTGCCTCCTCTCTTTCCTTCAGCGCTTCTCTAGTTCCCCACCCCCCATGGGAAGACAGGCACAGGAAGTAAGATCCAAGGTGCATTGGGAACCAAATATTCATAGACTTGCATGTGAAGCCAGAGCTGAAACAGAAGGGAGTGGGGTAATTTGCTAAAATTCCACTTGTTACTGTAGGTACTTTAGTCATCTTATGTTAATTATATTTTTTCAACATAGACGAAGAAGCTTCTTTAGAAGAACTGGAAGAAGAATCCGATGTTTTTGAGGTATAAACACATTTTTAAACCAAAATGCTATTAAAGTTTTAAGGCACCTCTCCATTTTCTTGTTCTGATACCTGCCAGTAGCATGAGCTTAATCGAAATGTTAAATTTCTGCTACACTTGGATAAAGACATGCTTGGAGTTTTTGTAAATTTATCTGGATTCTGATGTGTGTCCAAAGCAAAATGTATTTTTGGCCCATCACCATCTCTTTTCCCACTCTGTTTTCATGGTATACTTTCTCTTGCCTTCCAAGTGGACCCAGACATTTCCAGATCTTCTTGTTTGTTCTCCTGAACTATTGGTATACTTCCCTTTTCATTAATTTGGTTGATTAAGGTTAAGGGTTAAAATAGAACAAATCAGACAGATTGGTCTCAGTGGATACAAATGATACTAAGATGCCTTCTATCTTAAAAGAGAAGACTTACCTGAATGTGTAGGGTAATTGAACTTTTAAAGGACTTACTGTAGCAGCTTACCTTCACATGCCTAAGTTTCGTGCAAGTTGCTTGGGGGCCTTGGCTCTTTGGAGGACGTTCCTTCCTGCCCTGCACCTCTGACTGACCCTTGCACTGCATCTTTCTTGGTAGGAGGAAGAAACTGAAGCTCTGGATGAAGATGGTCCCAAAGAAGCACACAATAAGTCAGTGAGATGCATGCCTTTCTGCAAAACCTATAGCATTAATCACACATACAGCAAACACAGTAGGTCCTGCCATCCAGAGTCCTATTTCTCTCTGAAAAACACTAGTAAACTCAGCTTAACTGTTCCTTAGAATTGAAAATATCATCTGGAAGAGGGCAGGGGCCAGGGGGTAGGGAGCAGGGGGCAGGGGCCAGGGCCCAGGGGGCAGGGGGCAGAGGCCAGGGGTTAGGGGGCAGGGGCCAGGGGCCAGGGGGCAGGGGACAGAGGTCAGGGGGCAGGGGCCAGGGGGCAGGGGCCAGGGTGGGCTTTGAGACACATTAAAGGAGAATTCCTGACTTCTGATCAGAGGAGTAGAATGTGAATTCTGCCTCTGGTCCCAGGTAGAGACATGACATTATGATCAGCTCCAGAGCTTTGCCCCTCTACACATAATATAAACAGGTAGCACTGATAGGACTCCATGGATTATAAAAAAAATGAAAGGAGACAAGAAGTTGGAAGAAAGCATTTTCAGGGATACAAAGAGACTTGTAAGAGGAAAGTAGGGTGGTTATGATCATATTTCATTGTATAAATATATCAATTTTTCAAGAATAAAGGGAATAATTTTTAAAGCCTAGAACATTGCATATTATTGACTTGTTCCTTAAGAGTTAATCGAGTTGGCCCTGTCAATCACCTGGCCAGGAGACCACCCCTCAGGAAGGCAGATTCACCTGGAAACATGCTGGAGAAAGGAATAATTATCACTCAGTGACATTACCCCTCCCAAAAGCCTCTCTCCCATGCAGCTCTTTAGAGTGCACCTGTTCCATGGCCTGCAACCCCACCTGCTTTCCTCAGCTCTAATGCATTATCCTTTCTTTTCCTTCTTTCCTTCTTTTCATTTTGGATACTGGCCAAAGCCTGAGCTGCCGCCTTTCCCTCGCACCCTGGTGTCCTCACTACACCTCTGAAGCTCCCCTACCTTCTCCATCCAGCCTCTTGCCCACTTCCACTGCTCAAGCTGTGACATTCTTGGATCCAAACTCAAAATGGCGATTTTCCTCTTTCTCTCCTCCAGCCCCCTCCTCCTGATGGCCACCCACATGTACAGCTTGCCTGCCTTGTTTTTATCTCAGATTTTAGTAAAAACATCCTTGTGCTTCCTAGTCTGTTTTAAGTTCTTTTTATTAAGTAGAATAAGAACCGATAAGTGAATCCCAGTTTCCCTGGTCACATGTACATCTCAGACTTCCTTACCTGGTTGTGCTTGTTGTATATACCTTAGCTCTAAGCCAGCCAGCAGACTTTTACTCCGTTAGACTCAGAATTAATATTAGTTCTTAGACATTCCCAAGGGCCTCTTAAACAAACTGGGCTGCTTCTTGGTGTGTTTTCATAGGATCTTGTATTTTATCCGTGTTGCCTAATTTAATTTTGCATCATTGTAGTACACATATATTTACATATAGTTCCTCTAAGCATATTTATTTTCCTATATAGCTTCTACAGTATAAAATATGTAGATTTTCAGTTATTTCAATACTTATTAAATGGGTATAACATGTAAATTAACTTTATGTGTCTTTCTTGCTTGCTGAATGTTGAGGCCCTGAAGGGAATCATCAACTTTGGATTTTTTTCCTTATATGCCATACGCCATCCTAGTTTATTCAAGTCGTTAAATAACATGTTGCTTATCTATCTACTCATTTCACAGATATTTATTAGGTTTGGCTGTTATGTTCCAGGAGCCATTATAGATTTTGGCAAATACAACTAACTCGAAGCCCACCACAAGGTCCTTGCCTTCACAGATTTTAAGTTCTTTGTTGAATGGATATATTAACTAATGAGTACAAATTGCCTAAACCCTCAGGAGTAGTCATTTATAAAACATTTTGTACTCTTTTTCTGATCTCATTTGCTTATAATATATTTGCTCACAAAATATTAATCTGAGTTATTATTATTCTAAATGTCATCTGAGTTAATGCTACTTTCCATTTTTTTTAATAGTGGAAGAACATCTCACAAAGTGTCCCTCCGGAGTGTTGCATCAATGACAGATGAAGAGGTTAGGCTTAATTTAATTATGTAATGTGTCCAACTTTAGGAACTTGGTAACAGAAAACTTAAAATACTATAAATCACTATTAAAAGGTTCTTTAAAACTTACTATTGATGTGATATTTTTCATGACTTTCTCATATTTATATGTGTATCTATATTTTAAAATATTATTTTATGTGTGACAATGAAAATAGCCTCGCTGTGTTTCTCCATCTGTCTCTATGTATATATTTACATATGTATACACATGTGCACAATGAATAGATGCATGTATCACTCTAGCTGTGGGTGATGTTATTTAGCACTCACTCATGTGTGGCTGCTGTAACTTTTTCTGAGCTTCATATTTATGTATGAAGTGATCAGACATACAGAAAATACAAGGCATCTGTGCTCAACACAGAAGTCTAATCAGTCTTGCTATATTTTCTTGAAACCCAAGGATTGCCTGTACCTTCAGTGAGCTCATCAGAGCTGTAGTCTCAGGACCATGTCCTACTGAATCCTAACCTACATTAGCATAAAATCTCTTCCTTGCAACTTATCCTTTTAAAAAGGAAAGGCACGCCCAGCTGAGCCTCTCCCTGTCTTTCCTGTTTACTGCCTCCTTGAGTTAACGCTGTCCTGTGCTGATTTCTCTCCTTCCTCCTATACTTCACTTCATTTTCTTTTTAGTGAACTCAAAGTAGGTCAAGGCAGACCTGACTAGCCACAGTGAGACTGTGTGAACTTTATTTATTTACAGTTCTAATGATTGAGCCCAGACCTTGTGCAGGCTAGGGAAACATTTCTGTCACCAAACTACACCTTTACCCATTGTCTATATTGTCATTACACACACACACACACACACACACACACACACACACACACACACCTATGCACAGGCATATGTGTATATGTCTATGTCTCATTTTATCCTGTAAATACCTAGTTCTCAGGTCACCTTGTGATACTTACCATTGCAGAGATCACTCCTTCTGTGAACTTCCACATTTCCTAACCTATTTCATTGGGCTGTTTGTCTGTCCCAGGGTTGCAATTCTTTCCATTACTATAGCTTTATTTTTAAAATAAAGGTTTTGAGTGTGCGTGAGAAGTGCATCTGATGCTGAGTGCTGAGTTGCGCATGCTCCCTATCTACACTAGGCTTTCTAACTGTGCGTGAACACAGCGCATGCTCCCTATCTACACTAGGCTTCTAACTGTGCGTGAACACAGCGCATGCTCCCTATCTACACTAGGCTTCTAACTGTGCGTGAACACAGCGCATGCTCCTTATCTACACTAGGCTTCTAACTGTGCGTGAACACAGCGCATGCTCCTTATCTACACTAGGCTTCTAACTGTGCGTGAACACAGCGCATGCTCCCTATCTACTGTGCGTGAACACAGCGCATGCGCCCTATCTACACTAGGCTTCTAACTGTGCGTGAGAACAAGCATGTCCAGTTCTCTAGGGATTTCGTTCTTTCATTTAATCTGGTAGCGCAGAAGGTAGACTTGTGATTGTCGTGTCTTTTCTTTGTGTGGCTCTCTGAAACTGCTGGGCATATTTTGATGCTGTTGTTTGGTGCCTGTAAGTTTAGAATTGTATCCTATGATTTTCTTCTTTTTTTTTTTTTCCTTTGATTTTCTTATGCAATACCTTAGCACTAAAGAGAGGCTTTGACCTTAACTCTACTGCACTTGATTTAACACAGCTAGACAAAATTTCTCCTTTCTTATATTTGAGGAGTTCCATTTAACCCTTTTTGTGTCCTCATATTTTAGGTATATAAATGGATTTTTACTATTATATTATGTCTCATAATATTTAATGAGAAAATGTAGTTATATCTGATTTGTTCATGTGTGGTATTATACACTTGATTCCCCTTTTTTTTAGGTTTTTGTTGTTTTGTTTTGTTTTTTGGCTACGTCTATCTCTGAGTGTGTCCTTCTCTTTCTTCTGTAATTTGTTTGGCATGAGAGAGAGAGAGAGAGAGAGAGAGAGAGGGGGGGGGTATTCTTGTGCTGGTGGAAGATGTATTTTTATTTGGTCCTCTACTAATTTGAAAGTTATACTCAAATTTTATTTGGAAGGGTTTTTTTTTTTTCCCACCTAAAATGCCTACTGTCTGCTTATTCAGATAGCTAATGGATTATGTGTGTCTGTAAAAACACAGAGGATAGAGCTGAGAATACATCCTGGGGAAAGGCCTTGGGTTTGGGTAGCTTATTGACAGGCCAGGCTAAAAAGGGAGTCCTCCAGAAAGCTAAGGCTGTTACACTAACAAACATCAGTAGTTTAAGGGCAGGCTGAGCCCAGGAAAAAGCAAGAAAGGGATGTGGAAAAAACTGATTAGAACAAGAGATAATGGTCTCAGAAATCAAGGGAAGTTTCAAGTAACAATAATCCCAGAGTCTTATCAGTTTGGTGACCTTCTCAAGAACATTTAAAGCAGAATAGGTATTATAGTGAACTTGATGATGGCAGAATACAGGTATGGCATTTCTGTGTTCATATTAGGAAGAAAGCATAGAGAAAGGTGGGAGAATTTGGAACAATTTAGAGCAACAAGATAAAAATGGGATCCAACAAGGTGGGGGCTGCTACAGGAGGGTGGAGTTTGGATAGCATCCTACAAGGTGGGGGGCTGCTACAGGAGGGTGGAGTTTGGATAGCATCCTACAATGTGGGGGTGGCTGCTACAGGAGGGTGGAGTATTGGATAGCATCCTACAAGGTGGGGGGCTGCTACAGGAGGGTGGAGTATTGGATAGCATCCATCAAGGTGGGGGGGCTGCTACAGGAGGGTGGAGTATTGGATAGCATCCTACAAGGTAGGGGGGGCTGCTACAGGAGGGTGGAGTATTGGATAGCATCCTACAAGGGGGGGGGCTGCTACAGGAGGGTGGAGTATTGGATAGCATCCTACAAGGTGGGGGGGGCTGCTACAGGAGGATGGAGTATTGGATAGCATCCTACAAGGTGGGGGGCTGCTACAGGAGGGTGGAGTATTGGATAGCATCCTACAAGGTGGGGGGGGGCTGCTACAGGAGGATGGAGTATTGGATAGCATCCTACAAGGTGGGGGGCTGCTACAGGAGGGTGGAGTATTGGATAGCATCCTACAAGGTGGGGGGGCTGCTACAGGAGGGTGGAGTTTGGATAGCATCCTACAAGGTGGGGGGGGGGCTGCTACAGGAGGGTGGAGTATTGGATAGCATCCTACAAGGTGGGGGGGGGCTGCTACAGGAGGGTGGAGTATTGGATAGCATCCTACAAGGTGGGGGGCTGCTACAGGAGGGTGGAGTATTGGATAGCATCCTACAAGGTGGGGGGCTGCTACAGGAGGGTGGAGTATTGGATAGCATCCTACAAGGTGGGGGGGGCTGCTACAGGAGGGTGGAGTATTGGATAGCATCCTACAAGGTGGGGGGGCTGCTACAGGAGGGTGGAGTATTGGATAACATCCTACAAGGTAGGGGGCTGCTACAGGAGGGTGGAGTATTGGATAGCATCCTACAAGGTGGGGGGCTGCTACAGGAGGGTGGAGTATTGGATAGCATCCTACAAGGTAGGGGGGGCTGCTACAGGAGGGTGGAGTATTGGATAGCATCCTACAAGGTAGGGGCGGCTGCTACAGGAGGGTGGAGTATTGGATAGCATCCTACAAGGTAGGGGGGGCTGCTACAGGAGGGTGGAGTATTGGATAGCATCCTACAAGGTGGGGGGAGCTGCTACAGGAGGGTGGAGTATTGGATAGCATCCTACAAGGTAGGGGGCTGCTACAGGAGGGTGGAGTATTGGATAGCATCCTACAAGGTGGGGGGCTGCTACAGGAGGGTGGAGTTTGGATAGCATCCTACAAGGTGGGGGGCTGCTACAGGAGGGTGGAGTATTGGTTAGCATCCTACAAGGTGGGGGGCTGCTACAGGAGGGTGGAGTATTGGATAGCATCCTACAAGGTGGGGGCTGCTACAGGAGGGTGGAGTTTGGATAGCATCCTACAAGGTGGGGGGCTGCTACAGGAGGGTGGAGTATTGGATAGCATCCTACAAGGTGGGGGGCTGCTACAGGAGGGTGGAGTATTGGATAGCATCCTACAAGGTGGGGGGGCTGCTACAGGAGGGTGGAGTTTGGATAGCATCCTACAAGGTGGGGGGCTGCTACAGGAGGGTGGAGTATTGGATAGCATCCTACAAGGTAGGGGGCTGCTACAGGAGGGTGGAGTATTGGATAGCATCCTACAAGGTGGGGGCTGCTACAGGAGGGTGGAGTTTGGATAGCATCCTACAAGGTGGGGGGGCTGCTACAGGAGGGTGGAGTTTGGATAGCATCCTACAAGGTGGGGGGCTGCTACAGGAGGGTGGAGTATTGGATAGCATCCTACAAGGTGGGGGGCTGCTACAGGAGGGTGGAGTTTGGATAGCATCCTACAAGGTGGGGGGGCTGCTACAGGAGGGTGGAGTTTGGATAGCATCCTACAAGGTGGGGGGCTGCTACAGGAGGGTGGAGTATTGGATAGCATCCTACAAGGTAGGGGGGGCTGCTACAGGAGGGTGGAGTATTGGATAGCATCCTACAAGGTGGGGGGCTGCTACAGGAGGGTGGAGTTTGGATAGCATCCTACAAGGTGGGGGGCTGCTACAGGAGGGTGGAGTTTGGATAGCATCCTACAAGGTGGGGGGCTGCTACAGGAGGGTGGAGTATTGGATAGCATCCTACAAGGTAGGGGGGCTGCTACAGGAGGGTGGAGTATTGGATAGCATCCTACAAGGTGGGGGGCTGCTACAGGAGGGTGGAGTTTGGATAGCATCCTACAAGGTGGGGGGCTGCTACAGGAGGGTGGAGTTTGGATAGCATCCTACAAGGTGGGGGGCTGCTACAGGAGGGTGGAGTTTGGATAGCATCCTACAAGGTGGGGGGCTGCTACAGGAGGGTGGAGTATTGGATAGCATCCTACAAGGTAGGGGGGGCTGCTACAGGAGGGTGGAGTTTGGATAGCATCCTACAAGGTGGGGGGCTGCTACAGGAGGGTGGAGTTTGGATAGCATCCTACAAGGTGGGGGGCTGCTACAGGAGGGTGGAGTATTGGATAGCATCCTACAAGGTGGGGGCTGCTACAGGAGGGTGGAGTATTGGATAGCATCCTACAAGGTGGGGGGCTGCTACAGGAGGGTGGAGTTTGGATAGCATCCTACAAGGTGGGGGGCTGCTACAGGAGGGTGGAGTATTGGATAGCATCCTACAAGGTGGGGGCTGCTACAGGAGGGTGGAGTTTGGATAGCATCCTACAAGGTAAAGGGCTGCTACAGGAGGGTATCAGATAGCATCACTTTTTACCCAGGATGAGGTTCCTGTTGGTCTTAGCTTTCTGTAATTGCAGCACAATGTTAATCATGTAGTGCAATATCCCCAGGGAATAAACAGTCATATAGAGAGCCAGACTGTGACTTAGTCCCCTCATTTCATGATGCCGAGCTTCTTTAGAGTGCAGGCAGACTTTGATTGCTGCACTTTTCTTTATTACACTCTACAGGTAGTACATTTTGCACAAATTGAGCTGATGTAGCAACCTTGAATTGGCCAAATGCGTTTTTTTTCTAACTGGTTTTTGGCATTTTATACACCAAGGTTGTTGGAACAGCATCATGCTATTCTAACTTAATAGACTGCTATATAATACAAGCTAAACACCATATGCACTGAAAAATGGGAGAGCTCATGTCACTATATTATGCTAGTGGCTGTATTTATTGGAGTGGTCTATAACCAAGTCCACAAATCTTTAAAATAAGCTTTTTTTTTTTAAACTATCCCAGCTATAAAGAATTAGAACTTCTCTTAGTGCTCCAACCATGGGCACTCCTGCCAGCCAGGCCCTGATTCGGTAGCACAGGTACCAAATGCATGAGAGCCACAGAGACTCCACACAGCACCATGGATTGAGTTTAGAAGGAAACTGGAACATGACACGTGTCTATAATTCCGATGGAGGAAGTTTAAGAAGGCTGAGCTCCTGTGCTAACTTTTCACATGGTTATCAATATTCTGCAGGTTTCACTTACAGACTCTTACTTTAAAAATTTTATAATGCACCTGCATCTTCTTTGTGTTGATTTTGTGTATTTGTTCTGTTTCCCAACATGGGGTGGGGGGTTGGGCAAGGTCTTTCTTTGTAGCCCAGGCTTACCTACATGATGCCTCTACCTCACACTCAAATCATGGGATTGTAGGAGTGTATCACTTTGCCTGGCTCATAGTTTTAATATAAGGGGAAAAAAAGAAGTAGATTTAGCCCTGTCATATTTCTTAGAAATCTATCACTCTAATAAACAGGGCTTTTTTTTTTCTTCAGCTTCTTGCTCTGTTAATTACTACTCTACTTACAGTGGACATGCCAGTTCTCCCTCTGGGCTAACTTCAGAGTTACTGTTTAAAGGATAAGTGGTGACATCCTTGATGTAGTCAGCAGTTTGCCAAGTGCTTTTGTTGTGTTGCCTAGCTTCATCATTTTCTTTTCTGTTGATTTTTGTTGTTGTTGTTCATTTTGCATCCTGATTGTAAGCCCCTACCCTCCTCTCCTGGTCCCACCCTCCCTCGCTCTTCCCCTATCTACCCTCCCCTACTCCTCAGAAACAGGGATCCCCACTGCCCAACCTACCCCAGCACATCAAGCCCCATCAGGACTGAGTGCATCATCTCCCACTAAGGCCTGGCAAAGCGGCCCCACCAGCTGAAAATGATTAAAAAAAAAAAGAAAAAGAAAAGCAAAAACAGGCAACAAAGTCCATGTCATAGACAGCCCCCTGTCCCTATACTAGGGGACCCACATGACGACCAAGCTACCCATTGCTTACATATATTCCCAGGAGCCTACCCTGTTGTAGGTCTCCAGCTTGCCTCAGAGACACCCCCTCCACCCCTCTCTTGGTTTCTCTTCTCTCTCCAAGCCCCCTGGCCTCCTGCGCCCAATCTCCCCAGATCTGATCCCCCAGTCTCATTTCCTTCCCAACTCCCTCTTCTACTCTGGTCCCTGTCTTCATCCACTTCCCTGTCTATCCTGTTTCCCCTTATCAGTGAGATTGAAGCATCCTCCCTTGGGCCTTCATTGTTATGTAGCTTCTTTGTGTCTGTGAATTGTTGTATGGTTATCCTGTACTGTATGGCTGATATCTGCTTATAAGTAAGTACATACCATATGCATCTTTCTGGGTCTGGGTTACCTCACTCAGGATGGTCTTTTCTAGTTCTATTCATTTGTCTGCAATTTTCATGATTTCCTTGTTTTTAATAGCTGAGTAGCATCCCATTGTATAAATGCACAATATTTCTTATCCATTTTTCAGTCGAGGGACATCTGGGTTATTTCCAGTTTCTAGCTATTATGAGCTATTATGAGCATTGTTGAGCACAAGTACCTGTGTGGTATGGAGGAACATCTTTCAGGTGTATGCCGAGGAGTAGTATAGCTGGGCCTTGAGGTAGAACTATTCCCAATTTTCTGAGAAAGCACCAGATTGGTTTCTAAAGAGATTGTACAAATTTGCACTCCCACCAGAAAATGGAAGAGTGTTGCCTTGTCTCCACATCCTTGCCAGCGTGTGCTGTCACTTGAGTTTTTGATCTTAGTCATTCCGATGTAAGATGGAATCTCAGAGTCATTTTGATTTGCATTTCCCTAATAACTAAAGACATTGAGTATTTCCTTAGATGTTTCTCAGTCATTTGATATTTCTCTGTTAAGAATTCTTTGTTTAGCTCTGTACCCCATTTCTTAATTGGATTATTTGGTTGGTGGTGTTTAATTTCTTGAATTCTTTATATATTTTGTATATTAGCCCTTTGTTGGATGTAGGATTGGTGAAGATCTTTCCCCGATCTATAGGCTGCCATTTTGTTCTATTGGTAATGTCCTTTGCCTTACAGAAGCTTTTCAGATTCACAAGGTCCCATTTATTAATTGTGATCTTAGAGCCTGGGCTGTTGGAGTTCCATTCAGGAAGTTGTCTCATGTGCCAATGGGTTCAAGGCTTTTCCCTACCTTTTCTTCTAATAGATTTAGTGTGTCCAGTTTTATGTTAAGGTCTTTGACTCACTTTGACTTGAGTTTTTTGCAAAGTGATAAATATGATTCTATTTGCATTTTTTATTCATGTTGATATCCAGTTAGACCAGCACCATTTATTGAAGATGCTATCTTTTCCCCATTTTATGGTTTGACTTTTTGTCAAAATTAAGTGTCCCATCGGTGTGTGTGGTTTTTTTTCTGGGTCTTCGATTCCATTCCATTGATCCACCAGTCTGTGTCTGTGCCAGTACTATGCAGTTTTTATTACTATTGCTGTGTAGTACAGCCTGAGATGAGAGATGGAGGTACCTCCAGAAGATCTTTCATTATACAGATATTGTTTCAGCTATTTTGGTTTTTTTATTTTTCCATATGAAGTTGAGGCTTTTTCTTTAAAAGTCTGTAAAGAATTGTGTTGGTACTTTGATAGGAACTGTATTGAGTCTGTACATTGCTTTGGGTAAGGTGGCCATTTTTACTCTGTTAATTCTACCAATCCATGAGCAAGGAACACCTTTCTGTTGCTTTTTATATGGCATTTATATAGATTTCTCCTTTTGTTTTGTTTTGTTTTGCTTATTGAAACAGGGTTCCTCTGTATAACCTTGGCTATCCTGGAACTTAATATGTAGGCAAGGCTGACCTTGGACTCAAATCTGCCTGTCTCTGTCTCCTAAGGGCTGGGATTAAAGGGGTGTGCCACCACAGCCCAGCTGTATAGATTTCTTGAGAAGGACTAGCTTATGTTTTCTAAACTTCTGCACTGAAGTAGCTGGCAACTGTGGGACAATAAAAGTGTCTGTAGCATATTCTCTATCTGTTGACCTATGATGTCTTTGAGATTTTTTGAAAATATATTCCAACCTCATTCATATAATAATTTTGTAATATTTCATTCTATGCTCCAGATGTGTGTGTGTGTGTGTGCAAGTATATACACATATATGCCTTTAATTGACCTCTGTCTTTTCTAGCCCTCTTACATGTGTGTCTACTGTGTTATATTTTCCTTTTAAGTATAATTCACTTTGACTCTCACCCTCTTTATCTCTAACTTTATAATCTATTTTCCTGAAATCATTATATGAATTTTTTCTCAACTTGACACTTTCCATTTTAAGTTAACATTACACTTAAGTTAATCTGAATAACTTTACTCAGATTATTCAGATATTCAGATTGATTTAGGGAGTTTTTAACATTGTTATTTATATTAGAATAAGCAGAAAAATAAAAACAAAAAAGGAAAACATCATCAAAATTCCTACCCTTACACAATTTCTGTGCAACTGGACTTTTTTCTGTTAGCCTGTACAATACTCATAAATTAGCATTGTATTAAATATCCTTTGGTGTTTCAAATAAGTGTAGATTAGCATCAGTAGTTGAATCATAGCATTTCATTATGTGGATTTTATATAACTTAATTCTTATTGAATTGCTTCTCGGTAAAGTGGAGATAACAAAATCATAAGTTTATTGAAAACATTAAATATCAATATTAAAATATAAATATGAATGAAAAATTGATCAAAAATTTAACACCATGAAAAGCCCATGGCATAGGTCAGTCACAGGGTTCTTACCGTTAACTGCTTCACAGTTAACATTGGTGAGTTAACCTGTGTGCTTTTGGAACCCTGGATTTTATAGTTTTTTTGCTATCCAATAGTTTTAAAGATCTGCTAGGCAAGGTTTCATCATTTCTCTTTCTGTGTTTGAAACTTTCATATGTCTGTACTTAGTTTTCTAGTCAGGATATACAGTTATGTAAAACCAGATATTATTTTTGACTATCCCATCTGTTATTTTCTTTTTTTTTTAATTTTATTTTTTATTTTTGGTTTTTGTTTGTTTGTTTCTTTTTAAAGACAAGGTTTCTCTGTATAACAGCTCTGGCTGTCCTGGAACTCGCTCTGTGGTATAGGCTGGCCTTGAACTCACAGAGATCCACCTGCCTGTGCCTCTCAAGTGCTAGGATTAAAGGCCTGTGCCACCACTACTGGGCTCATCTGTTATTTTCTCCTGAGAGTTATTAGAGATAGTGTCTACTTTAGGTTTGGGGGATTTTGTTTTGTTTTTTCCTTGTTATTTTTTGCTTTGTTATGCTTCTACTGTCATAGTTTCTTAAACTTACATAATATTTTATTTGTATATTTTCAGAGATTTCATATGAGAATTAAGAAGTTTGGTATGAATACAAATAAAGAATTCAGAAAATCACCAGGACCTTCTTGGTAAGTCCTGCCTTTTTTTTTCTTTTCTTTTCTTTTTCTTTTTTTTTTTTTTACTAAAAGATCTTTAATTTTTTTAAATGCACAATTTGAAATATTTGTTATTTGTTGCATAATTAGAAATTTCTCATACTACTTTTCTCTTTATTTTTCCTTAAAGCTTTGGACTGCCTCTGTCAACTGGTATGTTCTGCCCCTGTTTTGAGTATTGCATGAGTGCGAGTAAGCATGTGTGAAGCCGCAGCACATCCAACACTGATAAACCTGTGGCACTGTCCTGCTCCAGGAGAGCCCTGGGAGAGCTGTGAACATAACATCAGTGCACGGCTGGGTTCTTTACTTTGTTTGCTATTGAACTTTTTGTTAGAATTGAGCCATTAAGGAAGTAAAGCATTTTTTATTTTATTGCACCTCTAGGCACATATTTTTCCTGTCTTTTCATTGTTAAAGTGCAGTAAATAAAAATAACTATTTATTAATAATTTCTTAAGGGGACAGTGAGCAAGTTAAGGAAAAAGATTTTGATTAGTAATTATGAGAAGATCAATAAAGGAATTAGTAAAAATTACTAGGGTAGATATTGGAAACACTTTAAGATAAGTTTTCTGAGTGTTTCAGTGTAAGGAAAAATTCACAGTAGCAAACGATAGAGTAATTAGGGAAGAACATTATAAAATTTGGGAACTGTACACTCCTAATTGTATATTTCCAAATAGTGTGTTTTAAAAAGTATAAAGACTTTAAGTGCTATATGTTATTATGTTTGATTTTTATAATTATAGACTAATAATCTATAATAAGAAATATGAAAAATAATATATTTAATATCATTTTATGTTGTACATTTTTTCTTTCAATGATTCCTTGCAAGATCTTTTTTCTTTTATTTATTTTTTAAAATTATAATTACAACATTTACCTCTTCCCTTTTCTCCCTTCAAACCTTCCCATGTGCTCATCCTTTCTTTCAAATTCATGGCCTCTCTTTTTCATTATTTTTATTGCATACATATCTATTCCTAAATATAGCCTGCTATGTCTGTGTGTTACTTGTATGGATGTTTTAGGACTGGCCATCAGGGTAACCCATTTAGGTACTGTGCCCTAAGGAAGAGTATTTCTTCCACTTTCAGCATTCTTTAGTTGCCTATAGTTCTTTGTGTAAGGTTGAGACCTTTTGCCCCACTCTCCACTTTGGCATGTCTATTTTGGGGTCTGTGTTCAGCTCACATTTGGACAGTCATGTTGGTGAGACTGTGTGGGTGTAGCTTCTGAAACTACTAGGAGACACAAGCTCCCTTGTCCTGCTCTTAATGTCTTTCCAACCGCCTTCAACACTGTTCCCTGAGCCTTAGGTACAGGGGATGTTTGTAGATGTATCAGTTGGGACTTGACTCCACAATGCTTCATTTTGATTGGTTGTATTTTTCTGTAGTGGTGCTTTCTGTTGCAAAAGTAAGTTTCCTTGATGAGGCATGGCCACTGTACTTATCTCTGGGAATAAGGTTAGATATTTAGGAAGTAGGTCCTTGTCCACTTTGACATATTTATTGCTGTCATGCTTAGGCAGTCAAATTGCAAGAGTTTATGGGTGCAGCTTCTGACATTACTAGGAGAAATAGTCTCACAGCAAACTCCCTGGTCCTCTGGTGCTTACAGTCTGTCTTTCTGTCCCTCTTTTTCTGTTGCAAAGACGTTTCCTCGATGAGGGATCATGACTACACTTATCTTTAGACAGAAAGATACATATTTAGAATTAGTTAGGTGTTACTCTAGTTCAGCAAATTGGCAGGAAAAGGTTCTCCTCCAAGATCCATGACTTCATTAGTCCTCAGTAGTTGCCTAAGTTTACAGTTCTAGGCATGATTTTCCTCTTGATGAGGGATTCTTTTTGCTGTTGTTGTTCATTTGTTTTTTTCAAGACAGGGTTTCTCTGTGTAGCCTTGGCTGTCCTGGACTCACTTTGTACACTAGGCCGGCCTCAAACTCACAGAGATCCGCCTGCCTCTGCCTGCCAAGTACTAGGATTAAAGGCGTGAGCCACCACACCTGACTTTGATGAGTGATTCTTAAGCCCTATTAGAGAAAAAGAAGGGAGAGAGGTAAAAGTAAGGATGTATAAAAAGCAATAATATATCATAGAGTTATCCACCTTAAAAACTATAATGCCAATAACTATGCATAAACATATATATGTGACAATGCTTCCTCTAAGAGTTAAAGACCACATAACAAAAGCCTCAACACCAAACTGGAAAAGCCCTCTTTTTAGTTCTGTTTATTAGGGTTGTTCAAGAGATCCTCAAAGCATTATTGGCTGTTAGTGGTTACCACGAGGTATACATGCCACTATTGCACCTTGAGATCATTGTCCTTGCCGTTCAGGTCATTATCTGGTTCACAGGCATCATAGGCTTCTGTTACCATGGAAACTAGTCCTCCAGGAGGAAGATTTCAGGTCAGTTCCAGCTCAGGGGCCTCTGGGCCTGGGTCTGAAGTGCATGGAGTCTTCAATAATAGGGAGTACCTTCCACCTCTCTCACGCGAGCAGCTGAGAGCAGTAGTAATGGCCTTTAATATTTCAAGACTCTCTTGGATAACCCTGGCCAACAAGAAGGCTTCTCCAGCCCGGTGTTAGGGTTTTTTGTTTGTTTGTTTGTTTTTTTGTTTTGTTTTGTTTTGTTTTTGGTGGTCTTTAATAGGAGCATTACCAGCCAAGATGACGAAATTCCATTTAAATTGTGTATGTATATTTATACATAGAATTACATGCCCTATAAGTTTTGATGTAGTCTGTATTCTGTTTGCAATCTTTTATTGAGCTTTTTAAGAGTTTATGTTCATCAGGGATTTTGGCTTATAGTTCTCTTTCTCTTGCCTTTTTGTTGTTACCTGGTTTCTGCTTTCTCTCTCTCTCTCTCTCTTTTTTTTTTTTTTTTTTTTTTTGAACAGCTTAAGGATTGCTTGTAGGTCTTATTTGAAAGTCTGATAGAATTCTGCTGCATCCTTACATCCATCTGGGTGTGGCCTCTTTATTTTCTGAAAGGCTATTTATTACTATTTCAAGCTCCTCCTTTTTTATGATCTGTTTAGGTTGCTGGATTCTTGATTTAGTTTTGGTGATTTGGCTATATCTAGAAATTTATCCATTTCTATTATGTTTTCCAGCTTAATGGAGTACGCTTTTAAAATATTTTCTTGTAATATTTTGAGTTTCTTTAGCATTGGTTATACAAATGTTTCCTGTTCATGCCTGACTCCTTTACTCTGGGTCCTCTCTTTCTTTTGGTTAGTGAGACCAAGGCTCTGACAACCTTTATCTTTTCTAGAAAAGAGCTATGAGATTTCTTGATTATTTGGATTTTTTCCTTTCTTTCTATTGTATTGATATCAGCTCTACATTTATTATTTCTTGTCATGAATTTTAAGTGATTCCAATTTGGTTTCTTCTGGTTTTATTCCCCAAATTTTTTAGTTGCATCATTAAGCCATTTTATTTGTGCTGTTTCTGATTTTTTAAAATAGTAGTTAGAGCTATAAATTTCCTTCATGAAACTGCTTCCAGTGTGTTACAAAGGTTACATTGTGGGTTATTTGAGGATTTTTTATTTGTTTTGTTTTGTGTTTTGTGGTGTTTTTTTTTTTTAAAGTTAGTTCCAGGGAATTTTCTTGATTTCTTCCTTAACTCATTCAACTATGAGTTGTTTAATCTCTATTAGTGTATTTACTAGAGGTTTGTTTGCTGTCAATTTGAAGTTTTATTGCATTGTTGTCAGATAGGGTAGGAGCAGTAAATTCAATTTTTTAAATCATGTTTTGTGTCCCAGGATCTGGTCTATTTTAGAAAGGCTGTGTGCTGCTGAGTAGAATGTGGTATTTTTGGTGTTTGGATAGAATACTCTATAGATATCTATTAAATCCCTTTGATTTAGAATGTCAACTCCATTATTTCTCTGCTTATTTTTTTTGTATGGATGATGTGTCTATTGTGGAAGCTGGTTATTAAATAATATCCTATTAAGAAAGGGATGCTAATGTTTTTATATCCCATAGTGTACTTTTTTGTGGAATTGCCTTCATCAGAGTTAGGTGCGTAAAGTTTTAGGGTGGTAATGTCTTCTTGGTTAACTATTTCTTTGATTAGAATCAAATGTCCCTCTTTATCTCTCATTAGTTTTAGTTTGATGAAATATCCTTTGTCAGATAATGGGATAGCACTGCCTATTTGCTTCCTGGTACTAAAGTGCTGACTATCTTCAAAGCTAAGATGTGTTTCTTGTAGACTATAGCTTCTTGGTCCTTTCAACCAGTCTAATTTACAGTTAGTATTGAGATATGTGTGTTAATTACAGTTAGTTATCATGTTATTGGTTTTGGTGTTGTTTGTGTGGTCAGTGATATTTTGTGTTTTAATAATTATGGCTTTGTATTATTCTAGGCTTTTTCTTCTCTCAGTATATCCACTGAGAGCTCACCTGTTATTCTAATGGGTTTTCCTTTATATGTGGTCTGCATTTCTGTTGTAGCCTTCAACACACTTTTGTTTATGTATATTTACTGTTCCAATTGTGATATTCTGTGGGGGTTTTCTTTTCTGGTCTTGTCTATTTCATGTTATGTGTGCTTCTTGTGGCTCTATGCATGCCTTTTTATTTTGGGGAAGGATGTTTTTGTCTATGATCTCCTTGAAGATCTGGTTCATGCCATTGACTTGGGATTATTTTCTCTCATTTATTCCTGTAAATTGTAGGTTTGGGTGTTTTGTTGTTGTTTTTCAAGGTGTCACACATTTCCTTTATGTTCCTTTCCTATGCTTTATTTATATATATACATATATATATATATATATACACACACATATATATATATATGTGTTCCTTTCCTATGCTTTTATTTATATATATATATATATATTCCTTTGCTCAATTTTCAAGTCCTGATATTCTAGCTTCTGCTTGTAAGGCTTTTCTTGAGTTTTCTAGGTGAGTTGCTGATTTTTTAAATTTCATCATTATTTCAACTTGAGTCTTCTTCAATGCTTTCATCTCCCTATTGAATTCTGTTCTCAAATCCTGGATTGTCTTTGCCATTTCCATCCTTTGAATTTCTTGGGTGTCACTCCGACATTTATTCTCCTTTCATTCTTTCTCTGTAATTTTATTGAGCTGTTTCTTTTTGTCTTTTAACTCCTTGGATTCTTTGATGAAGTTTATTGCTGTTCTTTTAAATTCTGTGACCTGGTTTTATCTAGGTCATTTTCATTGCAAACATTTCCACAGGGTGGATAGGTTTTGGGGAAAAGAGAGTGCCTTGATCTTTTATATTGTTGATATTTTTACAATGAAATCTGCATGTGTGGATTTCTTTCGTTAGTTCTAAATCTAATACAGATAGATCAGGGTGTGGGCAGAAGAGAGTGAGTGTGAGTGTGTGGCCATGTTGATTGTCATGGTTGGAAATGGCCTGGCTGGAATGAAGTCAGCTGGACAGAGGGACCAGGCTGGTGCGTAGGATGTGCCTCCTTGTCTAGTCTTGGACTGTAGAGGGTATATCTAGCAATGTGCAAATGTTGGATGTGGTGTGGGATGGCCCAGTATTTTGGCGTATGACTGGAGAGGGTCCTGGCAAAAGCCTAGAGATTGGTATGGCTCTGGCTTGGGTAGTCAGCTTAGGCTGAGGTCACTGGACATTGGACCTGGGCTAGACCTGGTGAGTGGGAAAGTATTTCTGGGATGGGTCAGGGAGACTCACTAGAACAGACCCTGAAGAAGGATGCAGCAGATTGGCTGACTGGAGAGGTTGATGCAGCACAAAAGGGACCTCTGTTATATTATATTTAATGTATTTAACTTAAATACACCTAGAAATCAAACTCCTAGCCATTATAGTTATTTTTATTTTTAAATATGGTTCAGTGACTTGTATCCATAGCTGTGGTTCTTAGAAAAAGACAAAAATAATTTTCCCTTATAGTTTGTTTTAAGTATTTCTTGTTATGTTTTAGGTTTTGTGAACAATAGATATTGTTGTCATGGTTAGGGCCAATAGACACTTGAATTCTATTAATATATGAAAGCATTAAGTGAATTCAAGTTGTTAGTGTATTCTATATTGTAAATGAGGGTGATATATTGCCTGTAAAAATTGCTTTAGGTGGTAAGGTCACAAGACTGATGTTATATGTGACTTACAGAAAGTAAGAAGTATTTTATAGTTTTTTTTTTAACATCTAAAAGTTTGAATTATGACTGGGGTAAAATGCCAACTCAAAATAGTTTTAAATCAAATTTCTCTGATGGCTGAGGGTGTTAAGCATTTCTTTAAGTGCTTCTTAGCCTAGTGTTTCCTCTTTTGAGAATATTCTATTTAGATCTTTACTCCATTTTTTAAAAGATTCATGTATTTATTATTATGTGTACAGTGCTCTGCCTGCATGCATGCCGACAGGCCAGAAGAGGGCATCGGATCACATTATAGATGGTTCTGTGCCACCATGTGGATGCTGGGAATTGAACTCTAGACCTCTGGAAGAACAGCCAGTGCTAGTAACCTCTGAGCCATCTCTCCAGCCCTTTACTCCATCTTTAATTGAGTTACTTTCTTGATGCCTAGTGCTTTGAGTTCTTTACATATTTTAGATATTAGTCCTCTATCAGATATATAGTTAGTAAAAGCCTTTTTTCAATCTGTAGGCTCTCATTTTGTCACAGTGACAGTATCCTTTGCCGTAAGAAGCTTTTCAGTTTCATGAGTTCCCATTTATTAATTGTTCTTATACCTGTACTATTGATTTTCTATTTAGAAAGCTTTTTCATGTTCCAATGAGTTGAAGATTATTCCCCACTTTTGATCAAATTAAGCATATTTGGCCTTACATTGAGTTTTTAAAAAATCTTTTTGTAGGTGAGTTTTGTGCAGAGTAATAAGTGTGTATCTATTTGCATTCTTTCCTGTGTAGCCATCCCACTTACCAGACGCTTCTTTATCAGAAATCATGTGTCCATAGGTATTTGGACTTATATCTGGATCTTCAGTTCCATTCCACTGATCAATGTGTCTGTTTTATGCTAACACCATATTGTTTTTATTACTATAGCTTTATAGTGTAATTTGAAGTTGGTGATACCTACAGCAGTCCTTTTATTATTCAAAGTTGTTTTAGCTGTCGTGTATGTGTGTGTATGTGTATGTGTGTGTGTGTTTGTGTGTCCTTATGAAGATGAGAATTGTCCTTTCAATGTCTATAATGAAGTGTGTTAGAATTTTGATGGAAATTGCATTGAATCTGTAGATTGCTTTTGGTGGGATGGCCATTTTTGCTATAGTAATCCTACGAATCCACGAGCATGGGACATATTTTCCATCTTTTGGTATTTTCTTCAATTTTTCCTTCAGTATCTTCAAGTTTTTTAAAATATATTTTATTAATTTATTCATATTACATCTAAATTGTTATCCCATCCTCCCTCCCTCCCATTTTCCCCTTACTCCCCTCCCCTATAACTGTGACTGAGGGTGACCTCCTCCCCCTGTATATGCTCATAGGGTGTCAAGTCTCTTCTTGGTAGCCTGCTATCCTTCTTCTGAGTGCCCCCAGGCCTCCCCATGCAGGGGACGTGGTCAAATATGGGGCACCAGAGTTCGTGTGAAAGTCAGTCCCCACTCTCCACTCAACTGTGGAGAATGTCCTATCCATTGGCTAGATCTGGGTAGGGGTTCTAAGTTTACTGTATGTATTGCCCTTGGCTGGTGCCATAATTTGAGCTGGACCCCAGGGCCCAGATCGACCCATCATAATGTTCTACTTGTAGGTTTCTAGGACCCTCTGGATCCTTCTATTTCCCCATTCTCCCTTGCTTCTCTCACCTAGAGTCCCAATAGAAAGTCTTCTCCTCTGACCCACTTTCCTGGTAAGTGAAGACTTTCATGAGACATGCCCCTTGGGCTAGTATCCAGATATAAGTGAGTCTATACCATTTGACTCTTTTTTAATATTTATTATGTATACAGTAATACATCAGTATGCATCAGATCACATTATAGATGGTTGTGAGCCACCATGTGGTTGCTGGGAATTGAACTCAGGACCTCTGGAAGAGCAGTCAGGGTTCTTAACCGCTGAGCCATCTCACCAGCCCCTACCATTTGACTCTTTCTGCTTCTGAGTTAACTCACTCATTATGATCATTTCTAGTTCAATCCATTTGTCCACAAATTTTGGAAATTTCTTGTTTTTAATAGCTGAGTAGTATTCCATAGTGTAAATGTACCACAGTTTCTTTATCCATTCTTTGACTGCGGGCCATTTCGGCTATTTCCAGGTTCTGGCTATTAGGAATAAGGCAGCTATGAACATGGTTGAGCAAATGTTCTTGTGTGCTGGTGCATCTTCTGGGTATATTCCAAGGGATAGACTAGCTGGGTCTTGAGGAAGCCTTATTCCCAGTTATCTGAGATAGCAACAGATAGAATTCCAAAGTTTTTTATCATACAAATCTTCTACTTGCTCGGTCAGAGTTAACCCAAAATATTTTGTGCTTTTTGATGATATGGTGAAAGGTGGTATTCCCCTGATTTCTCTCAGTTCATTTGTCATTTGTAAATTGGAAGGCTAATGATTTTTTGTGTATTAATTTTGCATCCAGGTACTCTGCTGAAAGTGTTTATCAACTAGAAAAGTTTCACATTATATAATATGTATCATTCATATTTACTATCCTATCATCTGAAAATAAGGATGCTTTGACATCTTTCTTTCCTGTACCCTTGATCTCCTTTGGTTGTTGTATTGCTGTAGTTTAAGAGTACCATTTTGAATAAAGTACTATTTTGAATAAAGATGGAGAGAGTATATAACTTTGTCTTGTTTCTGATTTTAGTACAAATGCTTTGAATGTCTCTCCATTTAGGTTGATGTTGGCTGTGGGCTTGCTGTAAATTATCTGTATTATGTTGAGGTATGTCCTTGTATCCCTAGTCTCTCAAGGACTTTTATTATAAAAAGTATTTGGCTTTTGTCTAAGGGCTTTTATGCATGATCGTGAGTGGTTGTCTCTCAGTCTGCTTATGTAGCAGATTACACTTACCAATTTATGTATGTTGAACCATCCTTGCATCTCTGGGATGAAGCCTATGTGATCATGGTGAATGCTAATTTTGATGTGTTTTTGTATTCAGTTTGAAAGTATTTTATTGAGAATTTAAAAATTGATATTCATAAGGGAAACTGGTCTGTAATACTCCTTCTCTTTTGGGTCCTTATGTAGTTTAGGTGTCAAGGTGAATATGGCCTCATAAAAAAGACTCAGGCATCATTTCTTCTATTTCAGTTTTGTGGAATGATTTATGAAATTTGGTAGAATTGTGTACCAAGACCATCTGTCCCTGGCATTTTTAGTTGGGTAACAAATGAATATTTCATTTCACTAAGGTTAGGTCTGTTTAGATTGCTTATCTTACTGTGATTTAACTTTGGTAAGTTGTATATATCAGGAAAAGGATCCATTTCTGTTAGGTTTTCCAATGTTGGAGTACATCTTTTTAAAGTATACCCTTATGCTTCTCTCGATTTCTGGATCTCTGATGTTGTGTCTCCTTTTTGGTCTCTAATTTTGTTAATTTGGATCTTCTCCTTTTGCCTTATAGTTAATTTGGCTAAGCATTTGTCCATCTCATTGATTTTCTCAAAGAACCAGCTCTTTGTTTTATTTTGTTCATTTATTTGTTATTGTTTGTTTGTTTGTTTGTTTGTTTGTTTCTTTCTTTCTTTTTAAATTTGAACCCTGAGTTTGATTATTTCTTGTCATCTACTTATTTGGGGCATTATTTCTTCCTTTTGTTCTAGAGATTTTAGGTGTGCCATTAAGTAAATAAATATAAGATCTCCCCCCTCCCCCCCTCTTTTTTTGTTTTTCTGTGTAGCCTTGCGTGTCCTAGACTTGCTTTGTAGACTAGGCTGGCCTCGAACTCACAGTGATCCACCTGCCTCTGCCTCCAGAGTGCTGGGTTCTCCCAATTTTTTTTAAATGTAGACATAGAACATAGTCCTATGAAATTGCCTCTTAGAACTCTCTTCATTGTATCTCATAAGTTTGGTACACCCCAAACTACAGCTTCCCATTGCCACTGGTTGTCCATTCTAATAATCTATTTTTTATTTTTACATATACATTTATATTATTACACATATATACAATAAACTAACTATAGCAAGAAGAACCATGAAACAATCAGGAATTATATAAATGTTACATTCTTAGTGTTTTGGCAATTTGTATTTGACAGCCTTGAAGAAAATATCTTTCCTATCTTGGTGCATCTACAATTCAGAGTATAAATCAATCTCATCACTTCTTGTCATTATCAACTTAAAACATCTATCTAGACCTAAAAACATCTTAACCCCTAAACAACTAAGTTTCATTGTAAAACTAAGCTACCTGGCCTTCAACTCCATCAGAGACTTGAGAAGGAATAAACTTGATTACCTGAGCATGCTGGGAGTGCAGGGTAGTTGCTTTCCAAATGAAAAGATAACAGAGATAGTTTTCTACCTGAATAATCACCGAAAACTCTCTATTATGTTGGAGCATCTTCTTCAGCCTTCTGGCCCAATATATCTGACAGACATATGTGTGAGGCAGGAGCTACTGAGGACTTGCTTACCCTGTCTTGGCAGAGTTTGGCCCTCTACTCCGCCTGCATCCAAGCTTGCTCTTCTTTAGGCAGAATTCTGTCTGTAGTAGAAATGAGGACATTTTGCCCAGTGGCTTGTTTGTGACATTTGAAGCCATCTCCATAGGGAGCTTCTTTGATGCTCATCATCCTCTTTAAGGTAGGCTGGGTGTTGCCAGGAGTTCACCAGTCTCATTGTCAATGAATCTTCAAAATAATAACAAAAAACATTTTAAATGCCATATTCTGCATGTCTCTGAGGTTTTTGAAGACTTTTTCTAACTATCCTACCTTATCTTTCTATAGAGTCATATCTATTTGCCACACCTAAGATGTATATTCTTATGATAAAAGTAGACTAGTGATTGACATGACCATGATTTAATCAGATAACAATTAATTTGTATAATTTATTTATCCTAAACAGCTTGCATTAGCACTTTCAAAGTATTAGAAGTAAACCTTACATTATAATTGAGATATACGGTTATAATACCTCATATTAGAGTGGAAATATTTATATATAATATGTGTGGAGAATACACTTACATTTGAATTCTATACCATTGTATCTAGAATTAAGCTTATTTTGCATCTATATACAAAATTCTATACCAGTGAATTAAAAATAATCTGAGTGACAACTGAGACTTTAAGTTGAGGAGTAGATTCACTAATCTACTTTTTGTTCTATTTCCCCTCTTTCTATCTTTTCAATCCTTATCTCATATCTAAGAACGTAAGATAAGGGGAAAAAGAGATATCATTAAGTCTAACCTTGTTTTCTTTCTAAATAAGACCAATAATAACTTGTAACCAACTCCCATTACTAATAACCCTCTATAGCCCAAGAAAGCAACCAAAAACCTACCTGGCCCTCTAAAAGGAAATGGGGAGTCATTCTCTTAAAGTTTCTTCTGGCTGATTTGGGATGAATAATACCTTGTAGGAACCCAAATAAAATTGGGGAAATGGTTAAACAAGCTAGGAATCACATTTGTGGTCCAGTTTCTAAATGTTGAGAAAGTCCAGGCCCAATAATCTATTTTAAGGTGCCCAAAACAAAGCTATATTTTCATAACTTCTACTCCTTTGTACATTTATGTTTTTGATAACTAATTTACATCATTTTCTGTTGTATAAACATTAACCAATTTTTATAGCTATAGCTTTTGGTGGTTTTGTTTGTTTCAAGATTTGTGAATTTTTGTATTGTAGGCAAAGAAAATGCTGACATGGTAAGCCATAATATTTAATGTATGAAAATTTGAATTGGTATTTTTATTAATGAATATTACTGTGTCTTTTCTATTTCTATCCTCCTTTGATGAATAGCTTTTTATCTCATAGTGATAAGTTTACATTAGAAAAATCTGACTTTTTTAAGTTATAAAAATGATTTTTGTAGGGAAGATTAAATATAATAAAATTTATGTTTGCTTGATTTATGATTAGGTTAACTTTCTGTCTTTAAAATCTTCTATATTTTACATATTCTGAATAGAATTTTATAATGCAAATTTTATTAATTCAGTAATTTATCATTTGAAAATTATGAATGAAGTAATTTACCTTTGTAATTATAAAAATTGACAGCTAAATTAAATTATAAAACAGTTAAATTAATTTATATGAAATAACTAAATTTTTAAGTTACTTTAGAACAAACATTAAAAGCTATATTTACATAAAATCATTATGGTTTTAGTATCTTCTTTCCAAAAGGAAATCTTTGGGTACAGAAAGCATGTTTTTGAAAAACATGTAACAGTAAATAAAGGTAATGGTTGTAGCTTTATATCAGAATTAAATATTGTTATTTCTTTGTGGTTTTTTTTGATATTGGGTTCATAATATCATAAAATGTGTCTTTATGTGTCCACATGTTTGTATGTTCATATGATGTGAGCTTGTGTTCATGTGTGTGATGATATACATACATGTGTGTGGCTTGTATGTGGAGGCCAGATGCCAATTTCAATTGTCTTTCATAATTGCTCCATATTATTTATTTTTCTCTGATTATTGATCACTGCCCTTGAAATATTGCCTTATTTACCTTTGGCTGGGGAAAGGAATTCTTCATTGTCTGCTAAACCAGCAGTGACTTTCTCTGAAGGAGATGCCAGGCAAAGCAATACTGACATCCCTCAGGGCCCACCAATAATTACCTCTAGACCTATAACCAGATGGCTTAAGGTAAAGCAGGCTCCGAGAGGGGAGGTGGAAGGCACAGTCCGTGAGGAGGTGCACTACACTACTAAAGAGATTATTGAGTTTGTAATTCATTCAGGCAGAAGTCTGGAGAATATGCATATGAATGAATTTTAAGGGTGTGGGATAATGGTTTTAGGAACATAAAACTGGATCCGGCTGAGTTTATTGACATGGTCCTCTAAGTGGTGATTCTAGGTTTAATATGGAAGTTCAAACAGTTTTTTTAAAAAAAAGGTCTAAGTTTGTTTCAATGGTTGGCTGGAGAAAGTGTCAAAAAATAGCCTACTGAAAAGGATCTGGAGATGCCTGACATCCCCTGACTTATTGATGAAGGGATTTTAGGGCCTAGGGAAATTGCAGTGCTAGAGAGGTACACTGTAGAACCTGATCCTCCACAATGGTAAGGCCCAGAAGTCATGCCCCTCGCTAATGTTACAAGACGAAATATGGCAAGTGGAGACCAGCACATGTGAAGAGCTTTGCTGTCACCCCTTTTCTTGTGCCAGACCTTAGGTTTGGAAATGAGCCTGATTGGCTGGCTGGATTAAATGTAATGGGTTTAATTGGATCCGGAGGTCGCTGGGGCTGGGTGGCAGCACTGAATTGCCAAAGGCAAAGTGATCATAGTTACTGTAATGGGCAGCATAGACAAAGCAATGTCCACAGTGGCCCAAACTGTGATGGTCAGCACAGGCAAAGTGAATTTCCTGGTGCCATGATTCATATGGACCTTTAACATTGACTAATCAGTCATGGTGTTTCCAGGCATGAAATAGATAAGAGGCCTACTGAATTTCCCTTTCATCTGTATAAGCAGAAAGGTTCTCAAACAAACGAAAGAAAAGCTACATGGATCATGGCAAAAAAAGGATCTTGCCTTGTTAATCAATTTTCAGACTTGAGCCAGTTTGCAGACTCAGAATCCCTTGAATGAGGGGATGGTCATGTTCCCCTGAGGAAGGACCTTGGTAAATTGCATAATATTTTACTGTTAGCATTTCTCCTATCCTTCATTAGAGGGACCTCTGGCCTTTGAAAAGGGTAACTGTACACTGGGGGAAACTGGGGTTTCTGGGGTATGTTAGATGGTGGTTCTGAATTGATACTGATTCTATAAGATCCCAAGAAACACCGTGGCCCTCCAGTAAAAGCAGAGGCTTGTGGACGTCAGGGGGTTATTAGAGTTTGGGCCCAAGTCAAATTCATACTCTGGACTCAAATTGTGCCTATATTCCTAGTCCCAGAATGGGATACGTATACTTAGAAGTTGACCGAATTCTCACATTGGCTCCTTGACGTGGAAATGAGGGCTGTTATGATTGGGAAGGCTAAATGGAGGCTTTTGGAATTGCCTCTGCCAAGAGAAATAGTGAATCAAAACCAGTGTCGGATCCCTGGAGGGACTGTGGGAATTAGTTCTACCATCAGGGACTTGAAAGAGGCAGGGGCAGCAGTTTGCACCACATTTCCCTTTAAATCCTTTTCTGTTTTATTTTGTTTTTTGAAGCAGGGTACTTTATAGACCAGGCTGGCCTCAAACTAACTGAGATCTGCCTGCCTCTGCCTTCTGTAGTGCTGGCATTAAAGGTGTGTGCCACCATGCCCAGCTGTAGTGCAGAAGACAGATAGGTCATGAAGAGTGATAATTGAGTATCAAAAATTCAATTAGGAGGTGATTCCAATTGCAGCTGCTGGTCCAGGTGTGGTATCCTTACTTAAACAGACTAACACATCTCCTTGTACATGGTATACAATTATTGATCTACAAATGCCCTTTTCTTGGTTCTTGTTCATAAAGACTACTAGAAACAATTTGCTTTCAGTTGGCAAGGCCAACAGTACACCTTTACAGTTTTACCTCAAGGATATTTTAACTCTCTAGTCCTGTGTCATAACTTAGAAAGGATGTTGATCATCTCTCTCTTTCACAAAGTGCCATATTGGTTCTCTATATTGACGAAATTCTGCTGATTGGACCAAGTGAACTCATTTCTTTTTTTTTTCTACTTTTTTAAAATTAATTTATTCTTATTACATCTCAATGGTTATCCCATCCCTTGTATCCTCTCATTCTTCCCTTCCTCCCATTTTTCCCTTATTCCCCTCCTATATGACTGTTCCTGAGGGGGATTACCTCCCCCTGTATATGCTCATAGGGTATCAAGTCTCTTCTTGGTAACCTGCTGTCCTTTCTCTGAGTGCCACCAGGTCTCCCCCTCCAGGGGACATGGTCAAATATGAGGCACCAGAGTACGTGAGAAAGTCATATCACACTCTCCACTCAACTGTGGAGAATATTCTGACCATTGGCTAGATCTGGGAAGGGGTTTAAAGTTTACCTCCTGTATTGTCCTTGGCTGGTGCCTTAGTTTGAGCGGGACCCCTGGGCCCAAATCTGCCTATCATAATATTCTACTTGTAGGTTTCTAGGACCCTCTGGATCCTTCTACTTTGCTATTCTTTCATGCTTCTCTCATCTAGAGTCCCAATAGGATGTCCTCCCCTCTGTCCCAGTTTCCTGGTAAGTGAAGGCTTTCATGGGACATGCCCCTTGGGCTAGTATGCAGATATAAGTGAGTATATACCATTTGAGTCTTTCTGCTTCTGGGCTAACTCACTCATTATGATCATTTCTAGCTCAATCCATTTGTCCACACATTTTGGGAATTTCTTGTTTTTAATAGCTGAGTAGTATTCCATAGTGTAAATGTCCCACAGTTTCTTTATCCATTCTCCTACTGATGGACACTTAGGCTGTTTCCATGTTCTGGCTATTATGAATAAGGCTGCTATGAACATGGTTGAGCAAATTTTCTTGTTGTGTGCTAGAGCATTCTCTGGGTATATCCCAAGGAGTGGAATAGCTGGGTCTTGAGGAAGCCCTATTCCCATTTTTCTGAGATAGCACCAGATAGATTTCCAAAGTGGCTGTACTAGTTTGCATTCCCACCAGCAATGAAGGAGTGTTCCTCTCTCCCCACATCCTCGCCAGCATGTGTTGTCGCTTGAATTTTTGATCTTAGCCATTCTGATGGGTGTAAGATGGAATCTCAGAGTTGTTAGTCACAGGAAGCCCTGTGACTAAGGAGGTTGAGCATTTCTTTGATTCTCAGCCATTTGATATTCCTCTGTTGAGAATTCTCTGTTTAGTTCCAAGTCCCATTTCTCAATTGGGTTATTTGGTTTGGTGGTGTTTAATTTCTTGAGTTCTTTATATATTTTGGATATTAGACCTTTGTCAGATGACGGGTTGGTGAAGATCTTTTCCCAGTCTGTAGGCTGTCGCTTTGTTCTCTTGACAGTGTCTCCTGCCTTGCAAAAGCTTCTCAGCCTCATGAGGTCCCATTTATTAATTGTTGACATTAAGGCCTGGGCTGTTGGTGTTCTGTTCAGGAAGTTGTCTCCTGTGCCTATGTGATCCAGGCTCTTCCGCACTTTTTCCTCTAACTGTGTTAATGTCTCTGGTTTTATGTTGAGGTCTTTGATCCACTTGGATTTGAGTTTTGTGCATGGTGAAAAATATGGGTCCAGTTGCCTTTTTTTCCACATAGACCTCCAGTTAGACCAGCACCATTTGTTGAAGATGCTATCCTTTTTCCATTGAATGGATTTGGCTTCTTTGTCAAAAATCAAGTGACCATATGTGTGTGGATTCATATCTGGGTCTTTGATTCAATTCCATTGATCAACCAGCCTGTTGCTGTGCCAGTACCATGCTGTTTTAATTACTATTGCTTTATAGTATAGTTTGAGATCAGGTATGGAGATTCCTCCAGAGGATCTTTTATTGTACAAGATTGTTTTAGCTATTCTGGGTTCTTTGTTTTTCCATATGAAGTTCAGAATTGAACTTTTAATGTCTTTAAAAAATTGTGTAGGTATTTTGATAGGGATTGCATTGAATCTGTAGATTGCTTTTGGTAGGATGGCCATTTTTACTATGTTAATTCTCCTGATCCATGAGCAAGGAAGATCATTCCATCTTCTCATGTCATCTTCAATCTCTTTCTTCAGAGTTTTTAAGTTTTTTTCAAACAAGTCCTTCACTTGCTTAGTTAGAGTAACTCCTAAATATTTTATATTGCTTGTGGCTAATGTGAAGGGTGTGGTTTTCCTAATTTCTTCCTCTGCAAGCTTGTCATTTGTGTATAGGAAGGCTACAGACTTTTTTGAGTTAATTTTGTATGCAGCTAATTTGTTGAAGGTGTTTATGAGCTGTAGGAATTCTCTGATGGAAATTTGAGGGTCACTTATGTACATTATCATATCATCTGCAAATAGGGTAAATTTGACTTCCTCCTTTCCTATTTGGATACCCTTGATCTCCTTTTGTTGTCTTATTGCTCTGGCTAGAACTTCGAGTACTATATTGAAGAGATATGGAGAGAGTGGGCAGCCTTGCCTTGTTCCCGATTTTAGATGGAAGTTCCTTGAGTATCTCACCATTTACTTTGATTTTGGCTATTGGCTTGCTGTATATAGCCTTATTATGTGTAGGAAAGTGCCTTGTATCACCAATCTCTCCTAAAACTTTAAAACATGAATGGGTGTTGGATTTTATCAAATGCTTTCTCTGCATCTAAAGAGATGATCATGTGGTTTTTTTCTCTTCAGTTTGTTTATATGGTGGATTACATTGATGGATTTCTGTGTATTAAACCATCCCTGCATGCCTGGAATGAAGCCTACTTGGCCATGATGAATGATATCTTTGATGTGTTCTTGTATTCGTTTTGCCAGTATTTTATTTAGTATTTTTGCATCGATGTTTGAACTCATTTCTAACACATATGCACAACAGAGGATGGGAAATAAATCTAACCTAAATTCAAGGGCCTTCTTCCACAGGGAAATTTTTAGGAGTCCAGTGGTATATAACATGCAGAGATATTTCTTCTAAGGTGAAGGATAAGTTATTGTACCTGGCCCCTTCCACCACCAAAAAGAAGCACAAAGTTTAGTGTGCCTATTTGGTGACAGCACATTCTTCACTTGAGTGTATTATTCCAACCTATATACCATGCCACACTGAAAGCTGCTAGCTTTCTGTGGGGCCTAGAACAGGAGAAGGCTCTTCAACAGGTCCAGGCTGCTCTACCACTTGGACCATAAGATGCAGCAGACCCGATGGTACTTGAGGTGTCAGTGGCAGATAGGGATGTTCTTTGAAGCCTTTGGCAGGTCTCTATAGGTGAATCAAAGAAGAGACCTTTGGGATTTTGGAGCAAGGCTCAACCATCATTTGTAAACAACTTTTCTCCCTTTGAAATACATCTGCTTGCCTGCTATTGGGCCTTAATTAAAACTGAATGTTTGATTATCGCCACCAAGTTACCATGCAACCTGAGCTGTCCATAAATTGGGAGTTATTAGACCCATCAAGTGATAAAGTACACAGCATCAATTCATTATCAAATTGAAGTGGAATATATATGATCAGGCCCAGGCAGGTCCTGCGTATACAGGTAAGTTATGTGAAGAAGTTGCCCAAATGCCTATTGTTTCTACTCCCTTTACAATGCTGCCTCATGAGTTTTTCCCTAGGATTGGTTTATGGAGGAATAGAAGAGTAGGGTCTGGTTTAATGATGGTTGTACTTTATGTAGGCACCACCCAGAAGTGGGCAGCTGTAGCTCTTTCTGGCACTACCCTGAAAGACATCTGTATTGGCTGGTTTTGTGTGTCAACTTGACACAAGCTAGAGTCATTAGAGAGGAAGGAGCCTCAATTGAGGAAAATGTCTCCATGAGATCCAGCTGTAAAGCATTTTATTAATTAGTCATCGATGAGGAAGGGCCCAGCCCATTGTTGGGGGTGCCATCCTGGGTTCTATAAATAGTAAGCTGAGCAAGACATGAAGAAGGAAGCCAGTGATCAGCATTCTTCCATGACCTCTGCATCAGCTCCTGCCTCTAGGATGCTGCCTGTCCTGACTTCCTTCAGTGATGAACAGCAATGTGGAAATGTAAGCCAAATAAACCTTTCCCTCCCCAGCTTGCGTTTTGGTTATAGTATTTTGTTACAGCAATAGAACCCCTAAATAAGACACCACCAGTGAAGGGAAATCTTCACAGTGGGCAGTGTGTTTGCTTATTTTGTTTTTGTTTTTTAATCAAGAATACTTTTTAAATTTTTATTTTTTTATTAATTCATCATATTACATCTCACTAGTTATCCCATCCCTTGTACTCTCCCATTCCTCTCTCCCTCTCGCTTTCCCCCTACTCCCCTCCCCTATGACTGTGATTGAGGGGGACCCACAGAACCATGTATTGGAAGTTGGGATGCTGACCCCGATATCCAGGCATTGCAATTGGGGAAGTGGGGGAATCTGAGGTCTGGTTGTTAGAGCTGAGCACCTCTGGAACTGGGGACCCCTACCCCCAGCTGGAGTAGGCAAAAAAGTGTTTATTTCTTTATCCCATTTTCCTGGAATACTTCTTTTTTCCTTTCTCTCATCCTAAGGTATTATCTGCCTTTGGAAGTGAAGTATGGTTTTGTAGTCCACAAATAAATCTCATTTTCTAAGCCAGTTACCTAACTTTTGTCTTTTGATTGGGCAGTTGCTATCCCAAACATCATTAATATTCTATTTATGTGTTTTAAAAATTTTATTATATTCTTTTATTGACTAACTTCTCTATCTTTGTGTCAAGCCCTGTTACACTGTTTTTTTATATGATCCTTTCTGTTAGTGAACCTTACAGCTGAACTCTTTATTAGGCTTACTGAATTCTTTCTCGTCATCTTCATTTATATTTTCCTCAGTATTTTTATCTCTTCATTGAAGTCTTTTCTCATATTGTCTTAGTTGTGGTTACCATTGCTGTGATGAAACACCATGACCAAAAAGAACATGGAGAGGAAAGGGTTTATTTTGCTCACAGTTCTATAAACAATTCATCATCAAAAGCAGTGAGGGCAGGAACTCAAGCAGGGCAGGAACCTGGAGGCAGGAGCTGATGCAGAATCTATGGAGGGGTGCTGTTTATGGGATTACTCCTCATGGCTCATCAGCCTGCTTTCTTATGGAACCCAAGACCACCAGCTCAGGAAAAGCACCACCCACAATTGACTGGGCCCTCCCCCATTGATTGCTAATTAAGAAAATGTCTTAAAGCTGAAACTCAGTTAACTCTAGCTTGTATCAAGTAGACATAAAACTCGCTTAATATACATATCATGGATTATCCTCCATATTTCATGAGGTGTTCATTTGTGTTTTGAGAGGTGGGGTTCAATCAAGAATTTATCCTTCTCTAACTTTCTTAAAGTGTTTATTCATGAATTCATTGAATTCTCTGAACTCATTCAACTGGTTTATAATTTTTATTTTGAATTCTTTATCTTGTTATTATTAAAGACAAACTATGGGATTCCTGGTTTTGGGGGAACAGCATGCTGTCTTAGTTGGTTTCAGTTTTGTTTTGTGTTTTGGATGTTTTTCTTGTGAGACCTAGGCTTCTGGAGTTAGAGTGTGGCCTGTGTCTTTTGTTATGGTTTTTGGCTCAGAGGACCAGCTGGTGATTATTAGATGAGTCCTAGGAGCATGGTGGGCAGGGCTGGATGCAAAACCTGATGGAGAGACTGTATCAAGGGTTCTTAACCAGTTACATGGAGCTGCTGGCTGCAAAGTCTCAAAATGGCAGCAGGTGGCAGGCAGAGATTGGGATGAGAGTCTGGAAGATGGGGCTGAGAGGTGCAGAGAGGGGCAGGGGCAGGAGGAGGGGCAGAGAGAGGGGCGGCAGGGGGGTAGGGTTTTTGCTGTACCAAGTTGTGTGGCTCAAGAGTCTCTGAAAAACGGTGGGTGGCAGGCAGAGCTTAGGATGGAGTCCCAAGGGGTGAACATAAACGTTTTTGTTGATAAACATTCTAATATACAGGCATAACAAACTACAAAATTAAAGCATGCTAGATAAATATAAACTACAGTCACTAAATTTGTCAGTTTCAAGGGTTTTCTGAAGTCTGAATTTTGTATCATAGGATTTTTGTGTTATTATATAATACTAGTTTAATTTAATCTATGTATGAGTGATGCCATGCATCATTATCAGTCGCATTCAGGCAGTTGATCATTTTCAGAAGCCAAGATCCATACTACACACCTTTAGGCTCAGATCTTTGAAGGCTAAGGCAGGAGGCAGGCCATCTAGGATACATAACAAAGCTGCCTCAAAGCAGTCAATATATTGTTCTTGATTTTTCCATGTTAAAAAAAAAATGCTCATTGCAGAACAGTGACCCCAGCAGCACCAATAGGCCCCTAGACCTAGCATCATGCAGGCAGGGAGTGGTGGTGTGTGAATTCCTTTTATCCTCCGCCTAACCAAGACAGCACAGAGGTTAAGAGGGAAGTATGTTATGGACGCTAGCTGACTATAGGGCCCAGTGGACTGAGGTGGGGAGAATAAACCATCTACCCTGCCCCACTTTGGCAAGCAGCAGTCCTGGGATCACACATTTGGAAGGGATCACCCTGTGGCTGACTGCTTTCCTTTGTGCTGTTGGTTCCCAAAGCTAGAAAGAAGGAAGCAGGAGCAGTGCCCCAAGCATGACTCTCTGCAACGCCTATTTATTTCCTTGTTTATGCTGATGCTGGGCAGGCCCTCACCTGTACCCTTTGGGCACTCAGAAAAGCAAAGGACTGGGGAGGCTGGACCAGGTTTCAAGGGCACAGGCAATGCGGCTTTTGGCTGTGTACCTAGGGTGCTTTATTCTCCACAGAGTGATCCATGCTAAGGTGGGTTGGGCTTGGGCTAATGTCCCCATATGTACAGTACTGAATAAAGTGGGTCTCTGAGGGAAAAAAAAATGCTCATATTGCTCTTCAAAACATAAGCCCCAGGGGCTAGAGGTGAAGCTCAGTGATAGAGTGTGCACGCCTTGTATACACTAGTCCCTGCCTTCAAATCCTCAGTACCCACTTTTCCCTCCAAACAAATACCTTAAACAGCAAAATAATAGCAGATTTGTCCTCTGAGAGGCTTCACTCAGCAGCACTTCAAAACAGATGCTAAGATTCACAGCCCAAAATGGGGTGATACAGAGGGAGTACTGTGGAAAAGTGGGGGGAAGGAGAAAAGCACCTGGAGATGACAGGAACTCCACAAGAAGACCAGAAGAACCAACTAGCCAGGGCCCAGAGGGGCTTGCTTCGACTAAAGCACCAATTAAGGACCATGCATGGACTGGACGTAGGCCCCCTATACAGATGTAGCCAATGGGCAGCTCAGACGTCATGTGAGTCCCACAATAATGAGGGTGGAGGTTATCTCTCTGTTGCCAGCTTCTTGATCACTTCCACCTGGTGGGGCTGCCTCACCAGGCCACAGGGGAAGAGGACATGCTCAGGCCTGAAGCACTTGATGAACTAGGGTGGATGGGAATGGGACCTCCTGTTTTCTGAGGAATGCGGGAGACAGAGGATGGGACTGGGAGGAGAGGAGGGATGGGGCTACAACGGGATGTACAGTGAATAAACAACAACGAGAAGTAAGGAGTTTGCATTGATCATAACTGGCTTCTAGAAAAACCTGTACAGCTGTAGCAACACTACATTTCATTTACATTTTAAGATGGGATGTAACTCGGTTAACAACAGTGTTTTCCTAGCAAGCATGAGCCCTATGTTCAGTCTTCAGCCCCACATCAGCCTAGTAGAGTAGCTCCTGCCTGTATTCCAGCACTAGGAAGGGGGAGGTAGGAGGATCAGAAGTTCAAGGTTATTCTTGGCTACACAGTAAGTTCAAGGCTAGCCTCAGCAACATGAGATCCTGTCTTTAAAAAAAAAATATTCTCTGAGCTGGGCACTACCACCTGTAATCCCAGCACTCAGGGTGGCAGGGGCACGGAGATCACTGTGAGTTCGAGACTAGCCTGGTCTACAAAGCAAGTCCGGGCCAGCCAAGGCTACACAGAGAAACCCTGTCTTGACTCCCAATTCTGTGTATCAGCTACACTTGGAATAAGAATGCTTTGTGTAATTTTGCATAAGTAAAACATTTCAAAGATTGCAATTTTTGCTCATGTATATAGAGTCAACATGAACATAATAACATGGACCTTATAAATGTCATGTCACATTCTTTCTTCAAAGACTAACATGACCAATGTCTTGACTGTAGGAGAAGAAGAGAAGGCGCTTGGAACGTTTTGGACTTCTGTGATTCATTTCTGTCTTCTCTCCAGGTTTTATACTTTAAAATTAAAGATTTCATCTTCTTTTCATCATCAGTTCTTTAAGATTAAAGAATTCTTTGACATTGGTTTGTACTTATAATGTCACTGCTATAATTTATAAATAAAAAATTAAAAAGTCATTTATATTTACTGTGTACTAGAGCAGAATGGAGTTGCATATTTTATTTATTTATTTATTTTTTTGCATAGGACATTTTAATATATTAAATGTAAAAGTGTTTTTAAACATTTATGTAAGCAACATTTATGATGATCACAAATTTTAGTTATTTTAATCGTGCTTGAGATGAGTGATTGTTGATAATTTATTATTAAAATATTGATTTTCCTCATGGGCCCCTTGATTTAAATATGTGTGGCTGGAGGTTAACTGAAATATTCTGTCAAAATAAATTACAAGCTTAAACTTTATTCGTATTTTTGGCTTAAGTATGTGGAGTTAAGATAGTTCTTACCTCATAATTTTGATGTATTTTGCAGTGAATTTGATATAGAACATTTGTTAAAGATACCATTTTTTTATGGAAAACATCTGGGGTAATTATAATTAGTTCAGGATCTGTAGTGTTTGTTTTAAAAGCTGTTGAATTCATGGAGAAAGAAACATCTTTTACTTAATGACTAGAATAATCAAAATTAATATGGAAACCATTTATGGTACTGGTGTCTGTGGCTTACAGGATAATTTTAGAGTACTCCAAAAGGAAATGAGGGGTAACTTGTACGTAAAGTGCCGGATTGGCACGTTACACCTGTTAGTGTGCATCGTTTGGAACAGCTGTGTCTTTTATTGTCAGTAAACAGATGCAGAACATACTGGAATGTTTTAAAGCAATATGTTAATCCTGCCTTCCCCTACTGACCGTCTCACAGTATAGTGATTAAATATTGGCTGTGCAGCTGTTACCTACAATTATAGCATTGCTTAGTTAATTTCTTCTTCCCAAGCCCAACTGTTTTAAAATTTAAGGAAATAATGTTTAACCTTGAGGTTTTTTATAATGTACTTTATTTAATACAAGTTGATTTATAAAAATAAGGTACTTAAATATTATAAAAAATTCATGCACATGAAATTTGTATAAATATGTTAGTAAATTACTGTTCTTGGTAGCTTAAGCAAAATTTAAATGTGCTTTTTAATTTTTCTTAATTTGTTCATGAATGTTAATGAGTTTTAATATAATAACTTGTATTTTATTCTTGAAAAGTTTCACCAAGAAGCTGAATAGGAAATGAGTCTCATTAAGTATTTTTGAGCTGAAGTATATAACATTTCCTTAGAACAGTGCCTTCACTCACTGTTTAAAGTATACTACACACCTTTTGGAATTTATAATAACCTCTTTATAATTTAATTATGCTTTAATTCTTATTATTTCACCATGTCAGAGAATATATTTTAAAGATTATTTAACTATCCAGTTTACATACAACCTTAAAGATCAATTGTATTAGCCAAAATTACAAATACAATATTAGACTTATTTTATAAAACATGTTAATTGCATTATAATATTCTTGACTTTATTTTGTAGTTGAGGAATTTCAAGTTTAGAGACATGAAGTTGGCCAGCACCCTATGTCTAGAAAGTGGTGAGGCTTGGATTTAACCAAGACATTTTCACCATTAGACTTCTTTTTTTTTCCTTCCTTTTTTTGTTGTTTCAAAACAGGGTTTCTCTGTGTAGCCTTGCATGTCCTGAACTCACTTTGTAGACCAGGCTGGCTTCGAACTCACAGCAGTCCACCTGCCTCTGCCTCCCTGAGTACAGGGATTAAAGGCATTTGCCACCACGCCCAGCTTAGACATCTGTTTCTTAACAGCTTTGCCTTAACTAGGGTCAACAATGTTATGAAGTATTGCTGGAGGAAATTTAATGCAAGTCCATTATGAGGTACTTCTTTGGAGGCAAAATATCCTTACATGCAAACTGTATGAAATATATGGATAGAAACATTTTATTTTCATGTTATATTGTGAAGATTTCTTCCCACCTAGTATTGATGCAGAATAGAAATTATGTACAAACTAAACTTTAGGAGTGTTCTGGTTTTAGTCACTCCCTGCATCCCAGCATAATTATTACAATGTTTAGACAGCATGGCTAAAATCAAAGCACATGAAACATACATGGAGCAATAGGACTCACAGCACTTGGTATCTCCTCACACAGCTATTTGTTAACCTATCAGGAGTGGGCACCACACAGGAGCCCATACAGCAAACCCCTGAAACGAGCTGCACAGGCTCTGGTGATGCTCCTTTGTGGAGGTGACTCTATGATCCTGCCATTCTTTGGCCTCCAAACAAGCATTCTTTGCTTCAAAAGATCTTAAAAAGGCAGTATAAGAGGCAGCTTTACTTATATTATTATTTTACTTATGCCTTCACTTAGAAATATTAGTTACTATTGAAATTTCTTCTATGGCCAGGGGCTGATGACGCATGCCTTTAATTCCAGCATTTGGGAGGCAGAGGCAGGTGGATATCTGTGAGTTTGAGGCCAGCCTGGTCTACAGAGTGAGTTCCAGGACAGCCAGAACTGTTACACAGAGAAACCCTATTTCAAAAAACAAACAAACAAAAAAATACAACAACAATAACAACAAATATGTTCTATGAAGTGATTGACTTTCTCCAGGTATTAGTGCTAACTGCATCTGTGTTCGTGTTTCTCATGTGTGCGAGTCAGCAATAAGTAAGTTAATTGAAGATCACTCCTGTCTTATAAAGTTGGTGTGTACTTGACTTAATTTCTTCAAAAAACAAAAACAAACAAAACCCCAAAGAATCTAAAACTGTCTAGCTAATCACTCCTGTTCCTCCAAGATGCCCATCTCTAACAGATGCTCAGTGCCGTGTAGTTTCCCTGACACTGATGAGAATGTTCGTAAGATTAACTAGGATCAACAATGCCATGAAGCGTTGCTGGAGGAAATTTAATACAGTACAATACAAGGCCATTATGAGGTACTTCTTTGGAGGCAAAATGTTCTCACATGCAAGCTGTGTGAAATATATGACTAGAAACATCTTATTTACATGAAATACTATGAAAAATATAAAATATACTATTTTAAAATGAAAACAGTTCTACATTATTTTTGCTAACATCGATCAGCAGTCCTATAGTTTTTTGCATTACCTTTTTTTAAAAAAGTGTGTGTGTGTTGATAATTCTGCGAATGTGCTTGTGTATGCTGCAAAGGTTCGCACTCATGTGCATGTGCTTGTGCGTGTGTTTCAGGGTGTGCACCGGTGTGCACGTGTCTCTGGAAGCCAGAGGTCAGTGCTGGGTCTCTTGTGTTCACGCTGCCCTTTATTTAAGAAACGATGTACTTGATGTTCATACATTTGTGTTTGATGAAGCGCGTCCTGTTCCTTCCCATCTAATGTCTCCTCCACCCCTTACTTTTCCTCGTTGATGTCATGTGTGTGTGCGCTCTCTTTCTCTGTGCCTATGTCTGCTTTTAAACCTGCTGAGTCCATTTAGGACTGGCTGGGTGTGCATGCACTGGAGCAAGGGTCTGCATCCCTGAGTAAATCTGACTATTCCTCATTCGCAGCTGTCAACTGCCAAAACAGCCTCAGAGAGCGGTAGGGCTCCTAGCACTTGACTGACCTGGTGTGGTACACGTCCACCTCACTTTGGAAAGTGCGACTTTCACAGAACCTGGATCTCCCCAATTTAGCTAGGTTGACTGCCCAGCACCTAGGGCTTCTCCTTTCTTAGCCTCCTCAGCCCTGAGATTGCAGGCATACCCTGTGCTTCTGCCTTTACTTGGATATGTGTACACTATGTTTTCTTTATTCATTCATCTCATGATGGACACTGAATTTGATATAAACCTTAATTATTTATAGTAGTATTCCATTAAACAGTATAATACAGATAGTTTTGTCGTACTGCCCAGATTTCCTTTGGAAATATACCCAGTGGTAATATTGATAGATCACACCACAGTTACATTTTTTTTTATTTCTTAAGGCCTTTCCATATTATTTTTCTATATGGACATCCTAATTTTCATTCTCACCAACAGTTTGTAAGGGTTTCCTTCCTGTACATCCTTGTCAATGCTTGTTATCTTGTCTTTTGATAAGCTAGAATAGGGTAGTAATTCCGTTGTGGCTTTACCTGTGTTCTCGGATTAGGGTGTTGGATATTTTCATACATTGATAGCTGCCTTTATGCTCTTTTAACTCTATTCAATGTTTTGGCTTATCTTAAAATCATGTTATTAAGGAATTTGCTTTCAAGTTGTTTGACTTTTTAAAATATATCCTATAGATAGTAGGCCATTATCAAATGTATACATTGAAGATATAGCTAGCATACAGGAACTAGACAAATTCATAGAAAGACAATCAGAGTTATGAAGAAATACTAATTGGAGACATTATAAAAAGTGAAGAAATTTAATTGATAATCTAAAATCGTTTTCTAAAGGAATTCACAGCTGCTGTCGACGTGACGTTGAATGCCTGCTCTCCCACGCCAGGGTCTCAGGGCTTAGACATTGTCCGGAGCAGATGAAGCCTCATGTGGTTGTGTTGCCAGGGTCTCAGGACTTAGACATTATCCGGAGCAGATGAAGCCTCGTGCGGCTGTATTGCCAGGGTCTCAGGACTTAGACATTATCCAGAGCAGATGAAGCCTCGTGCGGCTGTATTGTCAGGCATCTTTGGGCAACAGAGACCATGGGAGGGGCAGGGGGAGCTGGATTTCCTGCTTTGCTTCTGGGCTTGCTCGTGCATCATATCCCACACATATTCCTTTCTGTTCCCGTGCAGATCCCCACTGTAGGCCAGTCAGTGTGTCTGCCCAATTGTCCACTGAAAATTTCAAAACTAGGGGCCAAAATAAACTTTTTAATAAAATGGCTGTCCCACATAGTTCATTATCATGTCAGAAGTCTAATACACAGAACAATAGCTTTACCAATAAATTGTCCCATACATTTAATTCTTTGTAAACACTAATAAGACAGAAAAGGAAGAAATGCTACTAACTAAATAAAAAGGCGATCACTACCTTGACTTCTCTTTTAAAACACTGTAAGAAGTATGAATATATACAAAAATATTGTTTATATACTAGCAAAACAAATTCTAAGGCAGTCTGAACTTGTATCAGGGAAATATCTTGAGATCTTGCTCAAGGAAAAAAACAAAAAGACATTGATGAAGATAATGACTAAACATTATTGGTAAGTGGAGTTGATCACAGCAGTGTGGTGAGTCAAAATAAAACACAGTTGGTTGCGGGAAGAGGGACAGCTAGGAGATGCTTGGTGAGTAAGGTGCTTGCCGCTCAAGTGTGAGGACCTGAGCCTGAATCCCCAAAGCCCACTTCAGTCTTCACATACCAACAGACACCTGTACTCCCAACAGTGCCATGGCAAGATGAGCAATAATAGATTGTGTGTATGTGCCTGTGCTGTTGTTTCGTTGGAGGCAGGCCCTTGGAGCACGGCTGAGGGCAGACAGGACCTAGAATTGTTTTGAGGAAGGAGTGCAAGATTGTTGCCACCAGAGCGCGTCCCATGGACCACCTGTGTCAGTGGTGTGGAGACCTAGCATCTCCTCACTCATTAGCGCACACAAGAGATAAGGTGATGCAGCAAACAAGAGTCAAGGTGCTCATATATTTTCTTTCTGTTTGTTTGCTTTCACTTTTTTAATTATAAAAAAATTTCATATAGTATATTTTGATTATGTTCTTTCCTCACCCCAGATCTTTCCAGATCTTCTCTACCTCTCTGCTCTCCCAATTCATATTCTTTCTCTTTCTTTAAAAATAAAATAAATTTGAATTAAATTAAAAATAAAAGTCAAAACAAATCAATAAAATGCTAATACAACAAAAACTACAAAACTAAACAAAAAAGCACACACACACACGCACACACACACACACACACACACGCACATGCACACACACACATGCACTTTACCTAAATACTGGGCATGAGACATGCCCAAGAGGGTGGTTGATATTCCAGTGTAACTCCATTGGAAAAAAATTGTTTTTTCCTTTCCCAGCTAGTACTAATTACAGGAGCAAGAATTTTGTATTCATTCCCTCTTCTCCATACTGGGATTTTGTTTGTTCTGAGATTATGCTGCCACGGTCTTTGTGGATTCATCCGTGCATCAGTCCTGCAGTATTTGAAATGTGCTTTTCCTTGGAGGTACCCATTACCTCTGGCTTTATCAAATCTTTCCACCTCATCTTTCATATAGATATTTGAGTTTTGAAGGGAGGTGTTTGATGAAGGAATCTCATTTAGATCTGTGTCCTCCAACATCTCTCTCTGCACATTGTGAGTCGGCTTCTATGGTAAGGGCTGAACAATGTATTTATCTATGGGTATGTGTCATTAATAGTCATTTTTTTGCTAAGTTCACTTAGAAAAATGGTAGTAGGATTTCCCTTAGGGCACATGATCTATCCAGTCTTGGGTGCTTTAGCGGTATCAGGTATAGGTTCCATCTCATGAGATGGACCTTAAATGCAAGTTTTAAAAAGTGATTGGTTATTCCCATAATGTCGGTGTCACTATTGCACCAGTATATTTCTCAGGCCAGTTGCTGTTACAGGTTGCAGGGTTTGTATCTGAGTGAGTTGATTCTGATCACAAACAGCATTTCAAAACTTCTCTGCTTCCTAATACTTTTATAATATGCAAATCAATACTTGACTGTCTTCTAAACTGCTCTTTCATTTTGTGGCTGTGTACAAAGCAGCCCAAAAGGATTGTTCAATGAGCATGTTCCCAGTGAAGATTTAGCAAGCCATATTCTGCTTTTTGTTTGAGCTTTTATACACATACCACTTTTTTGGGTTTTTATGTGCCATGTTTTTGTTTTGGTTGACATTTTTAGTGGTCTTGCTTTTTTAAATGGCCCCAGAGCATATTGTGTAATTGCTTCCCAGTGTTTATAAGTTCAAGAAGACTGTGATGCACTCTGTGGAGCACATAGATGCTATTAATGGTTAGTTCCATGCTGTGGAGCACATAGATGCTATTAACGGTTAGTTCCACGCCGTGGAGCACATAGATGCTATTAACGGTTAGTTCCACGCCGTGGAGCACATAGATGCTATTAACGGTTAGTTCCACGCTGGCAAGGAAATAATTAAATAAAGTTTGTTAAAACAAACACATTTTTTTCTTTTGGTAGAAGTGGGAATTGAATTTATGGACTTGTGCGTGCATGCTAAAAAAGGTGCTGCACCAATAAGTTATATGCCCAGCAGAAACACACACTTTTAAAAATGTGTACTGGAAACTACAATGATGGTTCAGCAGGCAAAAGTGTTTGCTGCTCTGGCAGAGGACTGGAATTGGATGTCCAGCATTCATGAAAGTGGGCTCATAACCATTTGTAACACCAACTCCAGAGGATCCACCATATCTTCTGTCCTGCAAGTGCACCAGCACAGGTACAGCATACACACAGACACATATACATGTAAATTTAAAAAAAGTTTAAAAACTCAGAATCTAACCAGAAAAGTCTGTGTGCTAATTCTACACCCGTGTGTCTTACAGAACATAACTAGTGCCAGTAACAAGAGACTTGAAAATAAATATTAAAAGCTGAGGAGTGAGTGAAGGATGAGGAGCATTCCACAGATCTTGTAAACAGTCGATAGACTGGGAAGCCAGGAAAATATTCATCATTAAAGCCTTTATTTCAAGAAAGAAGGCACTGTCTCTGTTTTCAAACATTCTTAAGAGTTTGAAAAAATTTCACTGTATTTGATGAAAACCACTTTTTTTTTTTTTTTACTTCAGTCAGAGCACAATTTCAGGAAATTATGGTGGAAACTTGATTATACTGAATTACCTTTTAACTAAGAACATTTTGATTTGAAATTAATACAGGTTATTCTTTCCTAAAATTTGTATTAAAATTTTGTTGGTGGTATTACTTTTTAGGCAGAATCTTATGATGTAGTTTGGTTGTCCTTAAACTCAAATTTTTCCCACTTTAGCATGCGCCACCCAGAAAGATTAAACAGTGCTGTTCATTGTTGCCACTTCATATATGTATGTAGAACATTTGGTATTTTTTCTTGATTGTTTTTCTAGGGATGAGCCCACTAGAGCTTGTTCTCTGTAGAGCTTTCCATTTTACTCTAATGATGACAGCATACTTTCCCTGCTCCTTAGAGAAAGATAAAGCAATTGTTTTTAGTGCTTTTCTCAGTGGCCCTACCTTCTAAGCAGTTAGTCTGTTTTTAAGTATTCAGTACTTATGCCAAAGTCTAGACTCTTTATCTTCACTAACTATAAAAGCTTTGTGTGTCTTTAGTGTACTACACACTTTGGATCACACAATTATCCTTTTGTTTATAGACTACTTCAGGGCTAGAGAGATGACTCTTCAGAGGAGCTGGGCTTGATTTCCAGCGCACACATGGTAGCTTCCACCAACTGTCTATAGTTCCAGGGGATGCAATGCTCCTGTGAGCACCAGGCCAGCAAATGGCTCACAGAAACACACGCAGGCCAAACAACCATGTGTATAAAAGTTTTCAAAATTCAAACTGTAGTTGAACATTCACATTGTGATAACAAGGTGGGAAAATATGTAATGAGTATGTACTTCATTAATATCTTTAAATTTGTAAAGACATTTTGGTGAAACTATCATTTGTGTGCTGCTGTTTTTTTTTTTTCCTCTTACAAGTTTAATTTGAAATAACAGATTAGAAAAAAGTGAGAAAAAAAAAAAACAGAAAAGTTTGTATACATGTCATTTGTGTTCTTCAAAAGTTAATGTTTTGTCACAGTTTCATTACTGTTGCCTTCCTTTAAATGGTACATTTAAAGTGTTCAAGCTCTTAGTATCTAAAATTGTCAGCATGCATTTCAAACAGTCCAATACAGTTGTCAAAGTCAGGATTTAATGTCAACATAGTACCTTTGCCTGTTTACCATGTAAATCACTGCTGTCTGTCACTGTGGCCGTAGCCACATGTGCTATTTAAACTAAGGAGACAGAGTGGAGACTCTGACCTTCACACGTATTATCTAGGCTTCACGTGTCCCATAGTCCAGCGATGCCTCTATTCTAGAGCACACTTACAGACTGCGTCTGTCACCATAGGCCTGACCTAGACATTGAATCAGCACAGGCCCCCTTCAGAATCCTTCCTATCAAAAAGATCCATGACCGGATCACATTGCCTTTATGCTGCCTCTTGAGCATCCTTTAATTCATGTTTTCTCTCAGAATTAGGAAGCTTTTTAGTCCTTTGTTAGTTTTAGAGTCAAAGGCCAGTTATTTTACAAACTGCTCTTTATCTAGATAGAGTGTATCTTGGAATATTTCAGGATAACTTTAGTTCTGCGCCACCACTGCTGCCTCCTCTGTTGAGTATAACATGTAAAGACCTGTGAAATAATTTTCCCAATTACTCTTACTGTCAGGTTTCTCCATAGTGAAGTTAGAGAAACAGTTTTCCTCCTTTAAGTGTATGTGGACTGGACCTAGAGCCCCTACACATAAGCAGCAGATGTGCAGGATTGTAAACATGTGGGTCCCCTAACAATGGGAGTAGGGCTGTCTCTGACTCCTCCGTCTCTTGCCACTGGAGCCCTTCCCCCTAGCTGGACTGCCTTGTCAGGCCCCAGTGGGCCCCAGCACTTAGTCCAGCTGTGACTTGTGGGGCCTGAGTGGGTTGATACACCTTGGGGGGGCTCCCTTATCTGAGAAAAAGGAGAGGGGAGATGGGAGAAGGGGGCTATGAAGGCAGGACTGGGAGAAGAGGAGGGGGGCTGGGATCAGGCTGTAGAGAGATTAATAAAAAAATGAAAAAAAGTCAGTATCTTTAGAGGAGCTATATTCTTTAAACATATTGTCTCTGATACTCTCAATCCATAAGGTTTAGTATCTGTTGATAATCTTATTTGAAGTAATTATGTGGATTTGGGAAATAACATTTTTCCTTTTTAGATTTTTAAAAATTAGTTTATATCATTGAGATTTCTTGGGAACAGCTTCCCTGTCATATAGAAAAGACACCATCTTGCTGCAGGTGCCCTGCCTTGATGCTCCGGCTCTTACAGTCTTTCTGCCATCTCTTCTTTGACGGTCCCTGAGCTTAGATAAAGAGTTTGTATTGTAGATGTACCAATTGAGGTTGGGCGCCCCATGGTCAGTTGTTCTCTGAATTTGACCCATTGTAGGCTTTTGTTCATTCATTAATTAATTTATATTGATGTTTTAATTTTTTAAATTTTTTATTATTAATTTATTCTTGTTACATCTCAATGGTTATCCCATCCCTTGTGTCCTCCCATTCTTCCCTCCCTCCCATTTTCCCCTTATTCCCCTCCTATATGACTGTTCCTGAGGGGGATTACCTCCCCCTGTATATGCTCATAGGGTATCAAGTCTCTTCTTGGTAACCTGCTGTCCTTCCTCTGAGTGCCACCAGGTCTCCCCCTCCAGGGGACATGGTCAAATGTGAGGCACCAGAGTACGTGAGAAAGTCATATCCCACTCTCCACTCAACTGTGGAGAATGTTCTGACCATTGACTAGATCTGGGTAGGGGTTTAAAGTTTACCGCCTGTATTGTACTTGGCTGGTGCCTTAGTTTGAGCGGGACCCCGGGGCCCAAATCTGCCTATCATAATGTTCTACTTGTAGGTTTCTAGGACCCTCTGGATCCTTCTACTTTGCTATTCTCCCATGCTTCTCTCATTTAGAGTCCCAATAGGATGTCTTCCCCTCTGTCCCAGTCTCCTGGTAAGTGAAGGCTTTGGTGGGACATGCCCCTTGGGCTAGTATGCAGATATAAGTGAGTATATACCATTTAAGTCTTTCTGCTTCTGGGTTAACTCACTCATTATGATCATTTCTAGCTCAATCCATTTGTCCACAAATTTCGGGAATTCCTTGTTTTTAATAGCTGAGTAGTATTCCATAGTGTATATGTCCCACAGTTTCTTTATCCATTCTTCTACTGATGGACACTCCAGATTATCATATATGTCATGCCAATCACTTAGAATAAGGTCTCTTCTTAAATAGTGGGGATTGATACCGTATGAGCATATACAGGGGGAGGAAATCCCCCTCAGGAACAGTCATAGGGGAGGGGAATAAGGGGAAAATGGGAGGGAGGGAAGAATGGGAGGATACAAGGGATGGGATAACCATTGAGATGTAACAAGAATAAATTAATAAAAAAAAAAAAACTCCAGAGCTTTGTGCACACCAGGTAAACTCTCTACCACTGAGCTGTCCCCAGCTCACAAGACTCTTTCATTATCTTCAGTTTGTTACCATTTGTCATGGATGAAATTCACTGTTTCTTCACTTTTCATTTTTGAAAATGAAATGCAGACTGTGTGCCATGTGCCTGCCATTCCATGTGGCATGCGCACAGCTCAGTAGACACGTGGTGAACGAATGAATAAGGACCAAGGGAGAGCTCATGTCTCTATTTTATTTCCAAATCGTGTTAGCATATTATTTACTTAGTCATTTTCACATGTGGGTTCTGTTTACTTTTGACAGTAATGTCTGAAATGTCTGAATATTTATAGTTATCCAAACATTTGCAAGTTGCTTTCTGTGGAAAAAATGGATGGATTGAAAATTTCAAAGTGAAGAGGGAATCTCATGTACAAAAATCAAGTTGGATTCTTCTTTGAGCCTTGATTATAAAGTATGTGATGTCATGTGTACACTGTGAACCTTTTCACAGTGGAGATGGGAGAATACCCAGCAGTTTAAAACATACTTAGTGATAAGCCCTCATTTTTTTCAATTCCTAAGGAGCCACGGAGCTACTTGGATAAATCCTTTTTCCAATCCCTAGAAGTTGCTAATTTTCTTGGCTGATTCCTCTGTTATTATTTTTCTTCTTCTTTTTAAATCTACTTGACACTTAAAATAATTTTCCTTTTCTAGGAAGGTAGACGGCTTCTACTCTGCTAAACATTGTATACCGTAGGATGCTCACTGACTTCTCAGAAAGCTGAGATCATGAATTAGAAATGACTCCAAGAAGATTACTCATCTAAACATTTGTCACACGCTTATCAAGTGTAGTTAATATAGTTTCTCTAAAATCTCTAAATTCTTGGAGATCCACTCTGTATATCCTGGTAGGAGATGTTTTATAATCTACTAGAAAAAGTAGTTGAAATTTCAAACATTCAGAGAATGTTGAGTCATTCACTTAATGACAAAGTTATACAGAGTAAGAAAGATGTGAATAGAAATAGAACCAGGAAGGATCTATATAAATAGCAGTGTAAGGATGAGGGAATTCCTTTTTAGCTGTAACATCACATTTTTTGCATGTTGCACACATTGTTTAGCCATTTCTAAACACATTTCCATTTACGTCATTTGTAAAAACTTCCTAGGCTCACATTCTGGAGAACTGACAGAGCTGTAATGAACAGATGCAGATTCCATGATTGTAATTGGCTTTTACTCTAATTTTCTGGCTCATGCATCATTAATAATTGTGGGGTGTTTGTTGTTGGTTTTTTTTTTTTTCTCATTTGCTTTATAATTCTGAAAAACTCTCTTCCTGAGTAGAAGAACAGTGTTGACTGACTTGTAGGAACCCATGGCATCATGCTGTATAGGTTTACCAACACGTTTATTGAGAACTAGAGTTTTAAGTGTCTTTTTAATATTTACACTGATTTTAAACATTTCAAATTTTTTTAGATTTTAGATTTTTAATTTTTCCTGTGTATTTCCAGAGGACATTGATTTTAAATAGTTCTTCCTTGTTTTGTTGTTCCTATCACTAATAATTTCCTGATTTAAAGTATGTCTTATAATATATAATGTCACAATTCATGTCTTTCTTAAAAGGGAATAATAAATCTTAGTGGGACCTCAAACTCTAACAGAAAATATGTTTTCACATTACTTGTTTTAGTCTGGTAAGTTTTCTAGGCAGACACTCCACCACTGAACTATGCCTTGAGCCTAACTGGTTAGATTTTTCTAACAAAATCATTCAAATAACTATCACATTCTAAAGTAGGGAAAATGTAGGTGAGTCTCTATGGATTTCAAAGGGCCAGATACTTCAACACCATGCATATTGCTTGTACATTTTCACCTGGCATGAAATAAACCTAAGAAAATTCTAATTGGTGAACGACTCCAATGATAATAGTTGTAATTATTCCTTAATTTTTATGTGAATGGAAAATACAATACTTACTAATAAAGGAATAGTTCCTAATTTTTTTGAATTGGATCTTTTCATTCAAGTACTGAAATACAGAGCAAGTATGTGTGTTTGGATATATATCCAACTAAATGGAGACAAACTTAAATAAATTCCACTGTAATCAGGGACAAGGCAGGGATGTCCACTCTCTCCATATCTCTTCATTATACTACTTGAAATCCTACCTAGAGCAATAAGACAACTAAAGGAGATTGAGACGATACAAACCAAAAAGGAAGAAATCAAAGTATCACTATTCACCAGTGATATGATCGTATATATAAGTGACCCAAATAATCCTACCAAAGAACTCCTAGAGCTAATAAACACTTCAATAAGGTGTCTGGATACAAAAATCAACTCAAAAATGTCAGTAGCCCTCCTATATACAAAAGACAAACAAGGTGAAAAAGAAATTAGGGAAACAACAATAGCCATTAAAAAAATGTATCTTGGTTTAACTCTAACCAAGCAAGTGAAAGACTTGTATGAGATAAAAATCTTCAAGTCTCTGAAGAAAGAAATTGAAGAAGCTATTAGAAGATGGAAAGATCAGTTGGATTAACATATTAAAAATGGCCATCTTACTAAAAGCAACCTGTAGATTCATTGAAATTCTCATAAAAATGCCAACACAATTATTTTCAGATCTTGAAAGAAAAGTCTCAACTTTATATAGAAAAACAAAAAGCCCAGAACAGCTAAAATAATCCCATACAATAAAAGATCTTGCAGAGGAATCTCCATCCCTGATCTCAAACTGTACTATAGAGCAATAGTAATGAAAATAAAACTGCTTGCTACTGGCATAGAGAGAGACAGGTGGATCAGTGGAATTGAATCAAAGACCCAGAAGTTAACCCGCACACCTACGGCCACTTGGTCTTTGACAAAGAAGCCAAAACCATACAATGGAAAAAAAGATAGCATCTTCAACAAATGGTGCTGGTCTAACTACTGGTCTACATGTAGAAAAATGCAAATAGATCCCTAATTATCACCCTGAACAAAACAGAAGTTCTGGTAGATTAAAGACTTCAACATAAAACTAGATACACTCAATCTGTTAGAAGAAAACATGGGTCAGAGTTAGTCCCTGCTCTCCACATAACTGTGGAGAGTGTTCTGTCCATTGACTAGACCAGAGTAGAGGTTTTATGTTTACTACTTGTATTGTCCTTGGTTAATGCAATAGTTTGAGCAGACACCCCTGGGCCCTGATTCACCTGTTAGGATGTTCTTCTTGTAGGTTTCTAAGATCTTCTGGATCCTTCTAACTCTGACATGAACTCTGGAGTCCATATTTGATGACCTCTCCTTGGTGGGGAGTCCTGGTGGCACTCAAAGAATAGGCAGGCTACCAAGATGAGACTTGATAGCCTGTGACCATGTAGTGGGAGAGGAGATCCCCCTTGGTCATGGACCTAGGGGAGGGAAAAAGGGTGAAAATGGGAGGGAGGGAGGAACGGGAGGATACAAGTGATGGGATAACATTTGAGTTGTAATCTGAATAAATTAATTAAATAAAAAAAGAAGAAGAGAGCATGAGGAAAATCCTGAATTAATTGGCACAGGAGATAACTTCCTAACCAGAATACCAACAGCTGAAGCTCTAAGATCAACAATTAATCAATGGGACCTCATGAAACTGAAAAGCTTCTGTCAAACAGAACAAAATGACAGCTCAAAGACTAGGAAAGGATCTTCCCCAACCCTACATCTTACAGGGGGCTAATATCAAAATGTATAAAGAAGTCAAGAAACTAAACACCACCGAATCAAATAATCCAGTTAAGAAATGGGGGTACAGAGCTAAACAGAGAATTCTCGACAGAGGAATATTGAATGGCTGAGAAACACCGAAAAAAATGTTCAGCATCCTTAGTCATCAGAGAAATATGCAAATCAAAACAACTCTGAGATTCCATCTTACACTTAGAATGTCTAAGATCAAAAACTCAAGTGACAGCACATGCTGTCAAGGATGTGGAGAAAGGGGAACACTCCTCCATTGCTGGTGAGAGTGCAAAAATGAACAGCCACTATGGAAATCAATCTGGCACTTTCTCAGGAAATTAGGACTAGCTCTACCTCAAGGCCCAGCTATACCACTCCTGGGCATATACCTGAAAGATGCTCTACCATAAAACAAAGACATTGGCTCAATCATATTCATAGTAGCTTTGTCTTAATAGTCAGAATCCATAAACAACCTAGATGTCCCTTAACTGAAGAATGGAATAAGAAACTGTGGTACATTTACACAATGGAACAACACTCAGCTATTAAAAACAAGGAAATCTTGAAATGTGCAGGCAAATAGATGGAACTACAAATGATCATCCTGAGTGAGGTAACTCAGATCCATAAAGACACACATGGTATATTCTCACTAATAAGTGGATATTAGTCACATAATTCAGGATACCCACACTAAAGAAGCTAAATAACAAGGAGGAACATAAGGAGGATGCTTAATTCTCATTCAGAAGGGCAAAAGAATAGAGAGCAAAAGTGCTTGAAGAGAGGGAACAGGACAGTAACCTACCATAGAGGTCCTCTGAAAGACTCCACCCAGCAGGGGCTCAAAGCATATGCTGAGACTCACAGCCAATCTTTGGAGTAGAGAGCAGGGTGACTTAGAAAAGAGTTGAGGGATAGAAAGACCTGAAGGGGACAGGAGCTCCACAAGGAGACTAATGGAGCCAACTAATGTATGCTTATAGGCATCTATTTCTTGAGATTGGGGACATTTTCTTCTATGATTTTGTTGAAAATATCTGGGCCTTGGAACTAGGAATCTTCTCCTTTTTTTGAATCCGATAATTCTTAGGTTTTTGTCTTTTCATGTGTCCTTGATTTCTTGGATGTTTTGTGTCAGGAATTTTTTTTAGCTTTAATATTGTCTTTGACAGATGCATCAATTTCTTCCATTGTGTCTTCTATACCTGACATTCTTTCCTTCATTGCTTGTATTCTGTTGGTGATGCTTACCTCCATATTTTCTGTTTTCTTCCCTAATTTCTCCTTCTCCAGGACTTTCTTACTTGTCTTCATTTCCATCTAGGTCTTAACTGTTTCATTGATTTCCTTCATCTGTTTGTTTGTATTTTCCTCTATTTCTTTATATGATTTGTTCAATTCCTTCACCTGTTTGTATTTTCCTAAATTTTAACAGTGATTTCTGCATTTCTTCTTTGAAGGCCTCAAACAGGTTGATTGTGCCTTCTTGTGTTTCTTTAAGGATTTCCTTTATTCCTAGTATCATTTTCATAAATATAAATTTAGTGTCTTGTGGTTGACTAAGACAACCTGAAGAGGAAATTTCCAGTTTCATTGAAGATTCGGTTGTGTCACGTGATGTTTTTCTAGAAGAGATCTTGTGAGAAGGCATGTGATGTTCTTCTGGGAGCAGACCTGAGAGGGTGCATGATGTTTGGGAGGTATAAATAAAACCAAACAAACAGCGGGAGAAGGCTTTTTGCATTGCTATCTTGCCGTGCAACTGGTCTTTGCTGGTCTTTGCTTTGCATATAGAAGTGTGCCAGAGAACTTCTCATGGTGTTCTGTTTAATTCTGGTTGCTTCTGCCGAATCATGCTGATTGGAAGAACCTTGCAGTTTCTGCTATATTGTGCCACAGCTACAGATTCATGTTACTGTTTGGTGTTTGCTATTAGACTGGACTGCTGGTGTCTTAACAATGCAGAGTGGTATTGGCCCAAGGAGCTATGTCTAAACAGGTCCAAACCCCTTTTTCCTGTTAACATTCTTTCTCCCCTTCCTGCAGTGGGTTAGAAGTGAGGTTGAAGTGTTCAAGAACCCTAAATAAAATAGGTGTACAAAGTCTAAGCCTATAACAACCCCCTAGTCCAAAAACTTCATTTTTGTAAAGTAGAAATGGAAAAAGCTCCAGGAAATGTATAAAAATTAGAGGAATTTCCTTAAAACTGTTCTGTGAACTAGTGCTACAGGAGAAGCTGACTCTTAGCCTTCCTGGTGCAAGTCACTAACTTACTATCCTGCTTTGCCTGCATTCTATGTATCTCTGAAAGTATATAAATATTGCCACCCCAAGCAAAGAGCTCAGACCTGACCACTTATACCTGTTATTAAATACAAATAAATATATCTATTTCCCCCACAGTGTGTATGTGAGTGTGTACTGAATGTGGAGTCAGATGGCAACCTCTGGTGTCATTCCTCCGGTTTTGTGTACTTTTTCTTTGAGACAAGGTCTCTCAATGGTATGACCTGGAGTAGTTAAAGAGGTTAGCTGGCCAGCCTCTGAGCCCAGCTCCCTCATGCTGGCACTATGAACATGTGTTACACATTCAGATTGTTTTCATGTGGATTTTTAACTTGGCTCTTCTTACTTTCACAGAAAGCTCTTTCTCCTTCATAAAGAGCTAAATGAGCAATCTTACTAGCCCCATGCCCAGGTACAGTCATGAATGGATGGCAACTGAATATTACCCTGACTGTCCACCGGTCAAGTATAACTTCAGCAAAAGTCACCTAATGCACAAAGTGCAGATGATTAGCTGCCCTCTGTACAGTGTAAGGACTCTTGGGAAGATCTTAATGATGTATTTGGTTTCTGACTTGTAATTTATACTACATTTTACATGTTATCCTTGATGATGGTTTTCAACAACTTTTTAAAAAAATATATCTTGTTATGATACAAGTTTTAAGCAATAAACTAAAGGACACTCATTTTAAGTGAATGGTTTGTGAAGTTTTTGGTTTCTGCCTTAAAATGTCATGCAGTAGTGGAAACCAATCTCAAAAACAGCTTGTGCTGTCAAACTGACTTCTAAACATTTATGTTTATAATTGTAAATCTGTGCTGCACTTAACTTTGGTGAGAGGAACCTATTTTTGGCAGCCTGTAGGGGCAGATGAAGAGACACATAACTGACCACGTGCTAAGTGTAAATAATTGCAAGTGCTCAGCCATGGAGGACTTGTCTCTATCCATTTCCCCCATGAAAGGCTCAGGAAACACAGTGCCAGAGGACTGAGAATGAGAGCTGTGAACAGATAGCTTCTTGGCAACACATGGATGATGTGCATGTCAACTCATAGCAGTATGGTTACCTATACAAGACATGCACAAGATCGAGCCAGTCTAAATTCCAGGAGACTGGTGGAGGGGATATACTCTTAGCTGAGTAAACCTTGGCTTTAGTAACTGATGCTGAGGTAGAGAAAATTACTCTTCTGTGGGAAGTAGCTGTTGGTAGGCTGTCCATGCTCCAGCGGATGGACCCACACCTGTGGCAGTGCAATATTCTGAAAATGACTCTTACATTCTAAGAGACTAGGAGTTTTGCTGAATGTCACAACTAAAGTACTTAATAGTTAACCTTGCAATCACTTAAGATCTAAAACTGTTGGCCTCCTCCGTTGTACAACTATTCAACCTGCCTTTAAGAGAACAGTGTAGCAACCAGCCTTACTTGCCTTGGCTTTCCCATGTAATCAAGTCTTACAACCTTAACTAATACATAGCTTCAATTTGAAGGAATATTCTCTTCTATGCCCCTGACCCAGGATAATGCAAATATAGAAGTTGAACATTAACTTCCTAAAATATACCATAAAGGTTAAAAATGGTCATTTATAGTTATTGGGTGATAAACAATATTTGTTATCTGGATCAGTTGGAGCCAGTTACTTAATCCCTTGTAAAAGTCAGTTAAAGACTTTGTAAAACATCTCTTTCACTTCCCATGTGATGCTATTTATTCTGGACAATAAATGGGAAAGACAGCCATAATTCTCACATGCACAGTACATATAATATATACACCTACATACAGGGAGGGATAGACACACACAGACACAGGGACCAACAGATTCACAAGACAGCCTTCAGGTAGGCATAGATTCAGACTCAGACAACAGAGAACAGAAGACCCTGGGAGCACAGAAAAACAGCAAACAAAGAAATCCATAAACATTTGTATAAACGTTATTTCCCCCACCTGGAAGGGACAGGAGCTCCACAAGGAGTCCAATGGATCCAACTAATCTGAGATGTGGGGGTGGGATGGCGAAGAGACTAATACACCAACCAAGCACTATGCATGGAGAGAACCTAGATCCCCTGCTCAGATGTGGTCGGTAGGTCAATAGGCCTAAAATATGGGCTCTGACATAGACCCTGTTGCCCCTTGCTGATCACTTCCCCATGGTGGGGTGCCAATCTAGCCCACAGAGGAAGAGGATACAGGCAGTCCAGATTAGAATTAATAAACTATGGTCAGATGTTAGGGGAGGAGGGCTTACCCTTTCTGAGGACTAGGTGAAGGGAGAGAGGGGAGAGCAGGGAAGGAACGGGGGAGGAGTGGAAAGAAAGAGTGGAGAGGAGGAATGGAGCTACAATTGAGATGTGAACTGAATAAATTGGCTTTTGATTTTGTTTTTACATGTACATTTATATTATTGCACATATATATCATAGACTACTTATAGCAACAAGAACCATGACACAATCAGGAATTATATAAATGTTACATTCTTAGTGCTTTGGCTATTTGTATTTGACAGCCTTGAAGAAAACATCTTTCCTATCTTGGAGCATCTAAAATTCGGAGTGTAAATCAGTCTCCATTAGGTCTTGTCATTATCAACTTAAAACATCTATCTAGACCTAAAAACATCTTAACTCCTAAACAACTAAGCTTCATTGTAAAACTAAGCTACCTGGCCTTCAACCTCATCAGAGACTTGAGAAGGAATAAACTTGATTACCTGAGTATTCCAGGAGTGCAGCTTAGTATCTCTCCAAATGAGAAATGACAGAGACAGTTTTCTACCTGAGTAGTCACCCAAAACTCTCTATTATGTTGGAGCATCTTCCTCAGCTTTCTGGCCCAATATATCTGACAGACATATATGTGTGAGGCAGGAGCTACTGAGGACTTGCTTACCCTGTCTTAGAAGAGTTTGGCCCTCTATTCTGCCTGCATGCAAGCTTGCTCTTCTTTGGGCAGAATCCTGTCTGTGGTAGAAATGAGGACATTTTGCCAGTGGCTTGTTTGCCACATTTGAAGCCATCTCCATAAGGAGGTTCTTTGATGCTCATCATCCTCTGTGAGGTCGGCTGGGTGTTGCCAGGAGTTAACCTGCCTCATTGTCAGTGAATCTTCAAAATAATAAAAAAACATTTTAAATGCCATATTCTGCATGTAGCTGAGGTTTTTGAAGACCTTATCTAACTATCCTACCTTGTCTTTATATAGAATCATATCTATCTGCTGCACCTAAGATGTATATTCTTGTGATAAAAGGAGACTAGTGATTGACACGGCCATGATTTGTTCAGGCAGCAATTAACTTGTATAACTTATTTATCCTAAACCTCTTGCACTAGCACTTGCAAAGTATTGGAAGTAAACCTTGTATTATAATTGAGTTATATGGGTACAATACCTCATATATATGTATGTGAAGAGTAAACTTACATTTGAATTCTATGCCACTGTATCTAGAATTAAACTTATTTTGCATCTTTATACAAAATTCTATACCAGTGAATTAAAAATAACCTTATGAGTGACAATTGAGGCATTAAGTTGAGGAGTAGATTTACTAATCTACTTTTTGTTCTATCTTCCCTATATATTTCTATGTTCCCCCTTCTTTCTTTACAACCCCTATCTCCAAACCTAAGGATGTAAGATAAGGGAAAAGAGAGTCATCACTGAGTCTAACCTCTTTTCTTTCTAAATAAGACCAATAATAACTTGTAACCAACTCCCATTAATAATAACCCTCTATAGCCCAAGAGAGCAACCAAAAACCTACCTGATCCCCCTAAAAGGAAATGGGGAGTCATTCTCTTGAGATTTCTTCTGGCTGATTTGGGACGAATAATACCTAGTAGGGCCCCAAATAAAGCTGGGGAAATGGGTAAACAAGCTAGGAATCGCATTTGTGGTGTGAATAAAAAATTTTTTAAAGTACATATTTCATAGATGTCAGGCCAAGGGTGTCACTTTTGTTAAAACCTATAGGCATTTGAAGCAGTAAGTTTAAATATTGAAGGTCCTGAGGCGTTCTAGATGGAAGTCACTTTGTTGAGTTATGTCAGCTTGGATTATGGAATATATATTGTAAAATAATTATTTTTGTTTATTATACTTTGTTATTTTTTATTTGTATAAGTATATTTGTATGAAATTATGTTTATATTATATGTTTTTACTTTATTCTTTATTTTTTATTATTTTTAATTGTTTTATCATTTTATTTATTTTTTCACATTATCGCAGTAAAGAATAGATGCTGTGCAACATGTAAAAGTCACTTTATTAAAGCTGACTTAATTGATGGAATTAGAAAGTAACAACATTATTAACTCTCTGCGCTGTGAGAGAGAGAGATCGGTGTTTTTAAAAAGTTGATAATGGCCAAGGGGGCCCTCCTCCCCCACTATATGGTCACAGTCTCTCAAGACTCATCTTGGTAGCCTGCTTATTCTTTCTCTGAGTGCCACCAGGCCTCCCCACCAAGGGGAGGTGGTCAAATATGGAGCACCAGAGTTCGTGTCAGAGTCAGTCCCCGCTCTCCACACAACTGTGGAGAGTGTTGGTCATAGACCTAGGGGAGGGGAATAGGGTGAAAGCGAGAGGGAGGGAGGGAGGGAGGAAAGTGATGAGATGGCAATTAAGTTGTAATCTGAATAAATTAATAAAATTTTTTAAAAATTCAAAAAAAAGTTAAAAATGGGGAATGAGAAGAGTCAGCCTTCACTATTTATAGGTTTTCCTTACAGTGTTGGGGTCATTTTGAACCCGGGGCTTTCAGACTTAGGGCCTAAAGCCTTACCAATTGAACTATCTGAGCTTTGTGCTTGTGCGTGTGTGTGTCTGTGTGTGTGTGTGTGTGTGTGTGTGTGTGTGTGTGTGTGTGTGTGTGTTGGTGTCATTTGAAAAGGGTACTCAACTGATTTAAGCAATCACACCTAGGTTTTTTAAAAGAGATTTTACTCTTTTTTCTCATGATCTTTACAATTTGCACATGATGTCTGAGTTACCTCTTTTTCTTTATTGACTACTTAATTGATTCTCACATAACTACAGTAATCAACAGTCTTCACTGTAATACTTCCTTCCTGTTCTGTCAGTCAAGGACTTGAAAACAGTAAACTATAGCGACAGAAAAGAGGCAGGTGCCAGTAAAGTTAATGTTGAGATAAAGAATAAGGCTATGATGCACCCAGCAGGATGTTGGCGTCAGCAGCTGGATGGCTTTTTCTGTCTGGAGCAGACTCAGAGAGGTGGATGCTTCACAGCAGTTAAACTTAACATATATTTTGTTTCTATTGTTACTTGTAACAGTGTTTTATAGAAAATGATATTTTGTCCAGGGGCCTTTTCAGAGAATTGAATTGGGGAAGGTGTGGACAGGTTACATCAATAAAGGCTTTTTCAAGAGCCTGTTGTGTAGTTCACTAATATAATCCAATTGCATATTAAAATGACTGGCATGCTAATAAATGACTGTGCTGAAGGCAGTTGATATTTACATGACTACTACTGCATACCAAGCACTGTTACAAGACTTTGTATAGACTTGCTAATTGATTTATTTATTGATTAATTCATTGGCACACTCATTTTCAGGTGAGAAATTTGATGAACAGAAGGTGGTTGGTTGATTTTCCTAAGGTCTCAAAACTATGAAACCAATGTATAAACTGAAGTCAGCTAGCCTCAGTCTAGCTCTTAACTATTAGGTATTTGTTTACATACTGATGAAAGAATGAACGAATCTACAAATTGTCGAGAGTAAAGCATTGCGAGCAGGTAGAAAAGACTTCATGGTGCTAGTTGAGCAACAGATGTCAGGTGAAGAGCTAGGAATAAGAGTACCAAGGTTGGAGCTCAAGATTGGGTACAGAAAATGATGTCATGAGATCAGCAGTTTATTAAACAATTGACTTTCCTTGTAAATCTCTTTTCTTCTCTCCTTGGAAACAAGTTACAAGAGGCACACCTACTGTGTTCAAAGTGCATTTTCTCATAAGAAAATCATTTCACCCACACCCATACATGTATACATATATATTTATATGTCATCATATGCACACACAGCAATGATGTGATTTTTAGCAGCTGTTTTAAAATTAAAAGATCAGAAACATGTTGTAACCATGTTTGTTTTATAGTTTGTTGATGTGTTTATAGAAGAAACCTTAAAATATGTAAACATTAAATCACAGTTTATTAGAATACAAAGTGTGTATGTATATATGTGTGTTAGAAATAACACCTTTTACATTATTTTTACGTTCAGTGACACAAGTTTTCTCCTTGACTACTGTTGACGTAACTCAGTGCAGTTGGGATGTTGCAGTTTTGAATATCACTACTTTCCTGGTATTCAAACATCATACACAAAAAAGACTTGCACATCTCTCTTAGAGTTAGCAGTTGTACTTTATGTGTATTTATTACTGTTGTTTGAATGATTATAGTCTGTACCATTTGCTCATGTTTTTGACCATTTATTCCATTTAGCTTAAAATTCTCAGTAAGCTATGGTTTGAGAACACAAAGTTTAGCATAGACATTGTCCTCTAACTAAGCAGAAAGAGAGTATTCAAAATAGATTTCATATCTTTGCTAAACAATTCCACTGGAGAATCTTTTAAAAAAAACTGAATATGTTGTAAATCTGTTAAAGTTAAAATACTTGAGAGAGTTAATGCAGAGCTGAGCAGCTGACGGGGTATAACGAGGTCGCCATGTCATCACCAGCCATTTGCTTTTTCAGTTGTCTTGCTTTCATGAAAAAATAATTTGTATTCAAAATGTGCACATATGATATTCACAGGTGATCCTAGTTCTGATACATTTTGCCTCTGCATTTTTAGAAATTATAATATCTATAATCCATCTAAAGAATCTCCAAAAAATTCCTCCAGATGAATGAGGCATTTTCACTTGGCTCTAATCACAATCTGTAAAGGTCCTGAATCTTTCAAGCAGATCAGAATAAATCTGTGCTGCGTTCTAGAAAAAAAGATCCCAGATTTCAGACAATATGTAAATTGGGGTATATTAATATGTTTACCATAATTTTCATTCAGATTGAGGAGCATCATATGTGTTCATTATAAAGGTAATCCATGTTTATGTTGTAGTGTTCACATCCCACAGAAAGGCTTGGCTATGGAAAGTTAAATAGGGATCAGCTATGGAGTGGTGGCACTGCCTTCAATCCCTGCACTCCTGTGACAGAGGCAGGCAGTTCTCTGTGAGTTCAAGGCCAACCTGGCTACAGAGGTAGCTCCAGAATAGCCAGAGCTGTTACACAGAGAAACCCTATCTCAAAAAAGTCTCTTGTTCTCCTACAACTTCTCCTATTGCACAAACATTTTCTATGCATTTGCAACTTCTGGTAAACAGAAGGCACTAAATGTTATTAACTCAACTGTGATCAAAGTGTCCTTTACAAGGATCTTCTCTAGTGATTGCTGACAGTTAAGTGGCCAATTATAGAAAAGCTTTTAGACAAATGTGCCTTTTCTGGCCCAGTTTAATCATTCAGAAAACTAAGTTATTATCTACCATGAAAACAATCATTAAGTAGCTGTTCGCCTCAGTCATAATTTCTTTAGATGTCATTAAATAAAAAAGTATGCTCTTCTGATCTATGGACCATGTTCCCCTATCCTAAGGCATATGATTTTAGCTCTTATAGCAAGACTTCCTCATATCTGATAACAGCTATGAAAAATAGTTTTGAATAAGGAAAAGTTAACTCATGCACATTGGAACTAACAACACTTATCTATTAAAAGACATAAAAGGATTAAAAGGCTAGCCACTATGAAGAGGTATTCATAACATATCACTAGCGATGAATTAGTGTCCACAACATTTAAAGACTCCTTAAGAAAAAGAAAAACAGCAGGGCTCTGTGGCTCACACCTGTTATCCCAGCACTCAGGGAGGCAGAAGCAGGTGAGTTCCAGGCTAACCTGGTCTACAAAGCAAGCCCAGGACAGCCAAGGCTACACAGAGAAACCCTGTCTCAGAAAAGGAAGGAAGGAAGGAAGGAAGGAAGGAAGGAAGGAAGGAAGGAAGGAAAAGACAACACTACAGGAAAGTTTGCAAGAAAAATGAGCAGTTCACTAGAACTGGATATGCTAGGAAAAACTGAAAATTCACTAAATGTCCACCAACAGAAAGGATAAGTACACGGGAATGCTTTAACATTAGAAAGCTATGCACCAAAATTAAAGCCCACAAATTATTGCTGTACATGTCTTAGCAATGTCATATTGAATAAAAGTGACTATTCTTTCCTTAATACCAAATGCATAATGCTCAAAAGTAACAATAAGTCCATTAGAGATGTAACTTTCTATGACATAACCCTGAAGAAAATCACAAAAACAAACTTTTAAAAACTGAGAAAAGGGCTGAGCGTGGTGGCGCATGCCTTTAATCCCAGCACTCAGGAGGCAGAGGCAGGTGGATCTCTGTGAGTTGGAGGCCAGCCTGGTCTACAAAGTGAGTCCAGGACAGCCAAGGCTACACAGAGAGACCCTGTCTCGAAAAACAAAAACAAACAAAAACTGAGAAAAGTAGTCATCTCTGTGGGACAGAAGAAAGGTTCAAGAATAAGGAAGTATTTAAGGATTCCACAGTCAGGTTTTTCCACCTTAAACTGAGTCGTGTTGTATAAATATCCCTTTTATTACTCTTTACTTAGTTTAATATTTCAAGAGTAATTATATAAAAGAAATATGTAAACTTAACATGATAATTAAACTTGTATAATTAATTATAAGGCCTAAAGTGGTTTATAAAATATGGGGGTTTTCTCCTCTGAGACACTAGATCATAGAGAACAAGCTGGAAAGGCAGACCTCGTTACATAAGCATGTGGCTGCTTCCAGAGTAAAAAACACTAAACTTTTATTTAACCCATCAATTTTTCTTTGGCAGCATTCCTTGATATTCTTTCACTTACTGATTTTTCTCAAACAACATCAACACTTGCACATTTTGTATAAGAAGTGCTATGTACGGTTTAAGTGATTTTTAACAAAATATTTGGAGCCCGCCCTTGTGAAATTCTGATGTGTGCAAAAGTGAGCGCTGTTATTGACATGTTCTTAGACTGCTGAGTAAAGCTGCTCTGTCCCTGGGATCAGATGGGCCGCCTGCAACTGTTTGTCATTTGCTTGGTTTGAGAACACCAGTAGTAATTGTAAACTTAGGAATGTGTGACAAGCTAGCAGCCAGCTGTGCTCAGCCTGACTTTTTCCAGGTGTTACAATAAATATGATCATTTGGGTTACTTGTAACTCAACAAAGTGTTTCGTGATTCATTAGATTAAAACCCATTTGTAAAGTTTTTGGAGCAGATAATGTTATAGTCACTAAAAATGAAAACTATATACCCAAAATATATATGGTATTATTACTTATCATATTAGTTTTTTCATAATACACAATGGATTGTAACACTACATAGTTTTTTTTAAATATTATTTTTGTACAAAGAATACCAGTACCCACCGACTGGTTTGTTATTTTAATAACTAAAAATATTTTAAATTCAGAATTCAACTTCCTAACAATGAACCAAATCCCAAGCTGGGCTTACGTTATCTTGGTACTGTCTTTGAAACATGCATATATTGATAATATCATGTTAGTAATACAATTTGATGCCAACACTGTTGGCAAGTGTTACCACAAGAGATGTGGGTGCCTCAGTCTTGCCTTAAACAAATCAGTAATTCTTTTAATTTCCTTGTGTAGGAAAAAAAACAGTCCATTTTCATTTTATTATTAAATTATCATGTGTCTGAGTTTTTACATACAGGGTCAACAGGCAACGTGGAATGGAATATGTGTCTTAAACAGCCTTGTCGTCCTCGAAGCAAGTCAACTCAGGAACAGTGGATCTGGTCATGGGATCTGGTAGAAAATATTAGTAGGCCCCTTATTCCTTTCAGCACCCATGTTATTACCTTCTAACCTGAAAATCCAGATTGAAACCCACAGTAAACAGGATCCAGGCATGAAATAAAGGACAGGGGTTGTAAGACTGAGACCTCTAGAGAGATCTCTAGTCTATCCCCGGAAGCCCCACTGAGAGACGGAGTCCGTTGTCGATGCAAATGCATAGGAATAGGAATTTATTGAGCCATTGCGATGGGGTCTGTCCAGCTCTTTCAAGCTGCAGACCCCGAGAAACAGAGGCACAGGCTTTTTATAGGTTTTAGACAAAGAAATGAGTTTTACAGTATGTGATTGGTTGGCATTTGGGCAGAAAAGCTGCAAGCAGGGAGTTACAAGTCTTGGCGTTTGGTGGTTGGATAATGGTGGAGGGGCAAGCTGACCTATGGGAAAGATTGGTTGAAGTAGTCACAGGGGGCGTTTAGGAACTTTTTTAGTTGGGGAGGGGTAGTGGAAATTTTAAACACAGCTGGTTGTCCTTGAGTCCAGCTGGACTCTGAGCACAGACTGAGACCTTGAGTCAAGTTGGACTCTTCAAGGTTTTTCCTGTTCCTGCCACACACACACAGTGATCTGATATCTGTCTGTCCTTGGTTCAAGCTGGACCCCCTAGAAATGTACATGCTTTGGCCTTAATGGGGGTCTTTAAGGGAGGACTGAGTAGGCTGACTTTTACATTTTCCCAGACTTTGGCTTTGATGGGGGTCCTTTAAGGGGGCTGGTTCCTTCAAGGTGAAATGGAAAAGAAGATTCATTCCCACTTTTCCAGAAAAAAAAAAAGTGTTGTACTGGTGGTTTGTGTCAACTTCACACAAGCTAGAGTCATCAGGGAGGACAGAAGCCCAGTTGAAGAAATGTCTCCATTAGATCCAGCTGTCAGGCATTTTCTTAATTAGTGACCAATGGGGGAAGGCCTAGCCCATTGTGTGTGGTGCCATTCCTTGGCTGGTAGTCCTGGGTTTTATAAGAAAGCAAGCAAGCAAGCCAGTAAGCAGCACCATCCATGGCTACACATCAGCTTCTGCCTGCAAGTTCCTGCCCTGTTTGATTTCCTGTCCTGACTCCCTGTGGTGCTAACAGCAATGTAGAAGTGTAAGCCAAGTAAGCCCTTTCCTCTCCAACTTGTTCTTTGCTCATGTTGTTTTGTTGTAGCAATAGAATCCCTGACTAAGATAAGAGTGAAATCTCATAAAGGATCAAATTTCTGCACATCAATTGAGCCTCATCAACCCGTAGTGAGACACACTGATGTGGCCAGTGCTCTTCTTGAAGAAGGCACGCCATGTGGTTAGGTAGAGCTGAGGGCCAGGTGTCACACTCGTCTCTGCTGCGCCCTGGTTATATGGCTGCCCTTTGTGAAACTGTACCAGTACCACACAGATGGCTTTTTGAAGTCAAATATAAGGGTCTATTGGTTAACATCCAATTCCAGACTTGACAAAACAGTCCTTACCTGTTTCCATTCAATTTAAAAATGTCCATTTGAAACAAGAACCAGCTTCACACTCCAATCTACATTAGATTTTGGAAGTTGACACTAAGGTTTGGAAGCTTGGACTAATATTCTGAAATGTTCAGACACTGCCTCGGTGGATTTCAGAGGGATGCTTGGCACAGAAGATATATGAACTATTCACAATGCACTATCTCTCTTCGTTCATATCAATGCTTGGTACCAGTTCCAGCTTTATGGAATTGGAGAGAGGAGTCTCTACTCACGGTACATACCAACACGCATCTATACATACCGTATGTATATATGTAACCATCAGGTTAAGTGTTATGCCCTGAGAAGTGGGTGTGGAGAGCTAGGAGAAGGCAGAGAGTACAATATCACACTATAAAATTTATTGCATCAGACATTATTGTATCTGCTATACTCAGAATTCAACACTGATCCTGTTATTGAACACAGACTTATCTTAAGTAAGTCTGCCTTTATTTATTTAGTTTTAATTTTGAAATCACGTGTGTGTGTGTGTGTGTGTGTGTGTGTGTCCGTCCAAGGCACTGCATGTATGGAGATTTTAAATGAGAGTGCAGTGAAACCCTCAAACTGGACCACTCCATGGGTAGAAAGAGAAGTTTATTGGAGACCAAACTGCCCAGGCTGTATCTTAGGGTAGGGGCACAGAAAGGAGCAAAATGGCAGAGAAGGAAGCAGATTTTATATGGCAGTCAACAAGGTGGGATCTTTGAGCTGATACAGGCTGTTCAGAATAACTGGCAACTAGATGCCCTTGCCCAAGGTAGCTGACCTTCGGCGTGGATTAAGAGATGTTCCTGGTAAATGGCCATATCATGAGCTCTGCTCTTCTGGTGAGCAGGCACCTGCCTTCAGGCGTGTTTCCTCAGTAAGAATCCTGTTTACCCATCCAAAGTCCTTCTAGTCAGGACATTGTCCCCAGCACTGCAATTTTGGGGGCTGCTTTAGGCCTAATATCCAGCCTTTTGTTGACGATAATGGAGAATGATAGTGTCTGGCTGCTTCCAGATTATTGGGGGTTTAGAAAGCAGGTCCAAAGCAGGGGCTCAGGCCAGAATATGACGGCAGGAGGAGACCTTGTAAGTGTTACAGCCAAGAGGAAAAAATATTCTGGCGGTTGGAGACAACGAGTATCACAAAGTCACACAGCACAACAAACCTCATACAAGAGAGTTACTTGGAGGAGGTTGGCTGCCTCTGCTCCAGTGGCAAGCAGCAAAAATGGGGCAGATTTTATGTGGTGTTGCCTGGGGTGGGGGTGGGGCTGGAGTTTTGCAGGGTGACACAGGATTGAAGGGATTGTGTGGCCTGATTTGTGGGCAAGATCAGGGTGAGATTTTTGTGGCCTGATCTTGGCCTGGCCACTCTCCTGTCTGGGAGAGTGTGGGTGGGGCCTAGTAGCTCACATCTCAAGAGACTTACAGGCCTGAGGAAATTCCTTCCAGAAGCATCTGGTTTACTGACTGTCAGCTTGTTTTACTAATTCTCTCCTGAAGGAACCAGAAGATACAAGGAGCAGTCATCATTATGAGAAGAGGGAGCATTGGGCCAATGAGGTGTAGAAGCCAGGCCCCAGAGAGAACTGGAGGCTCAACCTTGCATTGGAGTCAGTTTGTAAACCATTTGTTTAAGTTTCTAATTCTCTCTTACACTTGGCAGACTGGTTCACATGGTAGCAGCATTCTTCACTGAGGAAGAGGCAAGTGCTCACTGATCTTGGAGTAGCTGAAGGGCTGAGATTGATTCATGGCTGGTCTCTGCCAGCTGAGTGGAAATCTGCTTGGAGAGATGTAGCTCAGGGACTGAAGGTAAAATTAAGGGGCTGAGGGGGATCTTTATCTTGACATTTCCAGGCCTGTCACACTGCTTGGGAGGTCAGGAAGACAATGATAGCTTCCATGAGGAAGGGGAGAAAGGTCTTCTCAGGCATAGGCGCCAGGTGGGAGAGCTGACGCTGTTGGCTGACAGGAATACTTCTCGGGCAAGGGATATGAGAGGACTGATGGAGCCAAGTCACAACTCCCAAAAGGTTAAGAATTTTTGAAGTTAACAAAAGGAAAGGAAAATTTTAGATAGATCATCAGGACCACCGTCTGTAACTTGCACTGAAATCCACACTGTAGAGCTAGGTGTTAATAAATGTCTATGAATAGCTCAAGCAGCCTCACACCTTTGAGCCACAGCAAAAATAAATCCTGAAATGTTATTGACATGCTAGAAGCATGAACATTCATCTGTAATGAGACAGAAATTTCCTGACAGGGAAGAGAACAAAGGAGGAGAGTTTGAGGTCCAGAAGCTGGTTCTGGGACAGACGTGTGAACACTTTGCTTTGTCCCGCTGTCCTCTTCTTAAGGGGACTGGGTATGTATAGGTGCACAGAAGTGTGTTCTGCACCTGTAAAGTCTATATTTAGAAAAGAAAAACAACCAAAGGAAATTTAGACCTTTTGAGCCTGTGACTATTATAATTTTAATTATTTTTAAAAGCTATTCAGTGCTTATAACTGTTACCATGACTAGATTAATAATGTATCAGAACTCCACTGATTAATGTTAAACTTTGAACTTTGAAGTTTTAACATCATATCTATCATCTATAAGTCTTATTTTCATGTGCCTTAAGTCACTTCCTCAGACCTTCACAATTTGCATAAACCTATTTTTCCTTACCGTTCCGGAAACATCCAGTGTCTTAGTTAGGGTAACTATTACTGTGATTAAACACCATGACCAAAGGCAACTTAGGGAGGAAGGAATTTATTTGCCGGACACTTCTGCATTGTAGTTCATCACTGAAGGAAGCCAGGACAGTACCTCAAACAAGGGCAAGAAGGTGGAGTCAAGAGCTGATGCAGAGGCCACGGAGGGATGCTACATACTGGCTTGCTCCTCATGGCTTGCTCAGCCTGCTTTCTCATAGAACCCAGGACAGGCAGCCCAGGAATGATTCTACCCACAGTGAGATGAGCCCTCCCTCACTGATGACTAATTAAGAAAATGCTCTACAGCCCAATCTTATAGAGGAGTTTTCTTTATTGAGCTTCACTCAGATGACTTTAGCTTGTGATAAATTGACATAAAGCCAGCCAGCACATCCAGCTGTCATAATCGTCATTTTTCACATATCTTAAAATACCCCCCATATCCTCACAACTATCATAAACCTATTTTTCTTTCCATTCTGAAACATCCAGCCATCTTTTGTTTTGTTTTTTGAGACAGGGTTTCTCTGTGTACCATTGGCTATCCTGGAACTAGCTTAACTCACAGAGATCTGCCTGCCTCTGCCTCCCGTAGTGTTGGGATTATAGGCGTGCACCATCACGCCTGGCTCAGCCATCGTAAACTTTACCTTTCCTTTTGGTCTGGAAACATCCAATCACTTTAGTCTTTGTTACAACTTGCTTATGGAGAGTAGTCACTGAAAATTCAAGTCCTTTTAAATCATTACTGGAACATAAAGGAATAGTAAAAGACAACTTTTAAGTCAGTCACAGTAGCATGGTGATTTTGTCTTTTCCCTAAAAGCTGTGAGTCTACCTATTACTTTAGGAAGCCTACTAGCTCTAGAAGAAACCAAGGTGGACTTTACACACGAAACCAACTTAGGCTACCAGGGAACTGAGTCTCAGTTTTGGAGGTATTTTTTACTTAAGGGACTTGAATAATTTCAATTTTCTTTTAATGATCTCTAATTTGTACCATCAGCAAGCATCATGTCCATCCCTTGCACCCAAACTTATTGTAAATCCAGGGTGTTTTAAAGGTGAAGGCAGACTTTCTAGATATGAATGAATTGGCCTAGCACTGCAGCCTTTGGGGAGGAGCCCATTGATTTTGCTGCATCGCAGCAGGTGACAGGGCTCACAAATTGTCTGATGAAGACAGGACCTGTATTTGGGACTCAGAGTAAGTAGGAGTTAAGGTGGAAGAGCCAATAGGAGAATAGAGGAAGAAGGGTGAGTATGTGGTCTGGCCTCTTCATCAGTCCTGTCATCATGAGCATTTCCCAAAGCTAATTGTTAGTAGGGGCCTGTTGGCCAGAAGAAACTATGGCAGAGCCTGCTTGGTGAGAAACAGTGAAGCTGAGGGAGGAGTTTCCATCTATGAACCAAGTATAGTCAGCACATGACAGAGGGAACATGGAAAGTTGTAGATTCTTATAGGCAAGGGTTTCAAGTGATCACAATCAGGAATGGGAGGAGGAGTACAGCAAGTGTTGAGAGGATAGCAGGAATCAAGTGAGATACTGGGCTGTTCTAACAAGGTGGTGTGAAAAAGTTGAAGCTTAGCAGGGGACAAGTAGAGAGGCCCTTATGTGATCGATGTGGTAGTCTGAATAATAATGGGCCTCGTAGGCTCATATATTTAATGCTCAGACATCAGAGAGTAGAATTGTTCAAAAGGGTTAGAAGGATTAGGAAGTGTTGGGGAAGTGTGTCACTGGGGATGGACTTTGAGGTTTCAAAACACTCTCTCTCTCTCTCTCTCTCTCTCTCTCTCTCTCTCTCTCTCTCTCTCTCTCTCTCTCTCTGCCTGAAGATCAGAATTTAGTCCTCCTCTACTGCTCTAGCAGCCACCTGCATGCCACCATGCTCCTCACCATAATAATAATAGATTAAACCTAGGAAACTGCAAGTCCCCAGTTAAATGTTTTCATTTATAAAAAAATTTCTTTGGACATGGAGTTCTGTCACAGCAATAGAACAGTGACTAAGACAGGAGATCCTTGAGCCTTTGTGGATAAAGGACAAAGAGAGGGTGACCAAAGGTGAGCTTAGAAGCCCTCCTGACAATAGAAAGGCTAATGCTAGCACACATAGTCAAAATTAAAATCACCTGTTATGTCTAGCTATTTGGAAAGACAGGCAGAGGGGGCAAAGATAGAACCTCTCATGTATCCCCAAGCACCCTTTCATCACTAGTATACAGAATAAGGATTGGCAAATGTCTGGAAGTGCCAGAGCAGGAACATGTAGGAATGTGTTTTGAGGCAAGAGAAAGCAGGTGTGACAGGCTTAGGGTTGTCTAGGGGCCCAGTTATGGGTCTCTGAACTGCTCCCTAGAGGAGGCAAACAAGAAGAGCAAAGACAGGAATCCAGGTACTGGTGTTTCTTGCCAGGCCAAGTAAGGCTACTCTCCCCTTAGTGATTGGAACCATGAGGGCCACAGGTACTGTCTATGACCAGGAATGAGTTCATGGATGTTGGGGAATAACGGAAAGCTTAGACACTTGACATGAAGACAAAAAGTTGAACTTTTGAAGGGCAGAGTCTGTATCCTTTGTTAAGAAGTTGGCCCGTATGTTGCTGTGATAATGAGAGCAATGGTCTACATAGTAGAAAGTCATTGACAGTCCAAGTGAGGTTAGATTCTGTTAAAGTGTCAGGGTCATCCCCATAGAAGACAAAGAGGTAATGTGAATGTGGATATAAAAGAATGGGGAAGAAAGTGCCCTTAAGTTCTAGAATAATAAAGTGAGATGTAGAAGAGGGAATTTGAAGAGGTAGAACATAAGGGTCAGGTACCACTAGGTAAATAGAAAGGACTACCACATTAATAACCCTGAGGTCCTGGACCAGGTGCTGGAACTCATCAGACTTAGTATGGGCAAAAGTAGAGCTGTTAGAGGGCAAGCGGGTGGGCTTAAGAATACCTTCATTAATAAGGCACTGTATAATAGATTTTAAGTCTTGATTATGTTTTAAAGAGATATGGTATTGAAAGCAACAGAGGTAGGAGGTAGGGTGTGGGAGTAGGACCTTCATGGGAGGATGGTGGAAGATCTCTGAAGGAGAAGAGTTATCCTATACTTTTGGGTCAATGAGGTAGTATGTAAGGAGATAGGGTGAAACATTAGTGTCAGCCAGTGGACAAAGAGGCTTGTCAGAAGCTAGACAGAAAGAGAAAATTCTGGAAGGAGTTTGATGAAAAGGAAAAATGTCAATTAGCTATGTTATCCTTGCCCCAAAACAGGATTGGGAAACTAGGCATAATGACGAAGGACTAAACAGTCAGGTGGCCAGGGGGAACAGAAGAGGGGATTTGTAGCTCTAAGAGTGGAACAGGCCATCCACACCCATCACAGAAATCTGAGAAGAGTGCGTACCAAGTATGGACCAAGTAGCTTCCAAATCTGTTAAAAATGACAGAAACTTTCCTGCTACCTGGACAGTCACCCTAGACTCCTCTGTGGTAATCTGAATTGTGTTGTTGAGGGCAGATGTCCCGGGCCAAGGTGTCAGGCTTTGGCTGCCAGGGCCAGAAGATTTGAAAGATCTTTTTTGTGGAGGAAGAGTTTGGAGGAATGATCTACCATGGCAAAGCATAAAGGGACAGTTTCCTGCTTGTCCATAGTTTGGGCAGGGTCCTGGTGGCAGGCAAAGTGAAGTGCAGTTCTTTCCTCAATGACCAGTGACACAAGCTCCAAATGGAGTCTGTTGCTGCACCATATTCTCAGGTGGCCTCAGAGCTGCTGCCAGATGTTGTTACTTTTGTCTATCAGAGGAAATCTTTTTCATCTTTCCTGACCCTCCCTTCTATTAAACACCTTAAATGCCACATTCAGCAGATCTCTCTGAGGGCCATCATCTAGAATTATACTTTTAAAAGCATACCTAATTTTTGAATTTTATTTTACTTTAAACAAGTTTAAGTTTATTTTAAATTTGTTTTTAGTTCCTTGCTTTAGGGTTAACCTTGACAACAAATACAGAATGCTATATAATAAGAACTGTACATTCATTTCTCTCTCCAAAGCTTGTCTCTGTAAATGAATTAATTACATTTGTTCTTAGCATGACTAGAAACATAGCTCTAAGTACATTAAATAATTTGACCATTTATAAGATGACTGATCACTAAATTGCTTGTTTTAATTATCTTTAACAGTTTACAATAAATAACTTTTATAAGATTAGAATTTCATATTTTATCCCTGTTAAGTTTGAGCCTTAAATTTTATACTTGGAATTGAAAATCGTTTACTATCAAAATAAACTTTAAATTATAAATATAGCTCCTAGAGAGACTGGGAACCCTGTTTTTCTGATGCTTTTATAGCACAGGTTTTTTACAATATCACTCAGGTTTTTTAAAACTAAATATCAACAACTTTATCAAATTCTAAGTGGCTAGACATACATCTCCATTTAAGTTAGTTTTTGTTAACTTCACTAGACCTTAGGAATTTTTAAACCTAGATAATCAAACATATGTTGTTCCTTATCCAAAATATTTTAGAATCTTGCTGTTATTTTTTTAGTCTGTGGAAAGTAAAATAAAACAAACCATCTTATAGGCCTTCTATTGTCTCCTCAGTCTAAATGGAAATCCACTTTTCTGAACAAAAGTGGAATCCAAGTTACGTGTACAGTACATTTTAGCAAGTTAAGACTATCTATACTAGATCTTAAACTATCAACACTTTTGTTACAAGTTTAAGCTAATATTTTGCTTGGAACTTTACATATTTTTAAGCCATGCCCTAATGGTCTTATAAATCCTAATATAGAGAAAGGTGACATTTCAGAAAAAATTTCAAAGATAGTAAACAAAATCGGGGGGACGGGCAGTCATGGAGCCAAACATCCGTGATAATACTTAGACATTAGTAACCTCTACTGAAAATAGTTTACCTCTTAGTTGTTCTGAGGTGCAGAGTATCTTTCTCCTGGCCTGTTCTGTTTTGTTATCCTTCCTTCTGACACAGAGCCAGGTGGCCAGCTTCACATAGGGCAGAGGCTTTGGAGGAAGGAAGCATTTAAATAAATCTGCTTGGGTCTAGAGTGGGTAGGCTAAATCCCAGCTCCAGAGCCAGCTTTTTCAGTAGAGTAAATCATCATGTGACAATATTTTAGTATTATCCATACCTAAGAGATGTTTGGACTTCTGTGATTAGTGATTAGAAGGGAGGCTCTAGAGCAAGCAGTGAGCAAAGAAGACGTAGAAGCTTTTTTAAGAGCAGAGGGTAGAGAAAGCTTAAACACAGAGGGATTTTTTATGGATAATTTGCTTGTGTGGTGGGAGAAGTTACAATCGGGGAGAATTTGAAAATCTAATTGCTATTTTCTGGACAGGAGACTGGTTATCTAGTTTAGACTGAGGTCAAGCCATTTGCAGTAAGACATTGTGGCTTAGTGGAATCTCTGAATCTAAGAATGGAAATAGAGAAAGTAGACAAGAGGAGCTGACAGGTCTAATAAGAGCCAATGTTAGCCCATGCTCCAGGCAGAGAGTGAGGGAGGCACAGCAAGGAGGAGGGTCATTCCAGGAGCTGAGCAAAGAGGAGTCAGAGAGACGTAGAAAGGAGGCCATACACAGGAATTGGGTCCAGAGGATCCCAGTACCATAGGAACAGAGACACAGGGAGTGTGATGTGGCAAGGGGGTAAGTGCTGTGAGGTAGAGTCTCAAACTGAGAGCATCCCCAAAGGGAAAGAGACTCCTCGGAGAGATTCCCTGAATCACAGTGCAGAGGTATCCCTTCCCACATGATGGGCATGGGAGTCTGCCTGACACACACCATGACTATTGTTGAGCATGCCCAGCAAGACACAGAGAGACACCAAAGAGGCAATTACTGCCAAGGGAATACATAACAGTGTATGCTAGTTGAAAGAGAGAAATAAAATGATTAGAAAATACTTAGTAAGTCTCAAAATAGATAAGGAAAACATATAGGGTAGGCAGGACAAATGGGATATGAAAACTAGAAGATAAATAAAATTTCTGAATTATAATGTAAATAGGCTGACTATTTCAACAAAGATTAAAGAAGTGTGCATTGCATACATCCACCTCAGGCAAGAGGTCCAGAGAGAAAGAGTACACAAGGCTAAAGCATGCAGATCCATGCAGATCCAGCCCTCCTAAAACCCTCACAATTATTTGGGGGGCGGGGGAGGATTTCTATCTAATTTTTAAAAATTCAGGAGTGGTTAGTTAACTTTTTCTAATTTAAATGTTTTAAGATAGTTTATTATATACATTATATATTATTATACATTTCTCTCGCTATGCAATTATCCTTAGCTTCAAAGAGTATGAATATATTTAAAGCTTTTGAAGCCAATTGCACATATATAATACACAAATGCACATGCAATTGTACAATAAAAGCAACATGATTTACATTTTCACTTCCTTGCTCACACTCTACTTTGAGGGCAGTGTTTGCATATCCTCCAAGTTCATGCATGGAAACTTAACCTCCATGAGGTAGTCTTAAAAGGTCAGGCTTTGGGAGCCACTAGGTGTTGAGAGTGGAGCCTCATGATTAGGATTAGCATCCTAATAAAAGAGGTCCCAGAGAGCTGCCTTGCCCTTTTGCCATGTGATGGCAGATGACTACAGCTATGAAAGAAGCAGTCCCTCACTGATGCTACATCTACTGGTACTTTGGTCTTAGACTTCCCAGCCTTTAGAGCTGCGAAGAATTCACTTCTGATTTTTGTAAGGTATCCAGTCTATGACATCTTGTGATAGCAACCTGAACAGACTATGATACACTTTACCTTCACCCAATGTGTCAACACTTCACAGCCTCGTTACCCTCTTCTTCTCCTTCTCCCTTCCTCTATATAACCCACCCTTCTCTCTGTTTCACATACAAGCACTTAAATCCAGGTTCCTCAGATGAGTGAAAAAGCGCATTACTGACTATCTGAGCCTTGCTTATTTCACTTAACATGGTGCTCTCAAGTTCCGTCCATTTTAGTCTTCATTACTGAGCAGAACTCTATGATGCATGTGTGTTACATTTTCTTTACCTATTCATCTGTTGATGGACTTCCAGGTTGATGACCAAACTTAGCTGTTGTAAATAGTGCCACAATAGATATAGATTCTGGTTTACATTTCTTCAGGCATTACCCAGGAGTACTAAGGCTCGATCATATAGTAGTTCTTTTTTTTGTTTTGTTTTGTTTTTAATAAAACCCAATACTTATTTCTATAGTAGCTGCGTGAGTTTACATTCCAACCAAATGCGTGCGAGAGTTTTTCTCTACCTATGTCCTCATCAGCGTTTGTTACCATTTGTTTTCTTATGGTGGCCATTCTGACTTGGGTAAGCTGGGATATCACCTTAGTTTTAATTTATACTTCTCTGGTACAAATATGATGTGCACTTTTTCATACATTTAATGGGCATTTGTATTTATTCTTTTTAAACCTGACAATTCTATTTCTTTGATCATTTATTGACTGAATGATATGAGTAGGGTTTTTTGGTAAAAACAGTGTGATTTTTCTGTATTATATTTGCCCCATGTTTTCTATTCGTCTAGAATTTACCGTACTATTGTATAGAGCTTTATCAATGCTATACCTTCCTGAATATTTTTGCTACTTTTGTATCTCTTGGCAACATGGAAATCTTTTGCATATCTTTCAATGTATTGTACATGGAATATAAATGTGCTTATTCTTTTGTAGCTTGACTTTTTCCTCCAAGTTTTATATGAGCTCTATGTATATTTACATGTTTAACTATTTTATTTTAATTTCTAAGTAATAGTTCACTCATCGTGTTTTATATGCATTTCAACTTAGTTATCTATACTTTTGATAATAGCCATTCAAGTTATCCTAAAATCACTATTTTAGATAATAATACTATGAATATCTATAACTATCGATATGAATAACTAAAACTGAAAGCGACCTCTAAGAGCTGAGACAGGTAGGCAGCAAGAAAAGAGATACTCCAGTCTCACAACTTCAAGGATGAGTATTACACCAACAAGAAGATGCTCTAGTAAACACATTATCCTCCAGACCTCGTGACAACTCCATTTCGGTCTCTGAGATGGGAAGCCCTGCATGCTGTGACCAACTTCTGCCCTAAGGTGATGAATGAAAATTGTTTCAAGCTGCTCAACATATAGTAATTTGTTACATTGAAATAGAAAATTAATACAATACAAAAGTACAATGACCAACATGCAGAACTGTAAAACACTGTATAAAAATAAATTCACAATTATTTAATTTAAAGTATTTTCCATAAGATAAAAGGCCAGAAGGACTGTGATCAAGAAACTTAAGATTACAGAGAATCAGGACCTTTATGCACTGTGGGAATGAAGGTAAGCTGATGTAGCCCTATGGAAATCACTGTGAAAGTTGCTCACACACAAAAATTAAGGCATAATCCAGCTATACAACTCCTTTCTATATACATGATGAGATATAAGTCGGCATATAGCATGGGATGATAGAACTATTCCAGATAGCCAAGTTAACCTACATGCCAACCAGCAAATGAATGAATGCAGAGAATGGAGTCCATACACACAATGGAGTTTTATTCAGCCACAAGGAAGAACAAAATTATGTCAGTTGCAAGGAAATGAACAGAGCATAGCATCATTACGTTAAGTGAAGTAAGCCAGACTTGTAGAAAAACCACACATTTCCTCTCATAAGCAGAGTATAGACTTTTTTGTTAAAGACACAAAAATAAAGGGGGGACTATTTGGGAAGAGAAGGGATCACTGGGAACAGGTAGAATCAAGAGAGCATAATGGGTGTGTATGTGATTATATTTACATGCATGAAAATGTTATAATATAGCTCACCATTTTGTATAATTAATATATACTAATGAAATAAATCAAAAAAGTAAAAGTAGAATTCTCCAATAAAATATTTAAGTAGAAAATAACTGTATTTACTATGTTATAAGATTCTTATATTTAGAGAGCAGGGACTTGTTGCCAAATATTATCTCCTTTCCTTGAATAAATGCTATTCAGTGACTATGGTTTTCTAGTCCCGTGTGACTAGATGTGGCCATTTGTCAAGTTCTCCTCTGTTTTGAGTGATGCCTTTCTGGACTTATTTTCTTTTCTGATGATACTAGGGTGGGTGACATCACCACATTTGACCCTACAAATGCAACTCATAGGATATGATGGTGGGAGAAAAATGTGTCCCTGAATGACAGCCATGTGCCTGATTGCATAGTTCAGGAGTGTTGCAAGAGTGAGAAATTCATGCTATTTAACCCTTTGTATTTTTAGCTCTCTTCGTTAGAATATTAGCTCTAACCTTAATTAAATCAGTCTCTGAAACTGGAGTGCCACAACTACAGACACTAAAATATAGAGCATTTGGCTTAGCAGAATTTAGGACTTAGTGGCGAGGCAGTGGATCTTGTGTTGTTTGAGATGCAGAAGCAGTTGGCTTTTCCAAGCTGTGAAGCTCAAATTTCTGGATTCTCTATCCCTTTCCTTCTCTGCTTGCAAATTGGCATATTTTTGCCTTAGCTCATCTTTTTCTTATAATACCTTGCTGAAAGCAGGAAGAGTAGCCAGCACATACTTGATGTTGCTTTTAGTAATGGCTGATAAGAAGTAGCACAAGATAAGGATATTTCTTAAAACCTTTCCCCAAAACCTAAGGAAGACAATTATTTGAAAAAGATCAAATTGAACACATTTTCTTCCAAACTAAACTTATTGTTTTAGATATTTTCAATGTAGTCACCATTAAAAGAAGGAAGAAGAAGAAAGCCAAAACATCAAGAAGACAAGCATAGAAAGTGGCAAGCTAGAAAGTTTCCTGTCATTACTAGTAGACAGGAATTAAATACAGTATATACCTTTTAAAGCACTTTGGGGATTACATTACAAACAAGCTTATAAACAATGTATTAAAATATTCAACTTCCTTATTCCCAGTTTATATAACCCAAGTTCTATTGAAAGCCTAATATGGCCACCTAAGAGTATAAACAAGGAACATTTTTTTTCAATTCCACAAATTAAAGGGGAATTTATCTAAGATACTAGATCACGGTGCATCTAAGGCACCCAGCCTGGTACCAGCTCAATGGGCTTTTGGTACTCTTACCCAGTAGGACTTTTGGTCTGTGTGAATGAATATGTGGCTATTTTGCATCTCACATTCTTCCATCTTCCATCTTGCATCTTCACATCTTTTCCATCACTGTCAATTAAAGAGTCAAGCTATAGCTATTAGTATATTCTTCAAGGAGCTGTGTTGAGTCTCATAAGTAACTGAATAGTGTGAACATTGTATCCTCTAGATTACTGGCTTTAGGTATAAAAAAAAATCTTAAATTATAGTCAATAGAGGAAGCTGAGTCCTTTCTTTGTGAGTAATGAAAGTCTGCATAGAAAATTGGATAATCAGCCTTATAGTTATACCAAAAGATCTATTTTCTTCTCTGTAGGAGGTACCAGCTAACAACTGCATTTCCCATTGTCATAACAGAGTGCTGCCATGTGACTAACTTCTCTCTGTTGAATATAAAATCTATGTACAACTTCTACCTCATTGGTTTATAAGATAAAGTGTACTGGATTTTCTTTTCGTTTGTTTCCTGTGGAATGTAGAGGTAGTGGGATGGAAATTTTTGAATTCTTGTTAGTTGGAGATTGTTTAGTTTCTTGGTTTAGATTTATGCTTTCTTCTTAAGAGGATTTCAACATTATATTCTCTTATATTTTCTGCCCTTTGGCTCCCTCATCTGGGGGACTTCCATTGTGTGCATGTTATTAATGATATCCACTTTTTAGTCTGTCTTTTTTTCTGATTTCATATTGTAATCTCTTTTGGTCCATCAGTAAGTTTTTTGTGTTTTGTTTTGCCACCATCCCCCCTCTGTTTTGAATATACTGGTGATTCCTCATAGTAAATTTTAGTTGCTCTAATCTGAAACTAAAGAGTTTCTATTTAGTTCTTTGTGAAGAAGAAGGAGGAAGAGGACAGGGGGGAAGAGGAGGAGAAGGGGAAGAAAAAGAAGGAGGAGGAAAAGGAGGAAGATGGGGAAGAGGAAGATGGAGAGAAGGAAGAGAAATAGGAGGGGGAGGAGCAGGAGGGGGAGGAGGAAGAAGAAGAAGAAGAAGAAGAAGAAGAAGAAGAAGAAGAAGAAGAAGAAGAAGAAGAAGAAGAAGAAGAAGAAGAAGAAGAAGAAGAAGAAGAAGAAGAAGAAGAAGAAGAAGAAGAAGGTCCTTGTTCTTCCTGAGTATATCTTTTTGTTAATTCTCTATTATACTTTCATTCTTTGTATATGATTTTTTTTTTTTAGCTCTTTGAATATATTTACAGGCAGCTGCTTTAAAATCTTCATTTCTTAGTTTCTTCTGCTGCTGCCATGGCAAAGTACCAAAGCAACTCAAGGGAGAATGGGGTTATTTTAGCTCACAGTTCAGGTGCAGTACAATGGCTGGGAGTCAAAGTATCAAGAGCTGGAAATAGTTGGTCACATCACAGCCACAGTCAGGAAAACAGGGGGAGGGAGAATGTATTTTTATACCGTAACATGGAGTTTGGGTATCAACTTGACAAGGGATAGAATTGTGGAGGTTAATAGAATCTAGAATTCAATATATGCTAGAAGCTTCTACAGCCTTGATTTTTGCACTAAACCTTGGCTTGTGATACAGAATAAACCCTTTCTCCCTTTAGTTGCTTTTGTCAGAATATTTTACCACAGTAACAGGAAAATAACTAAGACACTTTCTTAACAGAATAAAAGATGAGCTCCTGGGCATGCCTAGGGGACATATCTTAATTGTCTTAATTGAGATGGGAAGACCACTTCTGTGGGTGGAACCACTCCCTAGGTGGGACTCTAGAGTGTATAACTAGAAAAAGAGACTTGAGCAGCATGCGCATGTGTGTGATTTCATTTGTGCTCGGCCTCTTGGCTGTAGTTGCAATGTGACACCCAGCTCCTGCAGCCTTGCTTTTTCTACCATGGTGGACTAAACATTGATTTGTGAAACAGAACAAGCCCTTTGTCCTTTAAAGTTGCTTTTGTCAGAGTATTTTACCACCGCAACAGGAAAAGAACTAAGACATTTTGCTAAATACATCAGGAGCATCTGAAGATATTCAGGATTAGTTACCATTAGTTGCAGAATATTTTCCCCTTGTAAGTATTAACCTTGTGATTTTTTTTGTGCATGAGATTATAATTTTCAGTGGAAAACTAGACATTTTAGATTACTGTAAGACTTTGGAGTCTGTTGCCTTCTCCCCACCACAGGTTGTTGTTAAAGGTTTGTGTTTCTTTGTTTAGTAACTATTCTGGTTGATTCTGTGTAACTCTCTCCCTTGATGGATATCAGCGTTAATGTCTCTTTTTTTTTTTTTTTTTTTTTTTTTTTTTTTTTTTGGTTTTTTGAGACAGGGTTTCTCTGTGTAATACCCCTGGCTGTCCTGGAACTCTCTTTGTAGACCAGGATGGCTTTGAACTCACAGAGATCCACCTGCTTCTGCCTCCCTAGTGCTGGGATTAAAGGCATGTGCTACCATGCCCAGCTTAATGTCTCTCCTAATAAAGCTCAAATTTTACTTTCTAGGAATTGCCTCCTATCTGTACAACTTAGCAATGTGTCAGTGATAGAGAGAGACTATGTTTGAACACTCTGAGACAGTAAGACTTGTGTCATCTACAAATGGAGCTGTGGGGAAGAAGGAGAGCACATTTAATCAGTTTTAACATCTGGTCAATTCTACTTCCCACAGAGCCCTCGTGTATTTCATGTGCACTAATGAGTATGTCCCCAGGAGTGAGTGAAGTGTGTAAGCATTGCTTCTCCACTATACAAGAACAGGATCACCTGTCTCAGGGCAGCAACCCTGGGGAAACAGAGTAGCCATAGGACTTCTTCATCTAGCTAGCCTTTGGGAAGTGACTGCCACCAGCAGTGCCTCTGACTCAAGCATTGATCATCACTGGAAAGCAAGTGAACATCTTTTGGATCTGGCTGAGGAGCTTCCGGTCCATGTAAACTTCCCACCTGGAAGAACCGTGGCATATAACAAGGATAGAGAATCTGGCAAAAGCAGCCCCCCCAGGCTACGCCCCCAATCCCACTGCTTCAGTCTGCGTTCCAGCGTGCACACCGTTCCAGACACTACATGCCTCTGTACGGTGGGCAGGTGGTGAAAGGGTTTTTTTTTTTTTTTTCTGTGAATTTGCCCATGTTTCCAGACACTCTTTGGAGAACACATTTGCTTTGTTTATCTCTGTTGGCCACAGACCCCACCCCTGGCCTGTTGAGGACCATTTCTTTTCTTAATCTGTCCTTTCACTGTTCTATTTTTTGTTTCTCTCTCAATTCTCGTCAGCATGGAGAGCTGTCCTGGAGGTGGCCTTGGTGACTCAGTTTGCAGCTCCTGCGTTCTCAGCTGTGCCAGCTTCTGCAGCCCTTGCCATGGCCCCTTTGCTCACCTGGAATTGGGTTCAGCATCTATAGTCCTCACGTGGCCTGGCTGCCTTCCATTGGCTATTTGTTGTTGATTTTATGAGTTGGATGGCTTTATTTTCCTTCTGTCTCCACTTTAACCACAATTTCTCGGAAACATTGGTGGAGATTGACTGTTTCAATTTAGTTGTCCTATCGTTAAGAACTCAGATGTCATCGTTATAAAATACATATTTATATCTCGGCCGTGTCACTGCAGCTTAGTTGCCATTACCGTCCTCAATGATGTAACATCTTTGTATTGCTAACGGAAGTTTTTTAGGTTCTTGTTTCCTTAAAAGGATTCCATGCATATGTAATTTGCTTCCTAGGTATTTGGCAGTTCTTACTAAAAGAATCCTTTTTCTTAACACATAAGAACATTTTAGGATTTTTTGTTTGTTTCTTTTATCTATGGTTATTTTAAAATTATTTATTTATTTTTACTTTACCTGCATTGATGTTTTGTCTGCATCTATGTCTGTGTAAGGGTGCCAAGTCTCCTGGAACTGGAGTTACAGACAGCTGTGAGCTGCCATATGGGTGCAGGGACTAGAACCCAGAGCCTTTGGAAGAGCAGTCAGTGCCCTTAACCACTGAGCCATCTCTCTAGCCCTATGTATGGATTTTTTTTTCTTCTCTCATATACTACATCCTCACTGCAGTTTCCCCTCCCTCCTCTTCTCCCAGTCCCTCCCACTGACCTCCCCTCTCCTCCTGCTCTACTTTGTTTTCTTTCAGAAAAGAGCAGACCTCCCATGGAAGTCAACCAAACATGGCATATCAAGTTAAAATAAGGTTAGGCCCATCCTCTCATATTAAGGCTGGACAAAGCAATGCAGTAGAAAGGAAAGGGATCCAAAAGCAGTCAGAATAGCCAGAGACAGTCCCTGCTCCCACTGTTAGGAGTCCCACAAGAACACCAAGCTACACATCTATAATATACATGCATAGGACCTAGGTCAGACCCATGCAGGCCTCCTGCTTGTCAATTCAGTGTCTGTGACCCCCATGAGCCCTGGCTAGTTGATTCTATTGCCGCATTCTTCTGATGTCCTTGACTCCTCTGACTTCTACAATCCTCCCTCCCTCTCTCCCTCAGGATTTCCAAACTGTGCCTTAGTGTTTGGCTGTGAGTCTTTGCATCTGCTCCCATCAGTTGCTGGATGAAGCCTCTCTAATGATGATTATGCTAGGCTCTGGTCTGTGAGTTTAGCAGAGTAGCATTAGGGATCATTTCATTGGTTTTGTTGTTGCTGTTTCTGCCAGTTTTGTTCAGTTCTACTCTAGGTCTCTAGTCTATCCTAACCCTGATTCCTGGCCCTCCAGGGAGGGTCAGGTGTGGGTTCCCTCTTGTGGTGTGGGCCTCAAGTTGGACCAGTCATTGCTTGGCCACTTCCACAAACAAGTTCTGTGCCACCTCTACCCTTGCTGGCACATCTTGCTGGCAGGATCAATTGTAGGTAAAGGTTTTGTAGCTGGGTTGGTGTTCCCCCCAACAAAATAGACTCTATTTTCCTTTTGGTGTGAAGGAAAGGTATGTGTGTGTGTGAGGAGAACTTTCAATATAGTTGGCTATTTGGATATCCTCTTTACCTGCTTTTCTGCTAATATCCATTTACCACTTAAAGTGTTCTCGCAGTTTTTTTGTTGTTTTTTGTTTGTTTGTTTGTTTTACAAATTCTTCCTATAGCATAGACACAGTTCATATAGTCAGTTTCAATGGATGTAACACTTCCCCAATTGCTAAATTTGTTTATATATTATTCCATTAATGCTAGAATTTTATTTTTATGTTTTGTTTGTCTGTTTGGTAGGTTTCTCCAGACAGGGTTTCTCCATGTAGTCCTGGCTATTCTGGAACTCACTCTATAGACCATGCTGACCTTGAACTCAGAGATCCGCCCACTTCTGCATCCCTGGAATTAAAGGCATGCACCATCACACTGGGTGTTTAACTTTATCTTAAACAGAACATTTCCACGAATCTTTTTTTTAAAGATTTATTTATTTATTATTATATATACAATGCTCTGTCTGCACATACTCCTGCCGGCCAGAAGAGGGCATTAGATCACATTATAGATAGTTGTGAGCCACCATGTGGTTGCTGGGAATTGAACTTAGGACCTCTGGAGAAGCAATCAGTGTCCTTAACCTCTGCGCCATCTCTCCAGCCCCTCCAGGAATCTTTTTGTGCTAGTCAGCTCTCTGCTGCTGGAGATGAGCAGCTTTGAGGAGGAGAAGGTTATTCTGGCTCATGGGTTCAGGTGGGTTTGTTACTTCTGGGTGTGAGACAAAGCAGGGAACCATGGGGGGGGGGACATGAAGCCATGGAGACTGGTCAGCTTAGCAGCTGCCAAGAAGAGTGGGGGTGGGTAGGAGACCCAGGACCCAAGTTCCTGATACACCTGTCAAGACAGACCTCCATTCACCTCATCTCCTCCAGCTGGGTCCCACGGCTATGTCATGGTGCCACCTGTCAGTAGCCTGGCCTGAGAACTTTATTTAAAGTTAAAATTAATATTTAAGAAGTTAAATAGCTGATGAATCTGTGGCTTAAGTTCCTCTGTGATGTGGCATCAGAGTCCATATTTATTTCCTCACCTGGGTAGGCCATTTGACAGAGTACCTATACTTTAAATACACCACTGTGACGTAATGGCCGGTTGTCACAGCATAAGCTCAGTTTAATTTCTGAGTTATTCTTTTTAGCCAAACTATTTTTATTTCTCTTGACTTTAAGTGGACAACTTGGTGACATTATCACATAGTTGTGCAACTGTCAACATCACCCGTTCGCAGAATGATTTCATTTCCACATGTTTTACCTATTAAACATCACCTTCCTATCTCTGCTCCCCCTAGACTCTGCTTTACTTTTTCTATTCCTGAGTTGAGCACTTTAAGCATCTCACAGACATGAAATCATGTGGTATTTGTCCTTTGTCATGGCCTTCTTCACTTAGTGCAATGCCCTCAAGGTTGATTCTTCTACCCTTGGTAATATTTTCCCCCCCCCCCCCCTCTCTCTCTCTCTCTCTCTCTCTCTCTCTGTGTGTGTGTGTGTGTGTGTGTGTGTGTGTGTGTGTGTGTTATATCTCCTCTGTTACCCACTATCCCCAATGGACTTTTGAGTCAATTCCAGTTTTTAGTTTTTGTGGATTATTCTGTTATGAGAAGGACTGGAAAACATGAAAACACGTTAAGCCTGTTTTCAACTATTTTTGAATATTTGCTAAGGAATTGAACTGTTTTATCTATGTCTGTGTCAATGCCATACTGATTTTTAACTGTTTTGCACATTTTGTTTCTAAGTTAAAGGCATAGTTTTGTTATTTGCCTTTCTGTGAACCCACTAAATGCTTGTATTTCTAACAGATTTTTATTACATTTCTATTTTCTTGAGCTTACTAATATATTATATTTCCTAATGTTTTAGAAACACAATGGTTCTAGGATTACTATAACCTCATTAAATAGTCACAGGAATATCTCATGATAATAATTATGTGGGTGATTATAGTCATCCTTGAAAAAAAGAACTTGCCACTAATTGCAAGGAGTACAGTTAGCTGATAGCTTCAGCTATAAGTGCTTTTAGAATCTTCTCAGCTTTTGAGCTGAGGTCATAGTGTTCCTAGAAGGCCACAGACAATCTCTTAACATGGTGCTGACTCTAGGGCATGGTTATTTCTGTTTAACTGCCCCAGTAAGTGAAACTGTCAGATCTGTATGTCAAATCTACCTGCCAAGTCTGCCCAATTTTGCCCTCTCTTTTTATCCTTTTTTTTTTTTTTTTTTGGTGTGTGTTATCCCTCAATAAACCTTTGCATTCTGTAAGTGAGAGAACTACCCACTGTTCAAGATTATGCATGTATGCAAAATGTCCATGTGGATTATCAATAAAACACACTTTAATAGATACAACTCTATTGAAACATAAAGGAAAAATTCTCACTGATTATTATAAAATATTATGCTCCCTACATAGAAGGTCTAGAAGTATATGAACCAATGAACTAATTCATATGCTAAAACTTTCTATGTATTTTAATTATACCTATATTTTTATATGAGCATGTATGAATTTATTTAGTGTATGCATATGTGTGAGAGTACACATGCCACAGCACACAAGGTTAAAGGACAACTTTCAGGAGTCAGCTTTCTTCTGCCATGTAGGTTCAGGGGATAGAGCTCAGGTCAGCAATGGGCAACAAAAGCACCTCCACCCACTGAGCCATCTTGTTGGCTCTAATTCATATCTTAGGTGATTCATAGCACCCTTCCCACCCACTGGGACTTCTTCTTACATTGAATAATGTACTTTAGCATTTTGGTAAACAAGAGGTGATGCAGTTATTGTATATTTAAAAAATAATAAAATATGGCTTCTACCATTTCCTGCTAGGCAACTTTAAGCAGGTTGTTAAACCCTTCTGGCAATATGCACAGAATTCAGACATTTATTCCTCAGATTTGTTTGTATGCAAAAGTCCCAGAACTGTGGCTAACAACCACTATGCCTCGAGTCCTCAACTATTACTGTCTGTGTCTCCAGTGGAGTTTCTTGAGGTCTACTGTAGACCTGCTTTCTTGTGTCTGAATTGAAGCTGTTTCTTTATTCTGCTGCTTCATTGCGGTGAACAAAGAGTGAGTCAGATTGGAGTGGCTGACTGAGGGACCCCTCCTTGGACAGGCCTTCATGAAGGAGGAACTTGTCCTGCCCGAGAAGATCACAGCAGCACTGTGCTTCTCCTTGGCCAACAGCTCACAAAGAACAAGTGGTTCCAACATGGTTTCATGTACATTGGTATTTGAGCAGCTGATTAAGTTATTTATTTTATATATAATGTACATTGAGACTCATCTTGATGATTACGTCTACTATTGTGCAAAATTGTAATGTACTTCTAAAAGTTGATTCTGTGTTTCTTAACTAGTTTCTTTCAAGATACAGACTAGCTCCAGCCAGATATCACAGCACATCTGTAGAGTGAACATGGCGGGTTTTGCAGAATCTCGTTTACCAAGAATAGTGTAGCAATGTGGAGCATCTTTTACTAAAACAAAGAAAATGAGATCTAGTATATGAGAGTCAAGTTCACATGCATATAAAGAGTATGAGGCTTTTACAACACATAGGCTCATGTAGTGATCGTTACAATAATGCTGTGGCGTTAGTTATTCTTAGAAAAATTTGTTTTTATTCCAACTTCCTTTTTGTTATAGGGTCAAATTTTTTACTGTGTTTTTTGTAGTATAATGATCACTTCTGTTTTATGTACAACATCTCACTAGAAAATTAAGAAAAAGGAAAGCTGCTTAGAGATCCTTTGGGTGACCAACAGAATCCTCCATGATATATTTATACCCTGAAGGTATGTATATTATTCCCACTATATTTTTAAATAGTATGATATAAAGGTAGTTAGCTTGCCACATTTTCTAAGTACATCTTTTAGTGGTTTCTGGTAGACTGTCAAAACTCTATCAAAATAAGAGGAAAATAGTGATTTCCCCCTCCATACCAATTCCCCGAAAGTTAGATTTCTTTACCTATTGCTGTTTCATTAGTTCACCATGTCCTGCAGGGGGCACTAGATACAATTTTGGGTGGATGTGATGTGCAGGTGAGAATGACAGGTGTGGAGAATAATATGACGGCCAGCATTCCAAGTGCATTGGCAATAATACTAGAGTCTGTCATTGTAGATTCATAGAAATGTGGGCATCCTTGGGATATGAGCATAGGCCAAGCAGTTCACTTAGGATTCTTTTACAGTCTTTTTAAAAAAGGGAGCCCTACAAGATAAGATTAGCAGAGCTAGTATGTGTTCATGTTCCAGGGTGCACAATTCACTCTCCTATAAAAAATGAAACAAAGGTAGACTTACGTATAGCTTAAGCATCTGTATATTGAGCACAGATCCTGAGTGGTACTAACCCAATAACAGGTATTGGGAACCCTAGGCTGCATGGCATATGGCGGCATATGGGGCAGATTCTGTTATGCCACTGGAAACTAACACACACATGACATTTGCACATGGTCAGGATCCAGGCTAGACCTAAAAAACTCGAACTTTTCCAGGCTGGTGTATGGTCAATTGTTACTCCCATGGTAGCTGGGGAGTCCTGCACTATTCTAAAATATCAGACTCTAGTCCCAGAGAGTCTTCATGATTCAGACCCCTGTTAACTGTGACTCATAATGTCTTTTTTTTTTTGAGACTGGGTCTGACCATGTAGCCCTAAATGGGCTGGAATTCACTATGTAGACAAGGCAGGCCTTCAATTCACAGGGTTTTTTCTGACTGCTTCCCAATTACTTGGATTAAAAGTGTGTGCCACTATACCTGTCAGATCTACATGTCTCCTGTCTCATTATAAAGTAACATCTCAATCTCTATCTGTCTCCCAATCTCTAGTTCTTTCTTTCTGTTTACACACACACACACACACACACACACACACACACCACAAACACAATGTTTATTCAATATGTCAGAAATGTAATTTGTTGTTAGGCCTTCAATGTGTTCTTATTTTATGTAACCTCATTTTGGCATCATTGTTTGTCTCACTAGAGACATAGTCTTTAGCCAAATGCCCTGACACTGAGCTATACCCCCTGGAAAGATTATAATATTTTGAAGAATCCCTTTTTTAAAATTCTTATATCATACCAGCCCTTAAAATTCAACAATTTCCTCTTCCAAATAAACTTTAGGATGGCAACCTCATACTTAAAGTCACACTTCTTACCATGTTAATGCTCTATGCTGATGCCAGAATGAATCTTTCTAAAATTCATGTCAATGTTTGCAAATCCTAATTCTTTGAGCCATCTACTATTTAGTGCAGGAGATTTCAAAATCTTTGTTAGCCGACTAAGATTTCAGACCCTGACTTTAGTTGCCTTTGGATCCTTATTTCTTCTTTGCACCCTCCATCTCAATCTGACCACACTGCATTTTCATAAAAGTGTTATTTCATATGTTTAAGATTACCTGTATATATTATGTTCATGTTTGGTGCAGATTTGTATGTGTTTTGACAAATGTGTAAAGTTATTTAACTGTAACAATAATGAAGGGTTTTTTTTTAAAGACTCTTATTATCCTAAAACATTATTTGTGTGGGACTGGGAAAATGTCTCCCAAGTGCTTACTGTGTGAACACTGTGACCTGAGTTTCCAGCACCCATGTGAACACCACGTGTGTGATGGCACACACTTGGAATCCCAATGCTGCACAGGCAGAGGCAGGAGGACCCTGGGGGTTCCTAGCCAGTGAAGCTCCAAGCTAATGAGATAACTTGTGTCAGAGATGAACAATTTTCCCCAGGATGCTACTCCATGTTGTCCTCCAGCATACACAAACATGCACACACACAAACACACGTGTGCACACTATATATATATACACACACATATACACACAATCTATATACAGACACATGCTATACACATACACACAAACTGTACACACATATATACACAAACTGTACATACACAAGCATACACACACTGTACACATGCGCAAACACGTACAAATATCACACACATACTATACACACACACACACCACACAAACATACATACACATATACAAACACACATACACTGCATATACACACACATACACACACACAAACATTATTCATGCTCTGTTCTTGTAGACAACTCCTATTCTAACTCTGGGTGGGTCCTGTTGTGTTTTTAGTCTTAAAAGGTTTCCTTTGATAATATGTAATATTAATAGGGCCATATAGTAGATACATTCTTTTGAGTTTCTGATACAGTATCATGGAAATAAGATTTGCTCATGTTATTATGTACATCACTATGGGTCAACTTGTTGTATTTAAGAGAAAAAGTGACCCTCTCTAACCCCACATGGCCTCATGATCTTGAACATTTTTTCTAGAATGTCTTGCTACTATTGGTTACTTGGTTTTTTAAATTCAACTCCTTTGTCAATACAGTATGTCTATGCTAGGCAGACATGGACATTGCTTTTCCATATTACTTACTATAGGATATTGCAGTGATATGTGAACTTAACAGTGTCCTTTGATACAGGGACCGGCAAACTATGCCCCGTGGAAGCCATCCACAAATGCATCCGTCTATCTCACCCAAATACGCTTCTTTTCCATTTCTAGCTTTATAAGATAGTATGTGGCTCACAAAACATAAAATATTTACCAAGTATTCTTTACAGACGTCTGAAATCTCCTACTTGGGTTGCCCAGGAAGTGTTTGTATCACAGCACTGTAGTTCAGAATCCAAGTCAGGTGTGTCAGTGCAGATAACTGAGTCCTCATAGGAGAAGCACTATTAGAATACTAGAAAGTAGGGGATAATGCAGAGAAGGGGTGTCAATCCTCACGGTCCGCAGTGTCACACCGTTGACCTTGCAAGAACTGGGAGGTCACCCTTCTCCTTTGTAGCTGCCAAAAGAAACAAAAAGACCAGCTCCTACCTTCATCTTGCCTTCTAATCTCATGCGGGTGCCTGAAATTAGCAAACTCTAACCACAATCTGCTTGGGAACAGAGTCTGAGAAATGTCTTGTTTAAACTTCTAGACCCCAGGATAGACATGGGATGTGGAAGCTGATATAGGTGTGGAAGCCTGAAATCTCAGTCTTTGTGAGGTAGAGGCAAGGATAATGAGTTGAGGCTAACATGGTGAGTTCTAGTCCAGCCTGGGCTTATTGTGAGACCTTGTAGCAGGAAAAAATTTAAAAATTAAAAAAAGAAAAAAATGTGAGTGTATAGAAACTGAGTGCCAAGGGCAGTGTCTGGCACCCTGGTGTATAATTGTACTTAGTAGGTGCCTAGTGGAAGTTGTTGAATTGAATCAAGGTAACATTTGGGAGCACCTTGTGTACTAGAACTTTACAGAGTTCCCTGTCTCTACTCAGATCCTCTTCTAAGCCAAGAGACTGAAGTACAAAATCCTGATGAGTCTTGAAACATGCCATATCTTGAATAGAGATCATGGAGAAAATGTTGAAAGAGTTTAGTGGGTACAACAGATGCAATGCGGAGGAGGGGTAAGGGCTTTGAGTTGACATGGTGTATATTTGAGACATTCTGACAGTGCTTTGGAATTCAGAAAAAACTAGAAGCAACTTCACTCAATTAAAAAATATGCGGAAGTCACAGCACTGGCATGGGAAAGCAAGTGGAGTTAGTACAGCTAGTTGATTAGTTAATGCTAAACTTTAAAAAGTTTAAGGATTGGATGAACTTATTATTTGATACTCATATTAATTTATATAAGAAAATCCTTCTTTTTATGTAACAAACACTTTAATTATATATTTCAATCTAACCTGAGTACATAATTCCATGATTAGAGTTAAGAGCAGTTTCATTGTACTAAAATACAAATCCTTAACTTGATCCTTGAGAAGATAATGTACCTTAGCATTAACTCAATACCATTTGTTGAAAGGTAATTAATATTTCTTGACCCCTAACCCTTGCCCTTCACCCCACATGCCATATTATGTTCCAAATCCAAGCCAGGGACATGCATGTGCATTGCTGCACTCTTATGGGAGTCAGTGGCAACCCCATGGTGGCTTTGTCCTAAGAATCAAACTCTATAGGAAGGTTCAACTGACTGATTTTTCTCTCATGTTTTACATGCTTTGTGCTCCTATAGTCTTTTATAGATGGAAGAGTAGATACTAACACACTCTTAGTCAATTTTTAGTTTTTATTTAAGCAGGAGACATTTTTAGAACAATTTTAAATGACATCCTTATTTTTAAATTAAGTGACATGCATAAGTCCGCCACAATTAACACCCAAAATTCAGTGTGACCTTCATGGCAGCTGGTGATATTCTAATATTTCTGGGTAGTGCAGGAAAGGTGAAAGGGCATATCGCCTTTCAATGTGCATATGTAATTGCAGTAAGTATTAATAGGAGGACATACTTGTGGATAATGCTGGAATGTTTATCTATATTTATAATTAGAAACAGTCATGTGAATTTGATATAAATGTCTGTCATCAGTGGTGTTTGGTTATCAATTTCCTTGGTACATTTAGTAAGAAATGTAAGTGTATGGAAACCTACTATATTTGGGTTTTATGACAAGTAGTGGAAACATGTTTAGGATGGTTCTGAATTCTTTCAGATATAACAATAATTATTCAGAAAATACAAGTATAAAAGTATTCTTAAATTTTATTTTATCTTACAAAAGCAAGCCTGGCATTGTAGAATTTCAAAATATAATTTTATGTATGAAACTCAATTCTAAACTGTTGGTTTTGTTTGTTTTTAAGTCGTGGCCTCCTGTAGTCTAAAGTTAGCTATACACTCGCCAGCATACTATCTCAGCCTCTCCTCTACTGGAGCTACAGGTGCACCACAATGTTTATGACCCTGAAAAACACTCCCACAATAAAGAGTGCTGTTTTTATGATGAGCTTTCTGCATAGATTTCCTTTACTGCTTTTTTTTCTTGCTCAGCTTTTGCTGTACTCACACCATGCCATACACTGTACATGTGGAACACCTAAGGAAGAAGCAAAACTAAACACAAAGGGATGTATGTGGAACATTTTAAAAGTCTCTTCTTTATATGTTTCTTTTTAAGTTTTAAGTTTTGAAACTAAAATATAGTTATATAATTTTCCCCGTTTCTCCAACTCCTCTCATGTACCAATGCAGCCCCTTAGCCCCATGATCTCTTAAGTCATGGCCTATAGTTCCTTTTTCTTTAGTTATGGTTACACACACACACACACACACACACACACACACACACACACACACACACTCCTAAATATATAAAGACAGTCTTCTCAGTCCACACACCGTTACTTGTATGTCTGCTTCTCATTACTCAAAATATCAAACAATGATACTACTGCTTTTATCACAAAGGAATGTGAGCATGCATGCATGTGCACATGCTAAACATAGGCTCTTGCACTACATCCTCAACCCATGAAATGAGTTAGAATTAATGTTTTAAGAATGTAATGGTCCCAGTTAGTTGCGTCCTTAATGGGAAGCCTGGTTTTTCTATGACTAGATTAATTTTCAGTTGAATTGATTTAACCTTTTCATGATGTTCATCCTACAAAATGTTATGACACAATTGCTGGTGTTTAGGAAGCTTTTTTTGCATGTCAGATGAAATAACTTCTTTGTGTCCTATGGGTGGACACCATGAAAGTAGCAGCCATGTGTCTTCTCTCTGCCAGTGTTCTCTAGATTTTTGTTGTCAGGAAATATTTATTGCATTATTTCAAGAAAGTTATACTTAGAAATCTGTTAGAGAAAGGCATAAGAAGAAAAATTGGCAAGCTATATGAAGTGTTTTTATGTACATATAAAATAATTCACTCTGCCATTTCACAAAGAAAAAAGAATAAATGGCAGTAACATGGGAGGTGGCTGAGCCCTGTATGAATCAGAAGATATGCATGGAAGCTCAGAGCACTTACTTGTCCTCAGGTCTAGTGAGGGACTTTTTTGTTCTCTCCTTATAGAAGCAATGATTATTTTGATTCATTCAGAAGTAGATTGGAAAGATATGTACACCACATATAAAAGATGCAGAGTATTGATCCAACAATTCCAGGAAATAGGTAGATATTGTAAGATGTGTGCTGATTGCATCACAGATGAACTGGAACTTTAACTATCCATCAGTGGGAAATTTATCAACTAAACTATGGTCCCTGTATATAATGGAATCCCATGTGTCCATTTAAACACTCAAGATATATATTTGTTAATTTGTAAAAGTATAAAATATATGTTGTTGCAGGGAGAAGCAAGTTATAATGTGTTTAGAGTGAGTGTGTATCACAGGTTGGATTTTGCTGTGCATGGCTCAGAGTCTGCATTCCTCCTCATATCTCCCACTGCTGTGCTCCGGGTCAGTGTGGCCAGACAGTACAGCTGCATTTACAGAACTCCCTTGTAGAAACAGGAAGTCATGTTTTCTTGTCCCTTGTTACACAGAGAAAACTATGTATGTAGTTGTTTGTCTGTGTGTAGATGGAGAAAGGATGAGAATCTTTACAGAAGAACATTCACTTGTGGATATTAGTCAATGGCTCCACACAGGAGAATCTATCTCACTTTTGCTTACTGCCTTAGATTTCTCTATAGCATCTGATTGCCATAGCCGCTAACAGTGGCTCGTACAAACTGTTATCTCATTGACTCTGCCTACTTTTCATGAAACCAGTTCTAGAGAACAGCATGTCTGAGTGCACTGAGACATCTCATGGTAAATATGTGTCTATCCCATAGAGAAATATCTAAATATAGTTTTGTTTTCAGAATTACTGCACCTCCACATTGTGCATATACATTTCATCTTCTCTTTCAATATTTTTTTGAGACAGAATTCTGCTATCTCTCTGACTGGCTTGGTATTTAGGATGAAACCAAGGCTGGCTTCAAACCCATGACCACTTTCCTGCCTCAGCCCCCTGAGTGTCCAGATTGTAGGTATGCTGCGTCATCCCCAACTACATATTTATTTCTCTAATAATCTGTTTGCATAAGGTTTTTATAGCTATCCCCTAATCTATAATGAACACAATTGCCAAATTTACACATATATAGGTAATCTATCAAAAAGTAATCCAAATAAATGTGAATATACACTTCTTTCTCAACCTTTCCATTTTCATGTCTGCCAGCTCTCTGTCTTTCTTATTTTCTTACTACAGTTGTTTATCAAGTGTTCATCCCTGCTTTTTTTCCTTACTCTGTTATCTCTCTTAAGACACTAAGAGGTGTATATGGCAACTTCAGTGTCACCTGGGCACTCGCTTAATGGACAACAAGTATCCAATTGCATTTGGAAATTTTACTTAATTTTACACCCATTTTCAAGAATCAGTTATCCATAGCTACTTTCAGCTCTTTATGTACGCTTTCCATTCCTAACCAACTAGTCCTGTATATGCACCAAATGTGTAGGACATAGCACAGTATGTAGCTTTCTGAATGTAGCTGTCAAGCTCTGCTCGGGGAGGGCTGCTTGGTGCCCTCTGGGAGATATATGAAGAATAGGAGTGGCCACACCTCCCTCACTATGGCAGTCTCCTGACTGACTAACTTGTAGCAGAAATAAGGTGGAGTAGATTCATTTTGGGGGTTTTGAAAAAAGAAATGCGCAATGTTCAATCATGGATGAGACTTGGAGAAATGTGAACAGTGCTCATCAAAGGGAACACAGTCTTCTGGCTTGTGTAAAAAGAAAAAGAAGACTGTTGTCATCTGTTGAGAAACAGAGAGACTAGGCAGAAGTCAAAGAGAGTGATGGGTATTCAGGGAAGAAGGAAAATAATGAAAGCTCTGAGATGTAGAAACAGACATTACTTTCTGGAAATTGTGGATACTGTCCTATGGCATATGGAGTAGAAAAGGAAAGAGAGCGAGTATGGACTGGCAAGCGAATCCCTGTTGGTGACAGAGCCTCGATGTCTTCCTAATTCAATTAACTCGCTCTTGTGATTCAGTTGTTCTCAGACATTTACACTCATAGAGCTGGTGAAATTTTATTGCTCTTTGATACATCAACACAGAATTGCATGCTTTTATTTCATGAAATATGAAAGGGATAAAACAACCCATTATCTTACTGAAAATACCAGAGGTCTCTTAAAATAGTTTATTTTCCACATAAATGTACAAAATAAATTCTAGACTCCGTGTAGAAATTTTTAATAGCTGTTAGAACTTTGTTGTTTAATTACTGAAAATTGATAAACACTAAACTTGCACTGAATAGAGAAGCTCAGGAGCTACTTACTGGACTTCAACACCTTAGACAAACAGCCACAAATCACCAGTCAAGTGGAAAGCTTTAGCAATGAGGAGGAGCGGCGGCAGCAGTGCTGAGTCTTACCATATGATAACACGCCTGGAAGGCCTTGGCAAATGGCCGCACTTCCAGTGTCCTGGAGAGAATAATGATTTATGTTCAGTAAAGAAGACAAATGCCGCCTCTGCTCTTTTAAATTTGTATTTTCTAGCGATGTGCTGAGGAAGAATTTAGAATCAGTGCCTTGGTTCTTGAGTTATACAGTTTATAATTTATGGTGCTTATTTCAAAAAATTAGCCTTTGGTGTGTATTGTAGAGAGGATTAAAAACATTTCATCCATGTGTGTTTTTAAATATCCATCAATGCTCTGGCAGTTATATATAATTTGAATGTAATAATCTAAATTTCCCAAATATTCTCTCACTCTTCTGCAACATTAGCTGCCATTTTTTCTTTATATTTTGCTGTTCGTAGTTTTCTGTTAAGGAAATACTGAAAATGGAATGGTAGGTATTTTCTCATTTACAGGAATTGAACATTTAGAGGAATTTTAAGAATTGTACCGTTATTGACACAACTCTAAATTATATTATAAAGGAAACTGAAGAACATATAAATCATGCCAAAAATACTTAGGATTGGGAGGGCAAGATGCCTCAGGGAATTGGTAATGTGACCCAAAGCCTGTCACCTGTTAAAATTTATCCCGGGTCAGAAGTGACTGAAACCATCAGCGCCTAACAGGTGTTCAGGATCGTGTGTAAGCGAATGGCCTCAGGACCGTCCCTGTGTGACACGTGTGTCACCGCTGGAACCGCCCCAGCATTAATTGATAACTATGCTGGCAATCTTGATTGAGGTGCCAAGGACTAACTGGCCTGAACTCCTTTCACCCTTCTAATGTGCCTGTTAAAATAGGTTCAAGTGTGCTGTGCAGTAGGAAACTCCGGGACGCCTTCCTTCAGCGAGGTCACTCTGAAATCTGCACACGTCTGTCTTCTGAGAGTAGAGCCCCTCTGTATGATACCCGAGCTTCCCTGGAGAACTGTTTTCTGTGTCTATTGAATTATCAAATGAAGAAAAGCATTAAACAGTGGATTCCTATGCACAGAGATATGTAGGTCTAATCCCTAAAACATTATTTCTTTGGAATTTAATTTATAGATGTTAATGTCCTCTTTATGTAAGAACATCATTTATAACACAAAAAACTGCTAAAAGAATTACTTTTTAACTTTATCAATATTTATTAATGAAAAAAGTTGTTTTATATACTAGAGAGTCAAAAATGAAGTTGGAACAATCTTCACTTGTTGGTAGTGGGTAACAAAGAGAAAGAAAAGAATTGGTCATTACTGCTGTGCTGTATTTAGGAGAACACCTTTAAAAAAAATTACTTAAGGATCATGACAACATTCGGATCTGCAAACACGAATTTCTCCCATCCATGGTGGTAATGTGGTTTTTCCAGGTAGGACCATCTACAGCAGCTTTGTGGGCCGCACGTGCTGCAGGTCCTACACCTCAGTCGGAATGTGAACATGCTGTTTACAAGGCAACTTAGCAGTGTTCACTGATTAGTAAGAGTGTGGACTTTTCAGAGTACACTCTGCATTTCTCTGATTTCTCCCAGAGGGGTAGGAAGAGGCTGGTAAGAAGTTGAAGAGTGCCCGTCCGTAAGATGTGTGGAAGTAAGGATGGCCTGAAGTTGAGGAGAAACACCAGACATGCCGAGTGTTCTGCCTTGTGGTTAACAAAAGGCATTTGCCAGTCGTGGGGAGAATTATGGGCCTAACTTGTAACCACAGACAAGTCTGGCTTATCTACTCACAGGAATCATTTGAGAGTTTATTAGCAAGATGTATTTATTTATTTATTTATTTATTGGTTTGGCTTTGCTTTGTTTTTCGAGACAGGATCTCTCTGTGTAGCCTTGGCTGTCTCGGACTCACTTTGTAGACCAGGCTGCTGGCCTCGAACTCATAGCGATCTGTCTGTCCCTGCCTCCCAAGTGCTGGGATTAAAGGCGGGTGCCACCACGCCCTGCGCAAGGTGCATTTATAAACCGAGCACCTGAGACAGCATAACACAGACCTGTAGGTCATAGATGAACCACTGAGCTTGCGTGCTTTTGTACAGTCACTCCAGACATTAGCCACCTGTCTGGATTCTGCTTTTAATCCTTCCCGTGTGGACTAAGCTCCATGGAAACCTTTCTTTCTCTCCTTTTCCCATCCTTTGTTCACATCTTTTCATTGGCTGGGTCAATTCTGGATTTTCAAGACAGGGTTTGTCTATGTTGCCCTGCTGATCCTGCACTTACTTATTAGACCAGACTGGCCTCTAACTCAACTCTAACTCATCTGCCCGCCTCTGCCTGCCAAGGGCTAGGATTAAAGGTGAGTGCCACCATGCCTGGCTGGCTGGGTCAACACTGAATGCAATGCTCTACCCCTGGATACTCTGCAGATTCTCACTGTTGCTTTGCACCCATGTCCAGTCTCTACTCTAGACCCATTGCTTGTGTTACCAAACACTTGGTAGCACTGCTATAGTTGCTAGTCCACAGTCATTAGCTAGTTAATGGGGAGTTTGGCTGTTTTCAACATGTTATAGAGTTTTGGAGATGTTTAACCAGTGAATAACTGAATAAATCATTACAGCTTTCTTCTTTTACTTTTTACTGTATTTCAATAAATATTATGTGCCTAAATAAGTTCTAAAACATCCCTAGACAAATATCTACAGATTGTTTTAAATCTATTTTGCTTCGAATGAACTTGATTTTTATTAAGCCCTGAACATAATGTTATCAACTATGCGTTTTTGTTTTATTAGAATATAATAATTATACATAATAATTGGCATTTTAATACATGTGAATATTAGTTCATCCTGTCTGTATGTCTTCTTTGTGACCCATGAGTTTCATTGGGATTGCTTACAAAAGCATGTGTGGCAGCGTATTTACAGGGCTATAGGCGCCTTACTCTTGGTTACTGTTAACGTTACTTTTATAAAACTGTGTTTGTTCCTGTTTCTGTCTTAACCCAGCTATCACACAAATAATTGAGACTCCATTATATTATTTTAACAAGCTTCACGGCATAAGAACTGAGCAGTTATTATTCTATTCTTAACTCTCTAAGCTAATTTGGTTTCCTCCCAAAGTACATCCCATAGATTCTAGAACTTTGTAGCTTTCCTGATCCGGCACCTCTCCTGATGTTACCTAAACCTCGCCCATGCCTGAATGCCTTACTTCCTCCTCTAACTCCTCCTCCCCTGGCTGGCAAGAAGTCCAGCTATCCTCTCCTGAGGCCATCAATTGTAAGAGACCTTATTGGTCTATCAGGAGACAATTGGGGAGCAGTGTTTACACAACAGGAGATTCTCAGAACAAGAATTACAACCAGATATGGCAGGCGATATACATAACTCAGCATTTGAATTACACAGTAACCCTACACCTACAGGCTACCCCACTGAGGAAAATGTTCCTCTCCCAGCAGTGATTAACTGACTTATGAGCCTCTCCTTTCTGTATGTCGTGATGACAAAGGGCCAATTTTTGTGCAGTTCTTGTAGACACAATTACAACTGCTGTGAATTCAAGAGTATAATGGCATGCAATGCCCAGAGAGCAATTTTCCATGCCTTCTCCACTGGCTCTCAAGTTCTGTGTACCTCCTGTTCTGCAGTATTCTCTGAACTTGGGATGGGGACGTATCTGTCCCACTTACAGCTGAACATTCAGCAGTCATTCATTCTCATCACTTTGATCAACTATGGAATTCTGCCGTTATGGCTACCATCTACAGGAGGAAGTTCATCTGACCAAAGGTGACAACAGTACATGTCTATGGGCACAGACACAAATATTAATGAGGTAATGTAATGGGACACATTTAGAAAAATAATAGTAATACATTCCCTACTTGAGCCTATGACCTCCCCATCCATAGATTACTCTTCCTCCTCCTCCTCTTCCTCATCCTCCTTCTCTTCTTCCTCCTCCTGCTTCCTTTGGTTTTTCAAGACAAGGTTTCTCTGTGTAGCCTTGACTGTTCTGAACTGGCTTTGTAAACCAGGCTGGCCTCAAACTCACAGAGATCCACCTGCCTCTGCCTCCCCGAGTGCTAGGATTACAGGCGTGTGCCACCATGCCCGACCTCTTCTTTTTCTTTGAATAACTGAGTCCATTTCATATTACCCATATGGGCATGAGCGTGAGGCTGTTCACTAGAGAACAGGCAACCTTCCTGTGGCCACATCCCCAAAGAGAAATGACTCTTCTGGAGCAGTGGTCAGTTGCTCATAGCTCCATATGCCTGTGATTTGCCTCCATCCATCCATTCTGCAATGTTAACTGGCTAGATGTTATGCAGTCCCTGTGCATGTTACCACAGATGCTGTGCATTCTTTAGAGCAACGGCTATGTCACTTCCAAAAGACAGAATGTCATAGTGCTGCTCTTTATCCTTGAGTTCTTATATCCTTTCCGCCTCCTCCATGATACATCCTGAGCCTTGGGGTGGGAGGTTATATCTCTTTTAGGGCTGGGCATTCCCACTCCCTTATTCAGTAATTTGACCAATATTGCATCTCTATATTAACTGTTGCCCACTGCAAAAAAATATCTCTGAGAGAAGCACAAAGCCACAGAACAAACATATATACTGAGGAGGCATTTTGATGACATGAGCTTTCAGCAAAACAATAATGACCTTCCCAGCCATGGGTCTTTGACCAGTTTTACCATGCCAGGCACAGATTCCTTTCCATGGAGCCATGCCACTGCTACAGCATGAGGCACATCTTGCCTGCAGGCATGGCATCCAGGGCCCAGTGCTGAGGAAGACCACTGGTATCTCTTCTTCTGTGGCAGCCTGCACAGCAGCATCCGCTCGCACTGTGGAAAGTAGCCAGCAAGCAGGAAGTTTCTCTGCCCACTGCCTTTCTTCTGTTCGTAGAGTTCAGATGTTTTTAGAAAGTCCTTGAATAAGTGAGTCCAAACAGCACATATCCTTTTTTGTATTAATTCTACTTTTCGAATTGTTTTCTGAGAGTCATTCAGGGCATTATGTGTATTATTAATTCACTTCTTTAAAAAATGTTCAGTTGTATTGTGTGCTGTGCCTCACTATTTGTCTATTCAACATGTGCTAGACATTTAGACAGAATTTACATTGATCCCTGTTGGTAATATTATAAGTGAAACATTTCTGAACATTTGAAAACACTTTATTTTAAACGGCTGTGTGAATCCTAGATGTAGACCTGCTAGGTTATGTGATGAATGTTTTTTTTTTTTTTTAACAATAAATGGCCAAACACTTTCTCAAAATTGTATGTTATTTAATTAAACATTTTATACATTCTGTGTGAATCTTTGTACTAATAAAATTTACTTCAATACTTCTAAGTTTGTGCAACTAATAAATCTTTGTTCTAAAGTGCTTGGTTATTTTTACTACTCAAAGCAATAAGGCTCACTGAGGCAACTATCAAGACATCTTGCTACTTTTTGCTGGCAAGATCCTGGCTAGAGTTCTCTTGGACAGACAGTTATGTAGTCCTGCCAACTATGTGCTCCCCAAATCACAATGTGGCAGTGCGCCACAGCACAGTACAGCTGACTCAATCTCAGCAGCATGTTTGGATTTAGGAAAGTCAAGGCTTAAGTCAGCCTGTGCCTTACAAGACTGCAGATCCCAGAAGATTCACTTGGTTTTCCTAATTAGATTTAACCCTCACAGACGACATGAGCTTTTATGTAGGGACTTGAAATACCCTGAGAGAAAAGACATAAAGTTGGGTGGGTAGGGAGCTGGGGAAGATTTAGGAGGAGTTGGGAGAGGGGAAAATATGATCAAAATATGTGGAAATTTTTAATAAAAAAGAAAAATGAACAAATATAAAAGTATTATTAGAGTTACATATTCTGGAACAAAAGTATTAAAAAGTGGCACCCTAGGCATAGTATCCATTAGCCTGGTGAAATAATATGACTAAGTCAAGTATTATAGTTTTGACAATGTTTTTTCTCATTATAATTTTGGTAGGTGATGGTGTGTTTTTTATTATTCTAGAAAATGAAAGGCACTGTCTTTAGTTGTTTTCTATGATGTAGATGTGTGCACTATAATTAACAGTTCTCTTTCTACTATTGTGACTTGAGTGCCACCGTGGGCCTTGCTAAATACTCAGTGTGCCCTTAAGCAGAACAGAGGAGACTCAGAGTACTGGGTCAAGTGGATCAAGTATTAGAAGACCAAGGACACAACCGTCTTTAAGCAAGGTGCAAGTACTGTTTGCATGTGTGGTATAAATGAATAGAAATTACTCTGTGCACTAGTAAGAAAATTTTGGCAAGTTATAAAAGTAGATGTGTTATAACCATATCTGAAATCTGTACAACAACCCACTAAACTATAAATTAAGAAATCTGAAGTCTCATGACCTCTTGATAGCGATGACCTAGAGAGAAGATACAAGGACAGCATCCATTTTGGCAACTACTCTTGATCTCCCACCTGCCACCTGCATCTATGATCCCTGCATTTCCATAGCTAAACCTAGCAGTCAATAAAACAATACCTCCAACAACCTACCCTGCATTTCCTGTAACAAAGATAATCACCATAACATAATATCCGAGGTGGTATTTTCTTTTTTATCTCTAAAGGCTAGAAACTTTAGTCCAGTGAGTTTTTTCTTTTAAAAGCATTTTTATTAGTTCTTTGAGAACTCTGTACATATTTTGATTATATTCACATACCCCTAACTTTTCCCAGGCCCACTCCCTTCCCTTCTCACCCAACTTTGTGTCTTTTTTAAAAAAAATCCATCAAATCCAATAATGCTGCTTAAATGTTCTTGGATGTGTGGAGCCTTGATTCAAGAAAGGTTAAAGTGCCGCATTAAATGTGAATTTCAGAAGCATGTACATAACCATATTGCTTCCTCCTTTAGATGTTTATGTGCCTATCATTGCTGATAGCTTTAGGAAAGGCTTGCCCCAGGTAACTATGCCCTGCCCCTTACAAATCACCCACTGTCCAAAGCTCTACCTGCCTAGCCTGTGGTAATTCCTCTCAGAACCTCGAAGGTACCTGTTCTCTCTGTCTGCCTTCATATGTGTGCTTGTTTTGGAATTCCCTCTTCCTTCTCCACATTTTCTCCTCGTCCTTACTCATCCATAGTTCTTGTATTCATTATTGTAGACACTGTTACAACCACAACCTCTTTTGTGGTTTCCCATGCTGTCCTTTGGTCTGAAGTGTCTTTCTTCCTTTCTCCTACAGTACACTCTATGTAAAGATTCATATGTAAGCCAAGATGATGTCTACCCCATTTGTCCCATTATATTGAAGGCTTTACTTTACCATTTGCTTTTCTGATCCTCGTTCAACTGTGAATTCTTTAAGGAAGGGCAGTGATTTGGTCACATGTTCTTGCCACGTATCTTGCAGTAACTTGGTGAAAAATGAAAAGTGGCAACAAACAGATAATGTGTTATTTTATGGGAAAGTTACCAGAGACCTTCTACTGTCCCCCTCTGGAAAGAGTGGAGAAAGCACTACTTTGAAAGACTGAATGTCATACCAGGTGGCACTAGCCAGCCTGAGAGTGTCAGGAGAAAGGTTTTGTGACTTTTGAACAGAGATGTGTGTTATTCTTTCCTCTGGGGTCATGAGTAAAAAGTTTCAGTTGTGTTGGGGTACCCTCTCCTGCAAAGAATGTGCCGTTGTATCCCTACATCTCTAGGGAGAATTAAAATACAAAAAGGGACTCCATGAAGTCTTTGGTGAAATAAATTCATATGGGCAGCAACTTACCTGTTTGTTTCTGACCACCTAGAAACCCCGTAACATCTGTAACATCAAATATCCTGATGTCTACACTCTCATCTATACTGATTGTACTGGCATATCATGATGAGTTCTTTTTTTCCCCAGAGTTGACTAAAATCTGTAAAACTTTTTGAATCTATGAATCCTTGTGATTGCTAAGTAAGTGTCCATTGAGTACGATTACCCATTTGAAGACAGAAAAGAATATATAGTAATGGTGACTACTGCAAGGTCACCTAAAAAATAAGTAAATAAACTGATTCCTACTCACACAAAAATAGAATGGAGATGAACTGAAGATTTTAATAGCAAATAACAAAGCCATATGAATATTGAAACATAGGGTGCAATTTAGGTATAAATCTAGTTGAAAGGCCTTTTAAGTATGGCAAAAAAAAAAATGGAAGTCCTACAGAACAATGTGTGTGACATCGTACAATATTTTCTGGAGAGAGATAGTGGTAACATGTTTGATTGGCATACAAAACGCTGTGTTCGGTCCCTAACACTGCAAAAATAAGCAAAGACTCAAAGTCAATGGACTAATGAAAATGTGGAGAAATTACTAGAGGGACTGAAAGTTACTCCAGCCTTGAAAGACTACTAAATAACCACATGATCTGCTTATGCTACTGCTGTGGATATATATAGCTTAAGAAACAAGTCAGCATGTTACAGAGACACCTGCATGTCTGTGTTTACTACAGCACTTTACAAACAATAGCCAAGTCGTGGGACTTAGCCTGGATGTCTATCAACACATGAATAAATGAAGAAAATGTGAATATATATACAAAATGGAGTTTTATTTGGCCACGTAAAAAATAAAATTATGTCAGTTGCAGAAAAATGTACAGAAAAGGTATGTTAAGTAGAAAAACCAGATTTTAAAAGTCAAATATTGTATGTTTCCTCTCATTTAAAAAAAAAACCCCAGTTTTCTTTTTAAAAGCATAGAAGTAGAAGGGAAAATATTTAGGAGCAGGAAGAAGACAGTGTGAGGGAAAGGGGCAGAGAAGAGGAAGAGGACACTGTGAGGAAGAAGACAGTGTGAGGGAAAGGGGCAGAGAAGAGGAAGAGGACACTGTGAGGAAATGGGCAGTCTCTTGCATTACTACTGGAAATATTCATTGATAAGTGGACGGCATATAAATTACAGTAGCCATCTTGTAACCATAGCATCAGCCCATGGTACAAGCAAAGCACGGTGAGGATGTCAGAAGGAAGAGAGGGAAAGAATCTAAGTGCTCCTTAAGTCACTGAGCTACTGGGTTCTGCTCAGAGCTCTCTTACATCTGGACTTGTAAGAGATAAAATGTTTCCACGTTGTTGAAGACAGGCTTGACCTGGGAGTTACTGGCCACTAAAACATTTAAGTAAATGCATGTATAACATGTATGTATATATATATATGTGTGTGTGTGTGTGTGTGTGTGTGTGTATAACATGTATATATACATGTGTGTATCTATGTATGTATTTTGTAATGTGTAGAGCTACACACATAAAGAATATAAATTTACATTTTATTAAAAATATTTTATAAAGATTTATCTATATTTGAATGTTAGTTCCAATTTTTAAAATAACATACAATAGTTAGAGAAATAGCTCAGCAGTTAGAAGCACTGGCTGTTCTTGCAGAAGACCCAGGTTTGATTCCCAGCACCCAAATGGCAGCTCACAGTCATCTGTTAACACCCATCCCAGGGGCTCCAATGTCCTCTTCTGGCCTCTTGGTGCACAGGCATGCACTTGCTGCATAGGAATAGATGCAGGCAATACACTCATACATGCAAAATGATAATTAAAAAATAAAAATAAATGTATAACTATGGTTGTAAATCTAATGTTTTTATTTGCTTCCTTCATATATCATATATCATTTTAGGGTCAAAAGCAAGAGGAAGACCAACTTGAACAAATGTAGTAGAATTTAGCAATCGGGCAGGCCTCAGAACCAAAGAGGGTGAGAGAGCTGTGACTGTGAGTGGGATGTATTTACGAGCAGGACCAGGAAGTGACACACAGGGGGCTTGGTTGGTCCCAGATCTATCTTTATAGCATGTGTGCGTGATCTGATCAGTTAGTACCATTGACCACAAGATATACTCTTGAATTAGGCTTTTTGTTTCCAAAAATTCTGAGGTAAGCTTAGTTTAATTACGCAAAAACATGAGAATCATCCTCAGGCAAAATTCTGCTTAATTTAAGATTACAAACCGGAAGCATCTGTCCGGTCAGGGCCTTATACAGAGAGTGCATAGACTCTTCATTTCTAATCATTCTTAGAAATAACACTGGATATTAACATTACATTTTAATGCATCTCATGACAAAAATCATTTGCATTTTTATTACTAGTGAAAATTGACAATAATGATTTTATATTGTCAATTAATAATATTGTCAGTTGTAATGTTGTCAATATTATAATGTCTATTGTTAGATTATTTTTCCAGCAAGTCCTTGTCTAAGCAGAGTCACAAAGAAAAACATGCATCAAGTGTTTAGCTTTTAACCTTAAGCTTAGGCTTTTAGTTACCAAATATAAAGAGGTAATAAATAGATTGAGTCAGAAAGTAGCTCATTGACATCTTTCATGTAAAGATCTCATGAGCTGATCATGGCTGAGAATTTGTTAGAAAGAAAGATGCTACAGACATCAGTGGGATTATTTTATGCTCAACACATAGGCTGAGGTGGATGCAAGGAAAAACAGACACACTATACCTTTTCTTTAAATTGGGGTATTTGAGAAGAGAGCTAGTGTTTGCAAAATTGTACCATAACAACTGTGTTTGTGTTTCTCCCACCATGTGTACACCTCCTGAGTTGGTCACTGTCACCTTTAGCCATCAATCTTTTTGAGCTTCACCCTCCTTCTTTTGAAAATGGCTATAATTCATATTTCTCTTGTAAGCTAGCCTCCCTATGTCTTGCCCAAGACTGTATCTATGGGCAGTATGTTCTTGCTAAGTTGGACAGGATACATGAGTCCCAAGTACAAGGCTGTATCCGCACATATGGTCACATTCCAGCGTCTGTCACAAGTCCTTTGCTGAAGGGACCCTGTTTTGTTTTGTTTGGGCCAGGACCAGAATTTTTGGTCAAACATCTGCTTCAGCTGGAAAGAGCTGACTGTTCAGTGTACGTGTCTCGGTAAAGGAGGCAGCTTTGCTGGCCCTTCAGTGCAGGACTGTTCCTCCATTAGTCCCCTACTGGGTGCAGTTTGCTTCGATGCTAGCGATACACCGTAGCCTGTGAGTGGATGGGAATGAAGCTAGCTGCCTGTGCAACTTATCTTGGACTCTGACCCTGGAGCTCTAGGCATTTGTCCACTCTATGTCACAGCTGGTATGTTCTAGACTAGGGAACATTTCACTGCCTGCCAACACATAGCTGCAAGCAGGAGGCTGGGTGCTGCCTTCTTCATTATCATTCATAGGTTAAGACAGGTTCAAGTCCCAGATAGCCTGGGATTGCCCGGCATCATCTTTCCACTGAGGTGTGCTAGCCACATCACTCACTCCATTACTTGAAGTACTGCAGTACTGAAGTAGGCAGCTTTTCAAGAAGACATCCTTGTGGCACGAAGCCAGACAGTTGCCTCAGTAACTGTCTAACTGTTTCCATTAACATTGCAGATTTTTCTCCCAAAGTCTTTATAGCTCAAAAAACTCGTGGTTTCCATGTGAGTTCTGCCTTCTTAATTCAGTGACAGTATTGTCAGGGTCTGATGACAGCAGGTACTCACATTTTCCTGTGTTGATATGCTGTTTTGGCTGGATGAAGGTAATGCCCAAATCCAGAGTTCCCTGGGAACAGAGCCAAGCTACTTAGCCAGAGTTAATGTCCATGGGAGCAGATCTGGAAAATGCTGTGGAGGATCTGTGGCCAAAACCACATAATCAAATTGTGTTTTGAATAAGGCCTTTCACAAGACATTAGGGATACAACATAAGGCAAGTGGGGAAAGTGCTACAGGGTAATCTTAGTGCTTAGGAAAACAAAGGGGTAAATTAGTAAGTTAACTATTTAAGATTTTGGTTCAAAGTTACTTTTAAATTAATTAAACCAAAAATAAATAAATAAAAAATAAAATTAATTAAACTAAGCCGGGCGTGTTAGCATACGCCTTTAATCCCAGCATTCAGGAGCAGAGGCAGGCAGATCTCTGTGAGTTTGAGGCCAGTCTAGTCTAAAAAGAAAGTCCAGAACAGCCAAGGCTACACAGAGAGACCCTGTCTAAAAAAACAAAAACAAAAACAAAGCAAACAAAACAAAAAATTAATTAAATCAGGTAATTACTTTTCTTAGTAGAATTTTCCACAAATCTCTTTAGGATACAAATTTATTTCTGACGAGTATTATTAGCTTATCTCAAGGACATAGAATTAACGTAAGGAAAATGTACTGAGGTCAGTTTTTAAGGAAAGTTAGGAAATGAGCTCAATTAAAAACTCACCCTATTAAAATGAGATTCTACTATTAAAGCCATGTAAAACTTGGAACAATGAAGCAAATTGTGTGTGTGTGTGTTCCACTCAAGCCATGCATGACTGCAACAAGAATACCTAGTGTAATATTAAGGCTGGCGTGAACTGTTAAGCCTTTGCCTAGCTTTCTTACACATACATTTTATGTCTGTCAGATAAACTGGGTTGCCTCGTAGGTAAAAATACTACAGTCAAGAGCATCCTGCATTTTTCAAAGGATATCACACTCACTGAAGATTTGATATGTAATGCGGTAGATTATATTTCAATATTCTTCCTAGTTAGAGTTTTTAAATGGCAACAAAGGTAACTTTGCTACAAACCATCCATTCTAATACACTTTTTCAAAAGACTTTGCAAAATCCCATTTAGATACAAATAAACTAAATTCAATGCCATTTTTTTCCTTGACATCCCACTCGCATTCAAGAAGGAACAAAACGAGTGGCGTTTCCTTTGATATTTTACACTATGTATCTTAAGCCTCAACAGCCATTTAAATGAGATTTCAACTTATGTCACACTCCAGGCAAACCCTAACTGATCTAAGCTCACTTAAAGTTTGGTTTTCTAGTTATCAAATTTGTGGTAATAATGTCTTATGTTTGAAAAACAGACCTTTGATTATTTTAATGGATTTTTATCATGTCACAATTTTAATAATTGCTATTAAGTTGAGTGATAAGCAAGTATAGTATGTTGGAAATTAGGTTTCTATTTCTTATGCATTAAGATATAAATAGAAATTATTAAAATCATATTTGCATTAATTATGCATTATTTGCTCAGAAATAGTAGCATAATAAAATTTTAGTCATCTCCCCATTAACCGTAAGTCGACACATGGCCAAATCCCTAAACTGATGAAGGTAGGGAAAAGGGTTGCTTCAAACATGCTCCTGCACAGTGGTACACAAGGAGTTCTAGGTAATTTAAAATTGCTTTGCTATTTAATTTGAAAATTGGTGTTCACAGTGTTCAGGGAGATGTGCCAGTAGTTAGGGGAGAACTGTGGTTTCCTGTGTCCCTGCTGCTTCAGTGGAACCTGTAACCCTAGGACTACAAAACACTGCCAACTGAACTGCATTTGAAACTGAACCTATGAAATAAACAGACTTTAGGTCGAGATACAGAGAAATAGAACAGGAGATACTAGTCTTTGATTTTTGTATATATAAAGCAAATTCATTGGGAATTTCACTCAGAAGTAGAGTAAACATGTCTTAAGTTCCTAAATCAAACTTTTGTACTAAGCCATTAACTTTTGTAATAAAATATTCATAAATCTACAATTATTCATTATAACATAAAACTGTGATGCCTTTCAAAAATGTGGAAACACTTTAATATAATTTATGATTTCTACACATTTTATGTAAGAAATAATTTCATTTAGCTATAAGTACAATACATTTGATTAACAAAATCCTAATTTACAAAATTGAAGTAAATAAGTGCAGAAATATATTCATTGTCAAATTATAGACTAAAAGTAACTGTTCTTACTAAGACACCATATTTGCTTTTCTTTAGATACTGGAGTTAATCATTTTGATGTTTAGTAATATTTAGTATTTAAAACAGTGGGGCATTGAGATATGAAAACAATGACAGGAAGCCACAGAAGCTTCACTTTCACAGACACAGCCACCATGAATCCATAAGTGAATGTCCATCTTGTAAAAAAATATAAAATGATTGTAATATAACCATCTAACCTTAACATACAGAGTTTTAAGACCTCTATTGAATCTGCTGATTCACTTTGAAATAGAAGCAGTCACTTTTCTGTGATACATGACATGTCTTTGTACCTTAACAATTTGAAATTTTATTAGTGTAAAAATATACCAAAGTAAATATAAAAGGAGACGCTTATTTACAAAACAATATTGCATACATATTATATAAATGCAATTTTTATACAATATTGATAGCATCATTTCCGTTATTTTACCACAAAACTGCAATGTGACAAAGCAGCTGTGGTTTTGAAATTTTGATACAAATGAATACTATTTGGCTGCTTTTTAAGATAAAGCAGATCCCCCCTCCCACCCACCCCCCAACACTGTGCTGGAGAATTGAAAATTGACCTCTTTAAGAAAAAAGATTCTTTTTTCCTTAAAGGAAATGCATTCTGCACTTGGTGCTGTGTGGAGATGCACCTGGAAGGGAGAGAATCTTATTTTACAGAGCGTGATTTGCTTGAGGAGCCCAGTAAGTTGCCATTCAGCCATTAGCACCGTTGCCATGGATTGCCCAATTATAATAGCAATGGAAACACATGTGTGAGGTACCATTCCTGTTTTGTGGAATTTTATCTTACCAAGTATACAATACAAATAGACGTGTACATGAATGTTTTTAAATTATAACAATCCTGCACTTTACAAATGCTACTTATAGATTGTTATGTAAATATTAAGTGAAACTGTTAAGAAGTGACACTTTACCTTTAATTAAGCCCCTTTAATTCAACAGCCCACAAGGAGAAGTGCTTTCGTTCCCTTGTCTAGAGTGTAGTTGTGATATATATGTATATATATATATATGAACACAAATGTAATTTGATCTCCTCCTAGTTCAAAATCTCTGGAAATCATAAAACATCGTATTATATGGTTTATTTTGATGGTTAAATGCCAACCACTGTGTATATTCTCTCTCGGTTTATACACTGTAGCTTGTGCTTAAGTCACTATAGCACACTCAAGGCCTACAGCCTGTGGTACATAATTCACAGTTTCAGAATTGAGGGGAAGACCTTCCATGATTTAGGAAGTTTTGAACCTAATGCAGAGCTCATGAGCACCCACACCGGTCTACTACCATGGCTGGAATTTTCCCATATATTATTTGTTCTTTGCCATTAAAATACAGCATATTGATGGGAGACATCTTTGTAGGGGTGCAACAAGGGCCTGCTGAGCCCCTGGGGTTTGCTTGATGCACGAGATGAGTATGAGGGTATTTTTGTAAAAACACAAATTCACACTCTCCAGAGCAGTAATTGGCCTTATATCTTTTGGGAGCAATAATCCAGTCCCATCCAAATGCTTCAAAATCCACCGTGAGGGGGTAGCGGCAGCACCGGGACTCTGTGGAGTGCTCATCACAGTCAAGACCAAAGTCTCTTCGGGACCTTTTGGGTGTGTCTGTTACTTTGACCTCTAGAAAAGGATTCTGTGTGAAGAGGAAAGAGCAGTTGTATTAATAGAGCCTGAAATACTCCCTGCTTTCAAAATCATTATTAGAAAAAACCCATCATTTTACACTACATGTTAAGAAGTGCAGCATTAAGGAGTTTTTGTTCATGCCAGGCTTCATTTTTCCTCTCATGACCCCAGAGAACATAACAGCAGCACACATTTTCCTATGGTTATTCACTCTAGTCTTTTAAAGTTTTGTTTCTTTTTCTATTATTTTTACATATAATAACACATAATAGCATAACAAATACGTTGAAAATATGTGGAATGTGAAAGAAGAAAGGGTGGGAGGGAGAGTGAGAGGAATGAATATCCTCTTTTCATCATTGTTGGCTAGATATCAGCTGCAGGTGTCTAATGACTCTGGGAGGGATCAGTACTCAGCTGGTCTCTCTTCTCTGAGTCTTTTCTCAAAGAAGAGTGCATATTAAAGGCAAGGCAGAAAAACTACTTTTGAGCATTATATACATTAAAGTGGGGAAAGAAATTAGGATGGCAAAAGTATTTCTATGTATGTATATCGTGTTGTAAAAATCCCTAAAGGAGCAAAGAGTAGATTCATAAGAAGTGATGAGCTAGGTGTAAATGTAGCTTTGTGCAAGAGGGTTTGCCTCTCATGTGCAGGGTCCTGGACCACGGGAGGAAGAGGAGGAGGAAGAGGAGGAGGAGGAGGAGAATTTGCTTGCACTCTGACAGCCTCAGTCTTTCAGTGCATTTGAGAACACTTTATTTTAGAGGGATAATTCTAAGGAATATCATATTAACCCCCTTTTAAATAATTAAAACCTAAACCATTAGCAACATTGATAACTAAAATACTATTTATGAAAGAGAAATAGTTGATAGCAATTTTATCATAAACCATGAAAATAACCTGCATATTGCCAAAGAGAACATTACTTGAAGAGTGTAGTGTTTAAGTAGCATATATAAAGAAAATAGATCATTTAAGAAATTGTAGTACTTCAAACAATATGTCTCACTCACAGCAGATCTGATTACTAGACTATATATTCCCAAGTTGAATCAAAAGATTAAAAAATAACCACATTTAGTTTCTAAGTACAATATTTGGTGTAAATTATTGCAATAGATAAAAATACAAATTTGTTCACACTAAGTTGTGAAAACATAATTTTAAAAAGCTCTAGAAAGACATAATAGTAACTCAGGTTTATGGGGGTACTTAAATGTTTTTATTAATTGTATAGTATATGAGGTCTTGTCATATCATTGGCTTGTTATTTAATTAATTGGCAATTGCTGAGTAAATTATTGTGCAATTATGTTAAAGGAGTTCAGGAATAAGCTAGAATGCAAAGGTTAGTTTTGTTAGAAATTATGGTTTTATTGACAATATTCTACAAAATAATCTATACACATACCATGGATTCAACATAAGTACTGAACCTATTTTTTAGAAGGTGCTTGGTAGAATATATTAAATCAAGTATATATATATGTGTGTGTGTGTGTGTGTGTGTGTGTGTGTTATATATATATATATATATATATATATATATACATAGAAAGGTATTTTAATTAGAAATTTAATATTTTTTACTTTATGTGAAGCCAATGTTTTCAATGCCCAAAAAAAAAAAAAAAAATGGGAAAGAAGAAAAAAAGGAGGGAAAAGGTTTTAATTTGTTGGGTAGATAGTAGAATCTGCAGAGTTACAGAGACTTCATAATTTTAGGCATATATTGTGTGTCTACCATGAAAAGGACATTATGTCCCTTCCCACTAAGGCACTCCTTCTGGGCTTAAGAACCACGATGCAATTGTTTTCAGTATTCATGCAGAGGAAGAGCATCCAGGAGTGCCTGGTAGGACATGATATTGGCACCTGCCATTCTGGCGACAGATCTACTTTTGGAGTAAGGTACTTTGTCTGGCTTAAGGAGCATAGAAAATGGTTAATTTTTACTATTATCATTTATATTGGGAATAAAAATGTGACAAGCCTGTTAGAATGTTATTTTCAGTTATCACTTACCAGTCCGTCTTCTCCTGGTCCTGGGAAGGTTACAGCAAGATCAAGCCCATTCCCATCCAACGCTTTGATTTCAATGCCTAAGTTGGATTCAGGCTGTTTGAGCCAGTTTTGCAACACTGTCTTCACGTCAATACTCTGCCAAATTCCAGTGCCTGGGCTCATGTCAAGTTTCAGAGATCGGATTCCGGTATACCTTGTACCGTCTTTCATGGGCTTGATGAGTCTCAGAATTTGCACGAACACTGTCGTGGGAGTCTTGACGGGTCTTAGATGTATCCACAGTTGGGCTTTCACTACTTTGTTGTACTGTATTTTGGAGCTAAATTTAAAAAAGCAGCATTTGGGTTTTCCATCCACTTGCATTAAAAAGTCAGCTACGGAGGAATAAGAAAAGAGTGATTGACATTAAGTCCCATCAAAACATGAATAAAATCACCTCTTAATAGCTGTTGAGATAGAGTGTACATATGTGGTCTCTTAAAATAAATCTTATAAAGAACTTCATTCATGCATGGTTCAGAAGACATGTCAGGGAAAATAATTGCTGTAACTTTTCAGAACTTTTTAGATATCTGTGTTTTCCCCTGCTTCTCAGGAATCTAATCCCCTCCCACAGACTATGGGCTAGGGGGTATTTTGTGAAAGAGCAACCAGCAGTGGTGATGAGCACAGAGAACAAGAGACACCGTGGAGGAACGTCCACTTAGAATTCTTTGGGAATTTGAGTAGTTACACTCACTGAGCAGCTGTACCAGTCAGTCTGCAGGAAGGAACCCTTCCCCCAGGCCTCAATTACCTGGGGATGAGGCACAGGGAGCAGTTTAACCAAGCCTCAGCAATGACAGACAATATAATACATCTGTGACACTCGGGCTCAGGAATAGCCTTTCAGAGGAGTGACACAAAGCTGGCCATTAGCACAAGGACCCCGATGTCATGTCTGAGCTCTCAGAAGTCAGAAAGCCTCGGAGCCAGCCTCTCACTGCAAGTTCAGCACTAACAATTACTTTACTTTTTGTGTTTCCCAAACCACATGTGAGTAAGGGAGGCCTTCTCCTGGGCTGTTTGATCCAAGAGTCATAAATGAAAGTTATTTGCTGTATTGTAATCTGATTACTTAGTACAGGGCTGATTTGAAGCCATGTCGTGTCTGGCTTTAAGTGTTTAAAGCATGGTATTAAAGCAAGATCTCAGACACATGGCACAGAGATCACTCATGTCCTTCCATCTCTGTCCAGCTACCTGTCTTCCTTTAGAGAGAACTGAGAAGGGAACTGCTGGAAATATATTATCTCCAAGAAGCACTGCTCTGGTTGTAGGGAACAGTCCTCCCCCTCGTAAAGCATAAAATCTTGCAGAAGGGTGTCATCACTGTCCCTGACTGGAGTCCACAGCCAGGGTGCTCTCAGCCCAGCCATGGGAAGAGCACAGGAGCGCTCACGGCATAACTTCCCGATTATAATGCTTATTTCCTGAGCATTTTCTGACACTAGGTCATGAGTATTATTTTGCTATATCTGTTTCATCATTCCTCCTGTTAATGCATTGAATGTTCAATAATAAAGGGGATGTATTGCTCTTCAATGTAATAGCTTTCAGAATTAAATATTCTAATTTATAAAGAGCGTTAAACCTCTATGACAGTTTTAAATAACAGAAAGCACTCTAAGTGTGGAACGGAGTTCCAATAAACAACCAGAAAATTTCTTCATTTAGTTGGGAGGGGGGGAACTAATGCATATTTTAGACAAACAAATGTAATTGTAAATTTCATATTTTAAAATTGTTTTCAGGATCTCACAGTCCTTGCTTTAGTAGAGATAGGCTCTGAACACACAAGCATTTTGCATTTTCCATATAAAATTAAATACCATTAAAGCTGGGCCGGCACATTAACTTTGAGCTATTTGGCACTACAAGGAACCAAGCAAGGCAGATTTCACTGTTGGTATGTTTCTCAGGAAATCTTGAAGAAAAAAAAAAATTCCCTTTCTCTCCTACTTACATACAAGCCAAGAGCCTGTTAAAAGCCTGAAAATAGATCTGTTTCTCATAAACACTAGGGCAACAGTCAGCAGAGCTGTTGATGTGCTCTAACAGCTACTTACACTCGGTAGGCATGGTAATGATTGTTTCCGTGGTAGCGTGATAATCGTCATCTTCCAAGGAGCCGTCGCTGCTGTCATCCCTCTGGACGTCGTACTGATCGATCAGTTCCCGGAGTGGCGGCGCTCTGGGCAGAAGTTGTCTTATAGCATCTTTGCTGATGTTAGGAGCTGTTTCCAGGCGGAGTTTACTGAGGATTTGGATTTTTATGGCTTCTATTCTGGAGTACCTCGTGTTTTGTCTCCACACACAGGCATTACACAGCCCCTCTTTCTCTACAGTTTCTTCTCGTTCACTGCCGTCATTTAGATCCACTGGGCCAGCAGCAATCAGCATAAACAGGTAAATATAAACATACATTTGCAGTTTTTGCATCATTTTAAAATCAGCACAATCTTTTTTCCTTGTTCTTATTTCTTCCTTTTGCTTTTGAGTAATGCCAAGCAAAATCTTAGCGCACGTACTGTCTGAGAGACAACCTGCCACGCCAGTGAGTCCTGTATACTGTATTCCAAGTGGCTTTTTATATTCCAACTTAGATGACACAAGTGTCGTCAGGACCTATGATTGGCTCCTGCTCCACAATGAATCTGGCTGTCAGAGGTTAAAACCCTGTCTGTCACAAGTCACCAAGCAGTATTTTGTTACAGTCGAGGGCAAGCTGATTCATTTGACTGCTTCATAAATGAAATAAATCCCCAAATCATGAAAGATATATGTGACATTTGATAAATTAAAGTTTGTGAAATAATATAAACTATATTTAAAGCTTATTAATCTCTGTAACATTCTTGTTATAGTTTAAGTTAGCAAATTTTAATTTAGACTGCATGTTTAAAATATAAAACATTAATCCTTTAAGAGTTGGAGTGCTATTTTGTTGTTAAGGCGAATATTTGAGGTAAAAAAAATTGCAGTAAGTACTGGGTAATTAAAGAAATAAAAATTCGGACAAGCTGGCTGAATTGAAAGAAAAGCTAAGTTGTGACTGTGGTGAAAAGTTGCATCAGTAATTTGAGAAGCTTGTTTTCATTGCTTATTTGTTAGTACATATTAAAAACCAGTCTTATTATGTTTCAGTGTACATGGACTTATTTTTGATAGCTTAACTCCTTTTACTGACATGAAAACTGGGCTTGATTTCAGCTTACTTAGATTGTTATTTTCTATCACAAAGACACGGATTAAATCATGAGCGTGTCTGTGTCGTTGATTACCAGCAGGAGAGTGTGAGCGGTGAGGCCAGCCTTTGCACTTAGGAAAAGTAGATAGTGGACTTTGTAAGCTGTGCTGGACATTATTCCAGCTTGACTCGGACTTCGAGTGCTGAGAGTTAAAGTGCAGCCTGTGTTCTCTGTGCATTATGTCAGGTCCTGTGAGCACACAAAGAGAAAGGCACAAGTAGAGGGGTGTCTTTGTTGTGTCCCAATACTGTCATAGGTTAGCACCCCTTTGCCAGTGTCTTGTTTTGACCAGAGGGCAGACACCTGGCAGGGATCTGGGGCAGAGAACAGTGCTTTTGTTCTCTGAGTTTAAGTGGCCTCTGCAGGGATCAAACTCCTCACCCTTGGCTTTAGGAGCCACAAGATGGAGTGGGGTGAACTGTTAAAGAGCTGATCAAACGCAGAGGCAGAACCAAGGACATTTTCAGGCTACAGATTTCCTCCGTCTTTTGGGGAAGCTGAGGAGTCCATAGAGTTTTAATCCATTACTTCTCCCACCCAAGAGAATATAGTGGCTTACATCAAATATTTATTTTTAGGTCACTACCATTCTTGCACAGCGCACATCCATTTACTGCCTCAATGCACTAAAATGCAACTCAGCAGCTTGAACAGTTAATGGTTTTCATCAAATTCTTAGGAAGCATCTATATCTCTTGAGGGAAAAAAAGTGGCTTTTCATAATGCCATGGATTTGCCCATCATTAAAAATTCAGGAAGACCGGACACAAACCAGATGCCCTGAGGTGCTGGGGACCTCCTTGTACAAGAAAATATTAAAGCAGGCTTATAGAGCCAGATTTGTCTGGGAAACCATTTCTCAGTGTAGAATTCTTTGTGATATTATAATTATCATAACCCCATGCTGCTATAGTCTTCTGTGGGAATCAATCCTGTCCTTTAACTGCACTGCTGTGGTGAGCTCATGCTGTGGAGTGTGATAAAGGAGTTCAAATCTCAGTTTCGCCTCTTTTGACTCTGACAAAGATGAGACAGTATTTAATTTCAGTTATCTTTAGTTGCCTTATAGGAGTTTGAGGCATATAATTCAGTGATATAAATAGCTAAATGGAGTCCCTTTGTAGGTAATTGCTCTCTGTTTCACGCCTTTACTTCAAATTACCCTTAAGCACTTGAGGGTAAGGCAAGGTGTTACCATCTCTCAAGGTAACTCGCTAGGTCTCGGAAGCAAGCTCACAGGCGTGTGTTCATTTGTGCTGCCTGAAATGAAGCAAGCAAAGACTGCCATTTGACAGTCGTATCTCATTATCCAAGGATGCCAGTTTTTTGCAATTTGTCTAATCACTTTATTTCTAACAAGTCAATCTTCCTGGCGGTATTTAAATTACCCATTGCCATTCATTGAGCAGCATAATAATGATGATGACAGAGGCTTCTGCTGGGGCAGGGCCCTAACACTATGAACCAGGGGCTGAGCAGGTCAGAGCCCTAACACTATGAACCAGGGGCTGAGCAGGGCCCTAACACTATGAACCAGTGGCTGAGCAGGGCAGGGCCCTAACACTATGAACCAGTGGCTGAGCAGGGCAGGGCCCTAACACTATGAACCAGGGGCTGAGCAGGGCAGGGCCCTAACACTATGAACCAGAGCTGAGCAGGGCAGGGCCCTAACACTATGAACCAGGGGCTGAGCAGGGCAGGGCCCTAACACGATGAACCAGGGGCTGAGCAGGGCAGGGCCCTAACACGATGACCCAGGGGCTGAGCAGGGCAGAGCCCTAACACTATGAACCAGAGGCTGAGCAGAGCAGGGCCCTAACACTATGAACCAGGGGCTGAGCTGAGCAAGGCCCTAACACTATGAACCAGTGCCCCTTTTTGGTTTTGTTTTTTAGCTTATTTACCACCATGTTGTTTACTTTCCCATGCCTTTAACTTTCCTCGCTGTCTGCTGCTTTCTGCTAACAGCACTGACACTGTGGGCTGCATCTTTAGGCACAGGAGGCTAGAGTGGGAGGAGCAGAGTGTGGGTCGCTGAGGTCAGGGCTTGTGTACTTATGGCTGAACAGTCACAGGCATGCAGTTAGGGAAGGAAAATGTCCAAATAGATGGGGTAGGGGGATGACACTGAACTGCACTCAGCTTAGGATTTAAAAGGGTTAAAACAGCAGCAACTTTTGCATTATAGTTTACAACCGTTTTTGAGAATGCTGTGATATGTCTTGTGGAAAGAAAACATTCCTCACTAGAAAATGCACGTGTTAGGCAAACCATTCTGGCCTGAGTTTGTTGCTTCTGTCTGTGACTTTGGTGGTAATAAATGAATGCTGTCTGTTGAGTGTTTTGCCTTCGACAGAAACACACACACGTACACACACACACCACACACACATACACACAAATATACACCACACACACGAACACAAACACACCACACACATACACACAAACACACCACACACACATACACACAAACACACCACACACACATACACACAAACACACATCACACACACACAAACACACACCACACACACATACACACAAACACACCACACACACATACACACAAACACACATCACACACACCACACATGCACACACACACACTACACACACACCACACATGCATGAACACACACAGGCACACACACATACACACAAACACACCACACACACCACACACACACAAACACACCATACACACCACACACACACACACCACACACACACACACCACACACGCACACATACACATACACACAAACACACCATACACACCATACACATCACACACACAAACACACCATACACACCACACACACACACACCACACACCATATATGCACACACATACACACACAGGCACACACACACACACACACCACATACAGCACACATGCATGAACACACATACAGGCACACACACATACACACAAACACACCATACACACCACACACACAAACACACCATACATACCACACACACACACACACCACACATGCACACACATACACACACAGGGACACACACACACACACAGCACATACACCACACATGCGCACACACACAGGCACACACACGTACATACAAACACACCATGCACACCACACACACACACACACAGGCACACACACACACACTCAAAGCAATATGTTCATCAGAAGATGAACAGTCAGCACCATGGCTCACCCCCCCTTCACATTCTCTGGGAACAGCATGTGATTCAGTGTTGGCAATGCCTTTCCAGACCATTAATGGGACACTGGCTACAGCTACCTAAACTTTATGGTACTTCTCTCCTTCCTTAGTGCCTGGGTCAAGAAGCATTTAGTCAATTTCAAGAACATTGGTTTCTTCTCTAGTGGTGACAATTGCAGCTTCCCAAGGCCTAGGGACACAGGGGGTTACTTACTGTAGCCTGAGAGTGGAGACAGCTCTCCCAATTGAGACAGGGAGGGAATGAGGGAAGAGACAAGGACTTCTTCCACCTGCTCAGGAGAACTTGGTCTTCCAGCTTGTTGCCTTGTATTCTCCTTTGAAAGGAGTTTTCCATGGGGTCAGAAGGCGGGAGGCAAGACATCCCCCACAGAGCTTCTATTTGTCTTTGTCTTGGTGGACTTTTGTGGGCTTGGTATATTTTCTCCCTCATAAGTAAGACAGAAAGCATACATCTCTGACCAGTATTGAACACCCTACGGTTTGTCTCATAACACATTAGAAAGTATAAAACGTATTTACCAAAATAGTTTACGATTTTACTCCTTCAAGTTTCTGGGAACTACTAATCTGCAAGAACTTGAATGATACAGTCCAAAAATAGAAGGAGGGGAGCTAGGAATTTGTATGAGAATATGTCATGAAAAATTCAGCTACGTTGAGGAAACACCTCCAGACAATGTTTAGTAGCGCTTGTGGTGATTGCTCTTACAGCCAAACCAAAACTTACAGAGTATAGGTGGCAGAGATGGCTCAGAGGTTAAGAGCACTGACTGCTCTTCCAAAGGTCCAGAGTTCAATTCCCAGCAACCACATGGTGGCTCACAACCATCTATAAGGAGGCCTGGTGCCCTCTTCTGGTGTGGAAGTGTACATGTAGGCAGAACACCGTATATATAAATAAATAAATTAAAAAAAAAATAAACCTACAGAGTGCTCAAACTTGCCACAGCACGAGAAAGTAGGACAGCTGTTGCTGTTGCTATAGGAAATAAAAACATAAAAAAGAAGGCAGGAGCTCTGGGTTTGCAACCGGCACTTTCTGTAATCTCAGATAAACGAATCAGCAAAGCCATCATATGAACATATCTCTGGGTACATGAATTTATCATTTTATGAAACATTTGAATGCCTACTATGCCTTTGGTAATAATGTTTGGTTATGAAGATAATGCTGAGCCAAATGCAATAGTTTTTTCATGAACCCTGTGAGCCAGTTTCTTCATATAAAGTTTGAGTAGGTGTGCACTTAGATTTATCCCCTAAGTTAGCGATCCTTAAAACGTCTCATTCTCACAGTGCCTTTACATTTTCCAAATTATTGAGGTTCCCGCAATTCCTTTTTGTTTGTTTGTTTGTTTGTTTGTTTTGGTTTGGTTTTGGTTTTGGTTTTTGGCTTTTGGAGACAGAATTTCTCTGTGTAGCCTTGGCTGTCCTGGACTTGCTTTGTAGGCCAGGCTGGCCTCGAACTCACAGAGATCTGCCTGCCTCTGCCTCCCTGAGTGCTGAGATTAGAGGTGTGTGCCACCACGCCCAGCTTCCTGCAAATCTTTATATGTACAGATATTGATCAGTATTTAGTGTAAGTCAAAACTGGAAAATCTTAGTGTAGAGGCATAAGCAGACATACACTGCATTTGCTGACAAATGGTTAAATTTTTTTCTAATAGTCATTTATAATTATATGTATTGTGTGTGTGTGTGTGTGTGTGTGTGAGAGAGAGAGAGAGAGAGAGAGAGAGAGAGAGAGAGAGAGAGAGAGAGAGATTATGTACATTTACATTCAAGCAAGTGCCCGCTGAGGCTAGAGAGTGTCAGGTCCCCTGGAACTGGAATTACAGGTGGTTGTCAGCTACCTTATGTGGGTGCTTGGAACTGAACCTAGGTCTTTTGTAAGAGCAGTAAGTGCTCTTAACCACTGCTCCATCTTTCTAGCCCTGTCCACCCCTGATTATTTTTTTAGTGTTGTATATTAGTTGTACAAAGTAATGGGATTCATGACAATTTCCTATACCCATGTACTTTGGTCACACTTAACTCTCTGAAGCCCTCTCCTGACTTATTTCCTCCTCCTCTTCACACCTCTTATGTCTCCACCATCTGAACAGCATTATCTTGAGACATGGATCCTCTGGAGAACTCCATTGTACAAATAAGAAATATGATGGAGAAAGAGAAAATGGTGTTAGAATTATTATAACTGTGGGTTTTTTATTATTATAATGTATTCATATTACATCTCAATTGTTATCCCCTAGGTCATATCTTCCATTCCTACCCTCCCTCCCTCTTCCTCACTAGTCACTCCCCCTGACCTCTAGGGGGCGCTCCCCCCCCCCATCATCTGACCACAGCCTGTCAGGTCTCATCAGGATATCCTGTATCCCCTTCCTCTGTGTGCTCACAGGGCCTCCCAGCCAAGGGGAAGTGATCCAGTCACGGGCACCAGAGCTCATGTCAGAGCTGTCTTGGCTCCCAACCCTCTCAGCTGTGGAGAATGAGCTGTCTATCCGCTTTATCTGAACAGGGGTCTAGTTTCTCTGCATGCATTGTCCCTGACTGGTGCATCAGTTTGTGTAGGCTCCCGCTGGGTCCAGATCTGGAAATGCTTTTGGTACTGCCTAGGGCTATTTAGACTACACTGGAGCACAGAGCCCTAAAGTAGTTTAAGCTATTGCAATTGGATGCTTTCCTGCCAACAACCCTTCCCCCCAAAATCTTTGGCTTTGTATTTATTATCAAATATAGGTGTCTGTAGATGTTATAGCTAGTTAATAGTACGTAATTGTTTTCAACAGCTGAAATAGAAACTCTGTGGTGTTAGAATAGCCAACTACAAATGGGTAGGCAATCTGGGGAACTGTAGGTTGCTCTGAGGTGAAAACATTTATACTCTGGAAAGGGGCTCTTCAGAGCTGTCCCAGAGGATACAGGATTCAAATGAAGGTCAAAAAAGGTAAGTATGGTATGGGGGTGCGGGTGGGGTGAAATCTTTATAATAAAACCCACTACTTTGTACAACGTTGTACTTAGTAAGAAAAGAACCATCTTGGGCAGTCCTTCATAGGAGAGATTGCAAGTTTATCCCTTTTGTCACTAGAATTAAAAAGAGACTCGGTTCAAAAAGTGCTGTATTGTGCCGACCGTGCCTCTTCTATTACAGGTCTCACACATCTGTTTCTTTCCTTACTTGTCCTTGTTTCCCAGGTAGAGTTGGAGCTCACTAAGAGAAAGGGCTTTGCTCTTTTCTTCTGGTACCTGCACATAATGAAATAGGCTAGGTAGCGCTCACTGACTAATGACCTAGCGGATGAGTGCATACCTTCTTAAAGAGTAGAGGCTCCTAGACTTTCCAAGTGATATCCGTTATATTTACAGTTTTCTGTAACTGTTGGTTGGCTCATCCATCTACTGGATTCACGTGTCCCCAGTTGCCATGCTGGCTGTGGCTGCAAGTTAAGACGGCCCATCCCCTAACCTGTACATATTTACCTCAAACTATGAACTGATTGCCTGAGGTAGTTTTCCTCTTTTCCGTAAAGTATTGCTTTTTTTTTTAGTGATCCTTCCCTCCATAATCTCTCCTCATACCAGCAGGAAGGAGCACTCTCACTCCAAACTTAGGGCTTAGCCTAGGAGCCTTAGGATTCCGAGCAGAGATGAGACAGCTGCCAACCTGTTTCCCAAACTTTATTCTCCCCCTCCCCTCTCCTTTTCCCTCTTATCCTCCGGTAAATAGCATAGGCAATATTTTCACATTTAGATCTTTTAGTATATCCTGGATTAGCTGTGTAGCCATCCAGCATCTGGCTCTTCCATGTCTACTTTCCACAGTGTCTATAAATTCAGTGTTCACAGTTGAGGTTGTGACCGTCCCCAAGCTGGCACCCAGTGCTGTCTGATGCCAGGGAGGGTGCCCATTGCAGAGTACTCCCTGAAAATGAGCATCTGAGTTACTCACGCTTAAGTGGATGGTTCGAGTCACAGTTCTTTTTCTTTTTTTCTTTTTTTGTTTCTTAAAGACAGGGTCTCATTATTTGCATCAACTTGGACTATGACTCACTAGTTAGCCAGACTAGACTCGAGCCCTTCGTGCCTCCACATTCCCATTGCCTGGATCACAGGCACGAGTGACACCACAACTGGCTTCCATAGAATGTTTAATCCTGTCAAGAGCCAATAAAGTCTGCTGCCCTAAGGCCATGGCTTGTGGATGACTAAGATCCATGGCTCATTTGTCTAGCCCTTTTTACTGGACTTAACATTTTTTTGTTTATATTGACTGTACATGGGGTGAGATGTCATGAAAGAATATTTGAAATTGTCTTGCATAACTGACAGCACACTTTATTTGGCCTCAAACCTGCATGGTCCCACTGTTGCTGTTAGTCTCTACATGACTGTCCTGTTTGTCACTTCCATGGATTAAGGAAGCATAAATTTCCACCTGGAGATGTAAACTTTCTGTATGAAACTGAATGAAGTTAAACTTCAAAAAGCCTCCAAATGAGGACCTCGGCATACTGAGTTTGTTTTCATTGTATTTGATTACAGTCATCTGGTGTACAGAGCAAACGGCAAGGATGGGATTGACAAAGGCACGCCTCAGTTTCTCTGTCTTGGCCATTACTGTTAGTAAGCATTAACTCTTGATAGTGCTTCCGAGTCTTAGACTTTTGTTTTCAGAAACTTTTGATCTCATTCATCTAAATACTGTTTTTATTTTTTAATTAAAACATTACATGATTTTCCTCCCTCTCTTTCCTCCCTCCAGCCCTTCCCACATACCCCCTTCTGCTAGATCTCTCTCTCTCTCTCTCTCTCTCTCTCTCTCTCTCTCTCTCTCTCTCTTTCTCTCTCTCTCTCTCTAATTCATACAAAGCACTCCTTTGGGTTAATATTTTTAAATATGCTACAATTAGTGAGGTCAATTCTCAATTTCCCCAATTAATGACCGAGGGTGATATGTGTTCCTGGACCCACATCACAGTTTGACGTGACAGTTGAAGGCACAGTGGCTCACTGTGGCAGTTAGAAAAGAGGCAGAGTACATACTGACCAGAAGTACTTTGGAAGCTCAGATATTTGGGGGGCAGTGGGGAGGAAGAATCTGCCTTTCTTTTATAGAGCTTCACCATTAGCTCATTTTTCAATATTTCAAATTATATTTATTACATTATTTAAACTAAAAATTAGTGCACCTGTACTTTCAATAATTTTAACCTGAAAGAGTTCTCTTTGGTTTTCTAATTTGCTTTACAATATATAGAATTCTGAATTAAGGTTAAAATAGTTACTGTCATATAATTATATCTCACATGGACATTCTGCCCTCTGCTGGTAACTCTGAGAACGTCAGTGTGTGCTCTGTCTAAAGCATGAGAACTTCACTTTAAACCTTGAATTCAGCCCTACACACTTGCCCTTTCCTATGATACACAACGTTTATTAAATGAAATGTGTAACTAAGGCAGCACAGTAGCTAGCTCTAAACCTGCAGTAAATATGGGACACTTTTTACACAACACATGAACTTAAATTTCTAGTAATTTAAAAACTTGTCCTTCAAAAGTTTTAAGTATGCATAAACCGATTTTTTATTTAAATCCAGGACAGTAGGACAAACAGGTGATATTCATATACTTGGTACAGTATGGCATGGTAAAGTCTTTGTAGAATTTCATCTCATCAAATACTTAATAACTCTCACTGTCTGGTGTGGGTAAACCCTGAATATATTTATATAAAATATTACCCTAAGCCCAGAATAGGTCAGGCACTTGCTATAAAAGAACACTGCAGCAAGCCAGAAATTATGAGATGGAGTTTGGATTGCCCTAGAATATGCTGACTTTCTTAGCTGTGGGAAGTAAGATTTGGGGATGGACAGTGAAAGACAGAGAGACTGGGAACTGGATCGTACAGCCTCCTACGCTAGCCCCATGAATAGTGACTTTTGTCCAGGTAGCCTCTTAAAGCATTCTGCCTGGGACAAAGTAATTCACTGTTGGATTCAGATCTGCAAAATGGAAATATCAGCAAGGTTGTGAGAATTAAGTGAGATGATAATAAAGTACATGGCGTAGAGTAGAATCCTCATAAACATTACATATCAAAGTGCCAATATAATAATAATAATAATAATAATAATAATAATAATAATAATAATAATAATAATTTGCACTCTATTGTCCATATGTACTTGTATTATAAATCTTTACAACATTTAAGATTTTATAAGTTGAATTTTTGTAGAGTTTGGAATTGTTATCTGTGATATGCAAAACAGAAATATGAAAACAAGATAGTCAGAAAAGTAGAAGGAAAGGTGAAAAGGGCACATCAAGTCAATTATAGCAGAAAGAAAACTGAGACTGGCATTGGTCACAGACTGAATGATACAAATGACACAAAACAAAACAGAGGAAGAAATGTTGTGATAATAAGAGGAAACAATACTGTCTAATACAATCAAGCATCTCATGTCAAAATAAAAACAAGAAAAAACTGAACAACTATGAATAAAAATGATAAGCAACAAAATGCTGACAACAGAGGATTCTCTTCGGGGAAGTCAGAAAGGAGGAAGCACACTTGACCAGTGAAGTCAATGAGGCTCCTGAGCAGGACGAACGCTGAGCTCTGTACCCGTGTCATGGCCTCAGAGACCCGTGAAAGAGTTCACTAAAGCTGGCTAATTATTGACTTTAAAAAGCCCCTGTTGGATCCATAAATTAGAACTGAAACCATCGTCTCCAAATACAGCAGGGTGAAGCAAGAGCGAGCGGCTGAAATGTTAACCAACATTTCATCTACTGCTTGCAAGTAAAAGGCCTTTGCTACAGAGAGAAAAAAAATCTGATCTTAGAGACTGGGAAAGAATAAAATGTTACAAACTGGAACCCATAGAACAAACGCCCTTGTGTCAACACCTTGCTTAGCTTCAGATGACTATCCAGAGAAGACAGTAGGAAGGTGATCTATTATTTAGCTAAAAATGTTATAAAATGAACTGTAGTGGAAATTACAAACCAAACTTAAAACAGAGGAGATAAAATTGTCTAGTAAGTCAGACACAGAGAAGGAATGGGCCTGATAAGAGGAAAGCTCCTTGCTTAGTTAACCAATATAAAGAAGGGAAATATTCTAAATTAAGAAAGAGAAATTATGGATAGACATTATGAGAACATAAAAGATTTAAAAGGCAAAAATACTATGCAAATAAAATTGAAAGTCTGTCTGAAATTATGACATGTAAGTTTTCTAGGAAAGACGTAGCAAAGGAAACAGTAGAATCTCTGCAAACTGCCTTCTCATGCTGACTGCCCCAAATCATCCAAGGACAGCAGCGTAGAATAGTAACTAGGGCCAGGTAAAGTGTCACACACCGGATTCCCCTCACTTAGAAGATGGAAGATCAAGAGTTGACGTTCATCCTCACTTAGCTGCATAGGAAGTTGGAAGGGGACCTCGAGTACATAATGCTGAACAGAGAGGACCAAACAGGCACAGCCAGTCTACAGACAAACACAACGAGGGACCTTTACATCAGTGCACAACAGAAGCTGCGTTTCTCCCCGTGGCCGCATAAAAAGTACCCAGAAGCCACTGCTTCAGAGTCAAAAGAAGTTAGAAGAGGTTTAGTTGTCCAGCAAGGGTGGTACTGGGTCCTGTTTGGCAGAATGCAGACTAAACCAGTCCTTAACTTGTTTAAAAAACAATCTCTTGATACATTTTCATCTTTTGGACCACTCTGTTATCTTTCTTGCCCTTGGCCTTTTGGGTATCATGAATCCAGAGACTTATTTTTCCCTTAAAAGAGAAGGCCACTGATGTCCCCTTGTGCCTGTTGGCACTGGAGTAGCAGTAATGTTTCAGGCACCTTGTCTTGCTACCTTTAAGCTTCTGCAAGGTTGTTTCCGTTACTGTCTAGGAGTCTGGGTTGGGCTCATTTTCTCTCCCAGTTAAAGAATTAAAAAGGAGGGAAAAAAAGGGAAAAAAACCTCTTGAACTGCTCTTAGCAACCAAGAAATCCTGAACACAGCAAACAGTCTGGCTAAATCGGCATCTGAAGAAAGGCCTTTATTAAGAGGACACACACACACACCCCAGATGCACAGAGAAAAGACCCTCCACAACATGGAGGGCATTTGGATGCCAAACCCAGCTTCTCCTTGAGGGCTAGGAACTTTTAAGTCTTTGAAGGATCTTCTTCCCCTAATTTAAAGTCAGTTTGGAGAAAGACAGGATGGCTGATTGGTCCACAGTTGTATAATCACGTCTTTGTCAGCCTTGAGCTTATTGAACCAGAGAGCAAAAGTCCAGGAGCTCTTTGTTTTAAGTTTCAGGTCAGAACCGTATGGAAGAAACCAGCCATCCTGGAAGTTCCTCGTCTTTACTAAGCAGCCAGGGCCCCTCCCGCTATGCGGCTGCCTGTTAGGAAGTTGTCAAACTTGTACTCCCTCACTATCGCTGCTGCTGCTGCTGCTGCTGCTGCTGCTGCTGCTGCTGCTGCTGCTGCTACACATTTCCGACTCTGATTCCTTTATCAAGTGCTCAGAACCAGGGTAAGGATCGTCTTCTGACGTGACATTATAAACAACTTTAATAAGAACCACAAGGAACTTTGATGTAGTAAAACACTAAGAAGATTATAGCGGCAAAGATTTAAAACATAACATTGTAGTGTCAGGGATCAGAGAAATAGGAAAAATACTGATTATTATTCAGAAATGTGATTTCCGAAGAGTGAAGGTTAATCGCTGCAAAAAGAGCTTGCTTCATAAAGATGATGACCTTTGCAGATTCAGTGAGGGAAGCTGCTGCCGCAATGTCTTCTGGGTCTACTTGTGTCCAGCTCTTGGAGCCTCGCTGCTGCCGCAATGCACTCTGGGACAGCTTGTGTCCAGCTCTTGGAGCCTCTGAGCCGTGTCTCTCACACCATAGCAAAGCTCAACATAAGACACTGTATGGCGCGTGCACGTGCCCCTTACTCCCCTCCAGCTTTATGGACACTTGGGATCCTCCTGCGAATTTTCAATTGTCTTATGATACTGATGACCCTAGTGACCAATAAGCAGAAAAAGATGCAGTCACTGCATTTATTCACAGGCTTTCACCGATCTAGTTTATTGAAGGCCCCTCTCTCTTTCCAACTAGAAGAGCTAGTGAATTATAAATCAAATGAAAACCAAATTAAAGAATAAATGTGAATATAGAAAATTTATACCAAAGCAAGCTCCTACAATAATGAAATCTGATTTTGAGAGCAAGAAGGAACATTGATTTCAATTTTTAAATTTAATAGCTAGTTCTCTGCAGCATTTAAAGAACTACACAATTAACAAGATTAGCCATTCCAGTTACAGAGATATGATTTAGAATTCAAAATCTATTAATAGCTTATAAGATATTATGAAGTGAAAGGGAAGGAGAAATATTAGCCATCTTAATGAATTTCTGTGATATGTCTGGCATAATTTAAATAGAAGTCCTTTAATTAACACTCTTTGCTATTTTTCAAACGCCTTCATAAACATGAGTAAATGTGCTTTCTTGAAGTGGTGTGCCACCATTGAGTTTAATGATGCAGCCTAGGAACTCTCATTAAAATCAGAAGGATGCTAAGAAAGTCCTCAGCCAAAACTAGTGTTTGTTTCTATGGAAGAATTAACAAGAGCCATAGATAGTGAAATAAAATGCAGAAACACAGGAAAAGAAAGGGCAAATTTTCAGCTTGTGCAGATGGTGTAATTTTATGCCTATAATCAATAGAAAAAGTCAGCTGGGAAAGTGAAGCAAAGCAAGACAGGGCATTACAAAAATCAGTGCACTTGCCGGGCGTGGTGGCGCACGCCTTTAATCCCAGCACTCGGGAGGCAGAGGCAGGCGGATCGCTGTGAGTTCGAGGCCAGCCTGGTCTACAAAGTGAGTCCAGGATGGCCAAGGCTACACAGAGAAACCCTGTCTCGAAAAACACCAAAAAAAAAAAAAAAAAAAATCAGTGCACTCTGAAATAATGGACTTTACTTCTGCAAAATGTGATTAACTAGAAAGTATAATGAACAAAAGATGTCATTTCAAAAAGCAATCAAAACTAACGAACACAATGGGCCATTCAAGGAGCTCCTCTAGGAGGTGCATAGGCTTTCTATGAGAAATTGTGAGCCCTGCTAGCCTTAAACTCTGAGTAAATGTGAAGGGTCTTTGCTCCACCTGCTGCATCCTCAGGGATGGCCAGGGCACCTGTGCTCCACCTGAGACCAGCTGCATCCTCCAAGATGGCCAGAGCACCTGTGCTCCACCTGCTGCATCCTCTGAGATGGCCAGGGCACCTGTGCTCCACCTGAGACCAGCTGCATCCTCCAAGATGGCCAGGGCACCTGTGCTCCACCTGGTACATCCTCAGGGATGGCCAGGGCACCTGCACCTTTGTAATCTAAGGATTCTGTGCTCAGCAGGGCAAAGAATTACTTCTCCATACAAAGAGAGGGTTGTTTTTCTGTTTGTTTGTTTTGCTTTGCTTTTGTTGTTGTTTGGGTTTTTTTTTTTTTTAAAACAGGCTGGCCTTTAATTTATGACATTCCTCATTTCTCCTCCTCCTGAGTATTAGAATAAAAGTAGGTGCCTTTTTGCCTGGATTTGAAGAAAATATGAAAATTTAATCTCTGAATGAAAAGACATACAATTTTCTTGATAGGAAGATTCAATGTCGTAGAAATGCCATTCTCTTTATTCTATGAATGCAAAGTACTATTCAATCACAATATTATTAATTTTAAACCTCCTATATTTTTACCAGTAAATTTCTTAAGATAATAGATACTTCAAAGTAAGTACATAGATATTGATAAGTAAAGTAGACTAGTATTAATGAATATAAAAACCTTTTAATATGTTATAATGTAAAATAGTATTGCATTGTCAGAAAAAAATGAAGTGGTAGGAGAAAATAATAAAACTGTAACTTAAAGTTAATTCATTAACAATAAAGAGAACAAGGAGAGAGAAATAGCCCTGGGTAATTCTGGCCTATAGACTATAAACTTTATATGACTTCATATTTCTCAAACATCTAAGCTGGGCATAGTGCCTCACACTTGTAATCCCAGCACATGGGACACAGAAGCAGGAAAATCAGGAATTTAAAGTCATGCTGAGCTGTATTGAAAGTTAAAGGCCAGCCTGAGTGATATAAGACTGTTTCTCAAAAAACAAAAAAGTAAAAAACTTTAATCTCAAAGATGAAACCACAATGGAAGAAAATGTGGATAGTTATTCTGTACAAGGATTTCCTTTTCAGAGTATCAGACAGTGTTTATAATTTTACGTTTTCTTTGCCTTGATTTCAATAGCTAGGTAGCACACGGTATAGCTTAATGAATGTAATTGTTCGTGAGCACTTGCAAAGCTTTTGTATTTCAGTGTTGGTTTTACAATACAATTCCATAGGTGTCAGCTAAGTCCAGTAAGTTTAAGGTCTACACACCATTGCTGACTTTCTATCTACTCAACCTGTTCATTACAGAAAAGAGATGGTAAAGTTCCCAGTTACAGTGAATGTAACTGCTCTCCTTTTCAATTCTGACAGATTCTTCTTCATTTATCACTGTGCTGTGCATTTTGATTCTCCACATCAGTAATGGCAGTGTTTTCATGGATATGTGTTACTTTTGTATAACATTCACCAAAATATCTGAGTGGACAACTCACTGAGAAGAGTTATTTATTTTGGCTTATTGTTTCAGGAAAAGCATGGGTAGCTGAGGTAACCCCTGTGACACACCCCCAGACTCAACTTCTTCCATATAAGCCCATGATGTGCCTTTCACTACCTTGAACTAAATCCAAGATGTTATGAGCCCATCAAAGGGTTAGTGCGTCCTTTAGGTCAAAGCCCTTATGTTCTAATCATCTCTGGAAATGCCTTCACAAGCCACAGTCTAATCAAGTTGAAAATATTCACCATCATAACGTGAATTAAATAAACACATCAGCATTATGAAATTGCCCTCTTTGTCTCCAGCCATATTGCTTCATTTGGAAATCTGCTGCATTTGGTATTTTAAGTGTTATTTTGTACGTATAGGCATCTTGCCTGCATGCGTGTCTGTACACCACATGCGTGTCTGTGGTGGCCCTAAGAGAGCTTCGGGTCCCCCTGGCACTGCGGGTGCTGGGAATCCAACCCAGGTGCTCCAGAAGAACAACTGTGTCCTAACCCCAGAATATCTCTCAGCCCCACCTCAGTCGATGTTAATGTATCCTCCCCAGTTTTCTTCAGATTTATGTTTGTCTATCTTTTTCCATCCATTACATACCATCCATTAATTACTATTAACTAATTGTACCATACCATCATCCATTCTATGGTTTTATTTTTAAGTGGGTTCCTTGAAAACCATATTAAGATGAGGCCTGCTTTTTTATTAAGCCTGTCCATCCTGCCTTTTAAATTGGAATGTGTAGACTATTAGATAGAGTGTGATTATTAATACAATTTGTTTTAAGTCTAATACATTATTTGTTTCACACTTGTTACATATGCTCTTTGTTCATTTTTCTTCTTTTATATCTTTTTTGGTATTAAACATATCATTTCATTTAATATCAATTATTTATTTATGCATTATGTATCATTGCTTTTATTTATGTGTTTGTTGTTCTAAAGCTTATAAGTACAAAACTGTCACTACAACCCACTTTCCAATGATACCGACAACACAAAACCCTGAAGCAATACGCTTCTGGGTCTCCATTACCATACTCTGTGTGGCTGTTGTCACATATTTTACTTTTACCCTCTGAAAAATCATCTAACATATTTTTATTACAAATTCTATTAGAAATTTGTCATAGTTATAAATGTTTACACTTTTCCATGTTCTTTATAATCAGTATCTCTCTACTTGAGGACTGAAGAGATGCCTCAGTGCTTAAGGTATATGCTGCTCTTACAGAGGTTGCAAGGTGGGTAGTTCACAAGCACCTGTCATGAGCCACCTCTGTCACCTCCTCCTTCCTCCTCCAGTGCTAGAGATTCTGCCAATGGCCTCACATATATTAAGCAGGTACTTTGCCATATTTCTCAGCATTTTTGTTATGATATACTCTAATATTTATGCTTTTGTGTTTGGGGATTCATTGAGTTTTCTAGTTTTAAAGATGTATAATTTACATCAAATTTGGAAAAATGTTATCCATTTTTCCACATATTTTCTCTCCATCTTTTCCTAGGATTATGATAGTAGACAGTTTAACAGAACCATACAAACCACAGGCTTTGACCTTGTTACCATTTCTTTCTGTGCTTTCTGGTACACTAACTTTTCTGTAATATTTCTCATTAGTCTTGTTATGGTTCAAATATGAAATATCCTCCCCAGACTCATGTGTGTGGTGGAAGTTTTGGTTATGTTATGTAAACATGTTTCTGTTTTGATCCCAAGTGTGGGATGTGAAACTGCTTTTAGCTTATCCACAGTTGGTAACAGCCTCCTGAAAGGGCATGTGATCTTTGTCAGTTGGAAAACATCCTTGTGCAGACTCTCAGAGGGTATAAATAGAAGTCAAGAGGTGGAAGAGAGAGAGAGAGACAGACAGACAGACAGACAGACAGAGACAGAGACAGAGACAGAGACAGAGACAGATTGCTTCAAGACACTCCTAAAGAGAAGTGCTCTGGAGAACGTTTTGAGGAGGTCACTGCTGATTTGACTTCTGGAATCCTGATGACAAAGCATGGAATCACCTCAAGGAACTGAGTTTTAAAAGGTCTACATCCCCTGTCCCTACTAACCATCTTGCTTTCTTACCTAGCACTGGTGGGTTGGAAGGGAGGTAAAGGCATTAAGGAATCCCAAATAAAATAGATTTTAAAAAAAAATCAAAGCCTACACATGTGTTTGAACACTTAGCCCCTGCAGGTGGCACTGTTTGGGGAGCTCTCAGAAAATTTGAAGCAAGTGACATGACTGATGTTGGGTCACTCGGGCAAGCCATTGAGGGTTATAGGTAAGTTTTAACCTCAGCCAAAGCTCGCTCCTTCCTGTTTCTTTTAGATGTGAACAAACTGTACTGCAAGTTCACACAGCTTGGTGCCACATGTGGCTTTTACATGGGACCTGGGGATTCGAACTCTGGCCCTGTGCTGGCAGAGCAAGCACTTCACACAACAAGGCATCTTTCAAGCTCTTGATACTTTACATTTTAAACTTTCCATGACCTTTAACCCAGAAAGAAGAGGACATTTTTACCATTTAATCAAACATCGGAAACTTTCAAAGATCTACACAAAGCTTATCATGGAGAATGCTGGGAATGATCTACAGGTCCCACAAGTGGGATCAATTAATGTGACACCTCTAGGTAAATTTATGTGTGCTAATGTAACATCATAAATGTAGTGAATGAAACTTGGAAACCGAAAAGCAAATTTTAGGATAAAAATGTCACAAATCTAAAAAGAAGTCACACCCCATGGTGGCCAGGATGAGAGGGGAGAGAATAGGAGGGGGGGGCACAGAATGTCTATAACACCTCAAGAAACAAATTTCCAATGTACCACCTCCGTACTGTACTGCACCATAGGCTGGTAGACAAACCCCTTAGCACATGAACTTTTGAGGCACATTTAAGATCAACTCTGCCACAGGCTAGCAACGCGCAGTGTGATATTCTTGAAGTGCTAGGCTGCAAGAGTGGCAACAAGTCACACACAGGTCAGTGACAGTGTTACAGAAGTCAATAACAACTCCCCCTGGGGTTGCTAAGGTAAATCCTTCAGCAGCTTGCATGGGTTCCATGTAATGTTGACTTATGTTACTTTTAATTCGTGGTGGATTCCTCAGGATGCCACCTTGTTGTAAGGAGAGCAGCATCTGTATTTAGTTGGATTTGGGGTGGTAACACTCTACTGGAAATAAGCTCAAGTGCTTACGTGTTTATGTAGAAACCTGCTCATAGTTTGCTTTGTTATAGCCTGTCGGGCCTGCCAGCACATGGTTGCCGGGTAAAATAGATACCCTGAGAACATGAGTTTGGTTGCACAATAGATACTAGTTTCATAGGCACCTCCTGGAAGCTGCTAGAAGGTGAAGCTGACATGTGAGAATACAGAGAACTCATTCTTTCTCAGTCACATAAAAATTATCCCTCCTTGGTTATAGAAAAATATTAGCTGGCCTTATGTGTCTAAAAGGATAAAGTTCTCTGAATAAATGTACTAAAGGTGACTTGTTCTTTAGTCAGCAAAATTATAAGAGGGCTTTAAAAATAGTTTCACTGGTTCCAAGTTAAGTCTCACAAACAAAAAAAAATTAATAAAGACATGATGACCTCACACTGCAGTGTGGGAGACAGCCTGGTAAGCAGATATGCTCGAGTTGAGGGTGGTAGGGCATCTTCTGAAGGTTGAGCAAAGAGCTGTCAGTGAAGAGGCACAGGACACTTTGCTGGAGACAGTCAAGAAGGTTTAGCAGAACAGGTGACATTTGAGCTAGATCTTGAAGGATGGACAGGGGTTTGCCAAGTGAATGAGGTGATCTCTATATACAGTGCCTAGCACAGGGCCAGGCACTTAGTGAGACGCAGTAAATGTTCACATCTAGTTCCAGTCAAGGAAGTGTTCCTGGAAGAGGACACCAGTCAGTTCAGCTCAAGGAACACTTATTGAGTACCTTGTGTATGTCAGGCACAGCTCCAGGCTCTTCCGTCCTCTGTGCCAGGCACATCCTGTGAAGACGGATAATTATACAAGGGCCTGGTGTGAGCCATGTTCAGATCTCCTATTTATAGCGTTACTTCTTCAGATGGAGCAAGGATGTTTGGTTTAACACTGCTGACGCATTCCCTCTTGATTGCAAAGCCCCCTACTACAGCCCTGACCACCCTGAGAGGCGGGGAGCTCACAACTCTTCCAGACTTGATTTCAGGAAGGCATTGGTAACAGTCTAGCATGCCTCCTGCCATCCTGTGCTCTGGGCTTCCTTGGTCTACACTTGTGGTCAGGTCCAGGCAGCAGCTCTCCCTCAAAACAGGTAGATGCCTGATATCGTATCTGTCTTCAGCTCACTGACCTAATGAGGTTTACTTCCCTTAGACCCTGCCCTTTTGTAAGGTTGTGACGTTTAAATGCATGCTGTAATACAGTAGAATATAAAGAGTATAGCTACTACACCACTATAAAATGTATTATTATGAGCACAGAGCCTATACATTCCATACCTACCATAGAATGTTTATACAGACAAGGAATACCCCATGGCTATTTTGTAGTACTAGCCCACCTGTGTTACAAACAATAAAGAAATGAACCAAGTTCAGTGAAAACATTTTTGTTTAATGCTCATAAGTCACTAAGATGAGAATTGTTTTAACCATTATACTAAGAAATGAAAGCATTTAATATTTGATTTACCAAAGGCTGTCACAAAACTATTAGCTTTAAAGCTAGATTTCATGAATCTCTGTGGTCTGTATCAATGCCATTTATTATTTTTTGTATCATATGCCAAATACAACAAAAGATATTCAAATATACTATCTTGCCTGATAAATGTTTTATGTTTTTGGGATTTATTATTTAATTAACAAGTTAAATTATATAATTTATATTTATATATAAGTAAAATTTACTCATATGGTAGACAATATGAGGTTTCAAAAATATTATACATTAAGTAATGGCCAAATGATGACACTTAATATATGCTTTACTTCACACAATTATGTGTGTGGTGAGAATATGTATGTACTATCTACTCTCTTCAAATAGGACATCTTCCTTAAAGAGTCACACAGGCAGTGAGTTGCTGATCCTGACTTCAGGCCCAGGGTGAATACTCTGCTAAACATTTTCTTTTAACATCACACCAACCATGGTTGTGCATTAGAACAAAATGGGAAGTTTTAAAAGGAGATTTACTCTCAGAGAGCCAAGTGCAATTGTCCAAGAGGATTGTCACAAGTTCAAGGCTAGCTTGTTATACACAGTGAGCTATAAACCAGCCTAAGCTACACAGCAAGACCCTCACTCAAAAAAGAGTGGTGCTAATTTTTGGTTTTGACACTTCTTGCTGAGTGTCCTTGGAATTGCATAAAATATCATGAAGGAATTGGTATTCCTGAAAAGACATTCTGTGTTTTTATAGATGGAGTGAATGCAACTTGACCTCTTGTTGGGGTCATTATACATATGATGCCTTGAGAAGGCTTCAGGAGAAAAAACTCTCATTTTCATAATTAATCTGATGTAAAGGCTGCCTCTGTCTCTGAATTCTGCTGCCAAACACTCTCCTGACACTGCTCCTAGACGATGCTTTAGTTGGGTGACATTGTTGACATGTCTTACCTCTTGGTCACTCTTACTTTGTTCAAGCTGCCTCTTAATCTTCCAATAACTCTTACAATGGATATGGGAATGCTAAATGGAGGATATTTTATATTAGGGGGAGTATTTTCTTTCTCTTTTTTAAAGCTTTATGTTTGTTTCTGTGTAGAGGTGTGTGTGTGTGTGTGTGTGTGTGTGTGTGTGTGTGTGTGTGTGTGTTGCATCTGCCAGTGCTTACAGAGGCCAGAGTGGCCATCAGATGGATGCCTTGGAACAAAACTCACAGATAACTGTGAGCTTTGTGATGTGGGCACTGGGAACTGAACTCAGGTCCTCTATAAGAGCAGTACAGGCTCTTAACCACTGACCCATCTCTCTAGCCCCCTGGAGGGTGGTGTTTTCTAATCACGTTCCTTAACTCCCAAACAAATGAGACAGAGACGTATATGATTTATTAATAAAGTGTCTTAATGAAGCACATATCCATTTATACTAATCCTCTATGCTAGTCTTTCTGTTTCCCAGCCATGTTCTCTGATTTACTTGCCATATTGGACCTGTCTGGGTTGTTTCTGCACCATCAGAACAATTCTTAATCACCACATCCTCTCTGTACATCTTCTTCCTTCCTCTCCCTTTCTCATGGTCCCTACCTGAGACCCCGAGACTAGGAACAATAGTTCTGCCTACCTGTCTCTGCCCAGATACAAGCTAGCCAGCATCTTTATTAACCAATCAGAGATAACTGGGGAGCAAAGTTTACACACCATTGATCAAGGTATGTGACAATGCTTTTGTCTGGACTGCAACCAGATCTAGCGCCCAGAATTCAGCATTTGAATACAAAAAGCAACCCCAGACCAACCTCTAAAATTCCCCCCTTTATTTTCTGTAAGCTTTGTCACAGGTGAAAGCAGTCTTGGCAGGCTTTACCCTTGGACACACCATGGATACTCCCTGAGATTAACCTTGAGATAGACTGGGTGGAGCCATCCTGGGCCTGGAATTCAGGAAGCTGACCTGGGGACTCCACCTGGACTATTGTTTTTCTAATCAACCCTCAATGGGAGAAGGAGACAGCCCTTTACACAGGAGACAGGCAGGGCGGAGAGGAGAGAGCAGCAGCAGGTTCAGACTGGGCTTGAGCACACGTGGATCAGAAGGAGGATCAGTGAATAGGCCAGACCAGCGTGCAGGCCACAGACACCTAGACTCGTCCTGTGGAACGGATACCGGAAGGTTCACTCTCTTTTCCCTCTTGTGTAAGCTGAATGGGTTGTATAATAAAGTTTAATTGTTAAAAAACAGAGCCAGCCAGGTGTGGTGGCGCACGCCTTTAATCCCAGCACTCGGGAGGCAGAGGCAGGCGGATCACTGTGAATTCAAGGCCAGCCTGGTCTACAAAGTGAGTCCAGGATGGCCAAGGCTACACAGAGAAACCCTGTCTTGAAAAACCAAATAAATAAATAAATACATAAATATATAAATAAATAAAAATAAAAATAAAAAACAGAGCCTACAATTTTCTAAATAAAAAGGCTCTTTCTCTTATAATAATAAACTGCATACAATAAGAACAATTATGAAAACTGCCATGTAAACATTACATTTATGATGTTCAGTCCATTTATATTTGACAACTTAGGAGAAAGTATTCTGCTACCTGTCCTAACTTGGTGAGTTCTGAGTTCTGTACTCAAATAATTTTCTATCATAGCTTTTATCAACCAAAAAATATACTTAGACCTAACAATACCTAGGTAAAACATTTTCTTAAATCCTAAACAACATAAGTTTAATTGTGAGACTATGACTATCTAGTCTTCAACCATATCAGAGACTTGAGAAGGACAAATATCACCCAAGTAAAGAGGAAGGGCAGAGCAAGCAGCTTTCAGAATATAGAAATGACAAAGACAACTGACTGCCTGGACTGTCACCCACATCTTCTCTGCAACATTGGAGCGTCATCGTCAGCCTTCTGGCCCAGTATATGACAGATACTTTTTGTGAAGCAGAAATTGTCTTGACAATCAACTTCTTTTGTGTCCAGCTTTGGACAGTATGCTGTCTGTAGTTGAAGCACGAACAGTTTCTTGTCCGGTAGCTAGCTTGCCACATTTGAAGCAAACTCCATAAGGAGGCTCTTCTATGCTCATCATCTTTTTTAAGGTAAGTGTGGGGTCCTGCCAGAAACTGACATGTGTCACTGTCAAAAGATCCCCTTATTTTTTAAAAAAATCTTTAACTGCCAAATTCTGTGGAACTCTAAGGTTTTTGAAGGCCATCTATCTATCTATATTATTTCTGAATAGGTAAATGTTGCTCAATTTTAGCTACTAACTATCTGTTCAACCTATGAAACATATTTCTGTAATTATCTGAACTAGTACCTCTAACATGACCATAAGTTTGATTGACTGATTGCTAACTTGCATTACTTATTATCCTAAACAGTTTGTAATACTGGCTTTCAAAAGACTAGAATTTCACATTGCATTTTCAAATGAGTTGCACAGGTACAATACCTTATACAAAAATTGAAGCATGGAGCCGGGCGTGGTGGCGCACGCCTTTAATCCCAGCACTCAGGAGGCAGAGGCAGGCGGATCGCTGTGAGTTCGAGGCCAGCCTGGTCTACAAAGTGAGTCCAGGATGGCCAAGGCTACACAGAGAAACCCTGTCTCAAAAAAACAAAAACAAAACAAAAAAAAAAAATTGAAGCATGTGTGTGTGTGTCAAAAATAACTTTAAATTTGTATCAACATACAATAATTAAAATTACTGTAAAATATTTGAGACTAGTAGTTACTTTTAAGTTAATTAACTGTAAGTTACTATTATTCCCTGTTTTCTTTTCCTCCTTATCACCCCCTTCCCTTTAACATTAGATAAGAGAGAAAGAAAGATAGAGACAAGAAAACAAAAGAGAGAAATCCCAGAGTCTAAGCTTCTAGACCGTGTTTTCTCCTTGACCATTTAATGGTTTGCCATCAACTTCCTTTTAATGATGACAAAGATCCATCTCCCACAGAATGACCAAACATCACCCACTCTTTTTTGGGAAATAGGGCACCATTCTCTTAAATTTGCTTTCTTCTGTTTTGGGGTGAGGTTTTTTTGGTGGGGGGCCCAAGGAAATTGGGGGTATTGGCCAGTCTTAAGAAGGCTAGCTGCACCGGGTGGTGGCATTCACCTTTAGTCCCAGCACTCAGGAGGCAGAGGCAGTGCAGGACAGCCAAGGCTACACGAGAGAAACCTTGTCTTAAAAAACAAGCAAACAAACAAACAAACAAACAAACACAGATGGCTAGCTGTAACAGTTGCTGTCCACCACATCACTGCGGCTGCTGCGGCAGTGTGAGCCTCCCTGCCCCTGGGAATCATTGGCCTGATGTTGGTCCACAGGGGCAAATGAAGCAGGGGCCACAGGTAGGGAGGTCAGATGGAGGAAGTGGTGGCAATGCAGCATCAGCTTTGGGGAGGCAGATCAATATTATTTGGGGTGAAGGATGGTTATATAGAACTTTGGGGAGGGGGTAGGAATATCCAGCGGGGGCAAAGGTCATTGGCTGAAGGACTAAAGTACTGGGATATCTCATTAACATAGAGAGGCATTCCAGGGATCCCAGATGCTTGCTGAATGGGTTTTTATGGGGAGAAAGGGAATTGGACCTGTAATTTCCTTAAGGGCTACGTGACATTCCTTGGGTAGAGGATGTGAGGTCTGGTTTCCCCCCATGGTGGCTATTTCACAGCAGGAAAAGCCTTCCCTGACAGACTCCCTTTGTTAGCTTTGCATACTTTGTAAACTTGGTAGACTTTGCAGGAAAGTGTCCAGCCTCTGCTGAGGAGCTCAGCAGCCAGGCTGGGCAGCTTCAAGTTTTGTATATGGACTCCCCCTACATCTTTCCCTGGGTGCCATGCCCTGTGGTCCCTGAAAGGGGTGTCCTTCAGGCCTCACCACACCTCCAGACAGTGGCACCTCAGGACTCCAGAGTGGCTGAGGATAAATCTCCACAGCCCTGGACCTGAGATCAGATGCCTGGAGACACTGAGACGCTGAAGCCATGGAGAAAACAACAGCACCTGAGACCTCGGTTGCAGCTGCTGCTTCCCACAATCCTTAGTCTAGAAGTCTGTGCCCTAGAAAGTTCTGTCCCCTAAAAACGCCTATATAAAGGTTGTGTTTATTCAGTTCTCTGCTGTCTTCTGAGAGCAGAGGCAGCTTCTCCTAGATTCATCCCCCCACCCCCCAATAAATCTCTTTTAAGAGATTTGCTGCCTGGTGTGACACTCTCATCAGAAGAATCCAAGAAGCCCAGAAAAGAAGAAGCAAAGGAGCCAGGGATACAGGCTTCTAAGCTCCTCAGTTCAGCAGGGGATGCCCTCCCCTGGGAACTGCAGTGTCTCTGCAGAGGATGCCTTCTCTCAGAGCTGCATGGTTCCTGGGCTCCCATGTCTCAGGATAGCCTTCCCTTTCCTGGACACCTTCCCACCCAAGCAGGAAGGCCAACACCCAGAAGGAGAAGAGGAAGCCTCAATGACAAAGGGAGTTCCTCCGTTTTTCACCGAGCTTTCTGGTAATGGAGGACTTTGACCTTAGCAACAGGGTTTCCTGACACTGGAACAAGACTCAGAATCTCAGCGTCCTTTAGAATGAATCCTGTCAGGCTTGTTCCAACTTCATTAGTGTCTGGTCATTTTGTTTGGTAAACATATAAACTTTCACAGATAATATACCTTTTTGTATAAACACATGTATGGAATGTGCAGTGTGCACAATTTAGCTTTAAATTATTCTCTGTTCTTTGTTTGAACAGGTGAAAGGCATCTGTCTTTTTTTCATAAGCCAGTTTAGACTGTATGACCAAACTGTAATACAAATTTCATCTGTGCCATTTGAAAGGATGCCATGATAAATCCTGAGGAGTCTGTAGCCAACAAAATGTATTGGCTATGCAGAGATATTTCCTCATGTCTCAGCCAGTCTCAGAGCTGTTCCCATGTAGGAGGATCAGCAATACATGTTACCTGTTTTGTTAGTTTCTTGATTTATTTCTTCCTGTCTGTATCCAAGATCTTCAGGAGGTCTCCTCTGGTCATATCTGATTTTTATTAATCTGGATGGGACCCATAGTTTCCCTTTTCCTGTTGGAACACACACAATGCTCCTTCCCCAACATAACACATTTCCTTCCCTCCATTGGGAAGTTAAGACATCCCTAATACATACAGGTTGATTTAGTTCAGCAGTTTTTTCCATAATCCAATGTCTCTCAGCAGCTATGGGGTTTTTGCATATTAGCATTTTAAAATTTTAAAGTTAAGAAACCACTATGTAATCTATCTCTGAGAGGTTTTGTTACCCTTTTCTGTTTGTTAAGCATCTCTTTTAAAAAATGATTAGATCTCTCTACAACTGCTTGTCCTGTATGATTGTGTGGTATACCTGGAACATGCTTTTTAAAAAGATTTATTATGTATACAGTGGTCTGTACTGCATGTGAGCCTGCACACCAGAGAGGGCACCAGATCTCATTACAGATGGTTATGAGCCACCATGTGGTTGCTGGGAATTGAACTAAGGACCTTTGGGAGAAAGCCAGTGCTCTTAACCTCTGAGCCATCTCTCCAACCCCCCATAACATGCTTTATATTATAATATATTTTTTAAAAGTTGGTTCATTTTATTAGAGAGCTATGGGGGAGCATTGGCAGTCTTAATTTCTAAGGTATTCCCATAATTGTCATAATGTCTAATAACTGGGTAATTACAGAATCATCCTCTTAAGAACTTAAGGCAAGGGCCCACTGAAATCCTGAATATGTGTCTATAGTACGGTGCACATATTTAAGTTTACCAAATTCTGCAAAATGAAACACATTCATTGACAAATTTCTTTTCTTTGGGTGACTTTAGGGTTACTTCCTAAAGGATTGGATTTTGGTTATATAAAAAACAAGCAACCCATTTCCATATAAATTCCTTGGCTTGTTGCCAAGTGATAGAAAATCTTTCTTCAAATCTTTGCTGTTAACATGGTGTTTCTTATGAAATTCTGATGCTTCTAGCACACATCTTATTAGTAGCTGATATTACCTTATGCTAAAGGGTCAGGTAGACCCCTGTGGGATCTGAAATGTGTTCTATATAATGGATGATTTCTATTTCTGATCACTTGTTGTAATTGAATAAACAGTGAGGTTAATTCTGAATCATCTTGAATAAGTACAGCAGTTTATATATGTAAAACAACTCTTTCTGCATATTGAGAGTCAGTAACTATGTTGAGAGATTCTGAAAAATCTAATAACACCATAAAAATGGCATACAACTCTGATTTTTGGACTGAATTATAAGGATTCTGAGCCACTTTACTTGGTTTTTTCTGACTTATAACCTGCCTTTCCTGACTTATTTGTGTCAACATTAATGTAGTGGCTCCAGAAATTGGTATCTCTTTTTACCATATGAGGGAGAATCCAATTAGGTCTTTTTATAAACTGAAGTCACTTGTTTTGGCAAGGGGTGGGGGTATTTGTCAATTTCTCCAAAAAAAATTACTGCAAGCTCTTTGCCAATGTTCATTTTCTTCTTCTTCTTCTTCTTCTTCTTCTTCTTCTTCTTCTTCTTCTTCTTCTTCTTCTCTTCTTCTTCTTCTCTTCTTCTTCTCTTCTTCTTCTTCTTCTTCTTCTTCTTCTTCTTCTTCTTCTTCTTCTTCTTCTAAAGAGTTATTTATTTATTTATTATTTATACAGTGTTCTGCCTGCAGGCCAGAAGAGGGCATCAGATCTCATTACAGATGGTTGTGAGCCACCATGTGGTTGCTGGGAATTGAACTCAGGATCTCTGGAAGAGCAGTCAGTGCTCTTAACCTCTGAGCCATCTCTCCAGGCCCCAGTGTTCATTTTCTGCTCTTACTGAAGCAGTCTCAGCATTAGTAAGATGTACCATAATTTCTGCTGGCTTTATTCCTGTTAATTGATGAGATTTCATTTTTCCTTTGCAAATCACTTCAGAAGGCTTTTATATATAGTTTTTTAAAAAAGTTTTTACTTTGTGTGCTAAAAATAGCCTTCTAGGATATAATCTTCTCTCTTCATAAGCATTCCAGTGGGAGAACGAGGTGAAGGCAATATAATTAATACATAAGCCATCTTTGCATCCAAATGGTCTATATGTACTTCCTGTAATTTCTTTTCTATCAGAGTGACTTCTTTTTCAGCATCAAATGATAATTTTCTTGGATTACTTAGGTCCTTACCACCTTGTAAAGTTTGAAATAAATTACTCTTGAGTATTAATCTAATTGTGGGTCTTTGCCAATTAATGTCTCCCATTAGCTTTTGAAAATAACTAAGAGTTCTTAATTGTTCTCTCTTGATTCATACTTTTTGCAGTCAAATTTCCTTCAGACTTTTCTTAGATCCTAGATAATTATAGAGTCTCCTCTTTGTATTTTTTTCAGGAGCAATTTGTAATCTCCAACAAGCAAAATTTTATTTCCTCAAGCATATTTTCTAAGATATCTATTTGAATTGCCAGAAAAATATCATCTATTTAATAGTAAATTATGGATTAAAGACATTGCTTACAAATTATTTCTAAGGACTGTTATAGAAAATATTGACACAAGGTAGAACTATTCAACATGCCTGTGGCAAGACCTTTTACTGATATCTCTTAGTTAGTTTTTCATGGTTAAGTGTGGGCATGGTGAAAGCAAAACTTTCTCTATCTTGTTTCTCAAGGGTTATTGAGAAGAAGAAATCTTTTAAATCAATCAGTATGACAGGCCATGCCTTAGGTAATGAGGAAGGCAAGGGGATTCCAGGCTTGCAAAGAGCCTATTGGCTGAATGATTTTATTGGTTGCTCTCAGATCTGTCAACATCCTCCATTTTCCAGATTTCTTTTTAATGAGAAATACAGGGTTGCTGGACTCTTCTATATGTTGAGCTTCCAGCTTCTCTTGGACCAGCTGTGCAGCACCTGTAATGTTTATTTTGTCATAAACCATTATTCAATCCAAACAGGTTGGTCAGTCAACCACCTAAGCAGTAAGGCAGTTGGTGATTTATCAGCAGTGGCTCCCACAAATAAAGTTTAGGAGTCAGCCTCTCTGCTGTATCCTGCTTATGAACAACCTGGGCAGTCTGTAGCTGTCTTTGATCACATGTTTTAATTTCTTTATCAGGAGCATCACCTATTTGATGGCTTGTCCCTAAAGTTGGAGGGATGTGACTCTGTATTTTCCATTGTTGTAACAGATATCTTCCTCATATGGCTGTGTTAGTCATATATGGCCTAACTCTTTCATTTGACCTTCTGGATCTGTATATTTAAGCCATTTTTTTATGTTGTTTTACCTGGGATAAAGTTCCAACTGCTTGAAATTAGCTACCTACATCCTGAAGAGGCCAATCTGGAGGCCAAGATTTTGGTGAGATTATAGTTATATCTGCTGCACATCTGCCCCACTGTCTAGCATTCCTTTAATTTCAATATTATTTATTAATACCTTTAGTTTTGGCGTCTGATAATCTAGAGAAGTTGTCCAAAGCACTTGTTTCTTGGCCCCTACTAGGGTTTTTGATTTATCTATAGACATTGCTGTGACTTTGATGTCTGGGTTTTAATGCCTCTCTCCAGAGCAGTAGTATTTAATTGTTTTGGCTGATTTGAATGTGGCATTGGGGCCTGCAAAAGGCCCCCACTGGGCATTTTTTTAATTAAAAAGTTACCCCACTTGTCTGTTGTTGATCTACATTCATTAGTCCAGTGTCAGCCTTTGCCACGCCTTCTGCATATTCCAGTAGGCACAGGCTCTCTTTGGGGATTAGTTTGGTTTTCCTTGCAATTTTTAAAAATGGCCTTGGCACCACAATTAATACATTTGAGAGTTTGGATTTTCTCAAAACCTTTAGACACTGCTTCTCCTATTAAAGTCTTATCATGTAAATGAGATCTAATATCAGCCCTATTTTTAATCTGTTCATCTACGAGATACTGATCCTGCCCTTAAACCGTCTGACCACCTCTTTGCATTCAGTGTTAGCCTTTTCAAAAGTCAAAGACTCAGTTTAGTCCTTTCCTAGTTAGTGAATCTGATACCTTTCTATCTACAGCTGAAGCCAATCTTTGTAAAAATTCAGCAAATAATTCCTTTTGGACCTTGCATAATCTGAGTAAATAGTTCCTGCCTTTTTCCTGTTTCTTCAGCCTTGTTCCAAGCATTTAAAGCTGCCATAATGGCAGTTTCTTCATTATATATGACTTGCACCTGTGCTTCAGCGTGTTCACCTTCACCTAGCAGCTGATCTTTAGAAATATTGATCCCTCTGGCCCGGTTTCTCTGCTCCATGTCCCTAGCCTCTACTCTCTATCATGAGCACCACTGTAACTGTGGACCAGGTTCTAATATTGCTCCTGTCATATCTTTCAAGTCGGAGGGAGTTATCCTATTGTAGATTGCCCAAGAAATATTTGTTTTGTGAATGCAGGGTGTATTCCAAAACAAATGACACGTTCTTTAAATTTTTTCAAATCTACCACATCCACAGGGTGCACCCATAATCTTCATCAATCTGTGGGTATCTAGCATTCTTGGCAGTGTTGTACACTAATTGGATAAGCTAAGGTTTGTTGTTGTTTTTTTTTTTAACAACCTTTGGTTTGTAGGGGCTGGAGTTGTATTAAAACTTGACAATCATTCTAATAATTCCACTTTAGCTTGTAACCTTAATTTGAGTCTGGGAGATTCCTTCACACACGGCAGTCCTAGATGTTAGATTTAGCCAATGAGTTTAAAGGTTAGAGAGTGCTTCTTTGCCTAGGTAGTCTAAATGCAAGTGCACCTGTTTGTGGTTTTTCCCACGTAAAAGTGACCCTGGAAACTCCCTGGGCTTGCAGATCCAGCTCCCAAAACTGCCTGTGTCCCTACCTGGCTAGTCCTGAAAAATGGAAGGTGAGTAAAACTGCTTCTGTTTGATTTGCATTGCTGAGTCCTCATTATTTGCGTGACCCAAGACCCTACATTTTGGGGGCCTTATCTTGGATTGTGCCATACAAGGAAGGGGCGTGTGTCATTTGCGGTTTTTATTCTATCTTTTTGCCTGGAACCAATTGGGTAAGCTTCTCTGTGTTTCTTGGAGGTTTAGACAACTTGGAGCTTGAAAGAGAAAAGGCAGACACGTGATTGGTCTCAGAGCCCAGAGAAGCCGAAGGACTCTTCAGCTCCCCCACTGACTGGGGGATTGTTCACACGCACCTTTGGTACTGCTCAGGACCACCTGCAGAAGCGAGCAGACATTGGCACAACGTTCTTCCCTCTGTCTCGCTGGGTTTCTCGTCCTGTCAGTTTCATTTTCTTGCTGCGGTCCTTTGTGTCGGTTTTTGTCTTTTTTTTTTTTTGGTTTTTGTCTTTTTTTTTTTTCACCTTAGAACTAACACTCAGCATGAGCCAATCTTGTTACCACCCGTTGAACCCCTTAGAGTTTGTTCTTTCTCGTTTTAAGGACTTTCAGGATGCCTTTTGAGTCAAGACTGGAAAACTGAACATTAGGTTCACTCGGATAGCCCCGTTTCCAGGTTGGATGGCCATCAGACCTCAGGCTATTCCTCAAAGTTCAGAAGATAGTCAGCCACTAGGGACTGGCCTACATGCATGGACTTCCAAACAAACAGTGGACTTGGGAAAGGTAAAGTGTCCCCAGTGCTTTATGGTTATTCCTGACCGCCTGTATACCTGCTCCTGGGGAGAGAGAGCTGCTAAGTAAGATGAGAGCCCACAGTCATCCAAATAGCCACCCGGACCAGGTTTGCTACATTGTGGAACTGTGTTATCTCCTTGTCAACACCCGTAACTGGTTAAAGCCCCTTGTCTCATCCTCCAACAACAGCTCTACTATGCTCTCCTTTCCACCAAGGAGCAGCCTCAGAGTGATCAGCCCTCCTGAAGTGTCTCCTCCCTCTTCAAACCTAAAAGATGCTCTACTGCCTCTGTATAACCCTGGATCCTGCCCCTCCTACTCCCCCCCCCCCCCATGTGCTCCTCTGGCACTTCCCAACTCTCCTCAGCACTCCCTTCTCCCCTCCAGCTTTTCTCCCAGCCCTTGGCCCCACCTAGAAGCTCCTCTCCCCGACTCCTTTTTCCGCCTCTTCTTCCTTCTCCCTCTCTTATGGTCCCTACCTCAGACCCTGAGACTGGGAGCCAAAGCTCCACCTACTTTTATTCTGCTCAGCTACAGGTTGTTCAGCTTCTTTATTAACCAATCAGATAACTGGGGAGCAAAGTTTACATAACATTGATCAATGTATGTGACAATGACCTCGTCTGGACTGCAACCAGATCTCCGGGCCCAGGAGTCAGCATTTGAATGCACAGAGCACCAGACTAACTCCCAACAGCTAAGATTTGCCAGTGGAATTCCTTGGCTTCTAGACATAGTCTTCTTCCCCTGTAATGTCTACCACCAACCCTGTTCTATTTTACAATCAGGATAAACTGCTGATTGTTGGTTTTAGTTGCATGGAGAGCACATGGTGAGGGGACAGCATAGAATTTTTCTAGTATTTCTTAGAACTATTCTTTACTTGGATATGAGAGCACTGCATCATGGGATTGAAAACAAGAGCTTGTGGATAAAACAAAAACAAAAGAGGCCAACAACTTCTACATTGTGGTTCTTAGCTAAGTATTCCAGCTAGGGAAAAAGCCCTAGATGTTAGTGGATGTCTCACAGAGTCTATCATAACTGTGGGCAGCTTCCCAGCCTCGTGTGACAACACAAGAAAATGATAAGTATTTCATTCCACCACTGTATCCACCTTTGCATCTTTCTGTAGTAATGAAACGGTCCCTCCAGATCTTTCTTAAATACTGCTTCTTAGACAGAAGCAGTATTGAAGAGGCCCTACAGCCCTTAGAGCAGGTTGTCCCCACATGGGTAGCAGTGCCAGAAAAAACATGGCAGGGAAAGAAGGCCAGTTGTTTTGATCAGTTTTCTTTCTGTGGTGATACAATTCCAGTACAATCCATAAGTCTCTGGGCAGCGGGCAAGGCCCGGGCATGATGCTACCATAGGGATTTAGTATTGGAGTCTGTTGTTAGTGAAGATGGGTAGGTACCAGTGGTGGCAGCAACATCAGCCTTGGTGAAGCGAAGTAAGTCTGTCTTCTAGAGCCATATGTAGCAGACATGCTTTCCCTTGGTCCACATGCTCATGAACTAATTGTAGAAGCTCCAGGGTAGTTAAGGAAAAGAGCTAACTATGTCTGCAGGAGGGGCGTGGTCGAATGGCCTACTTGATTATTGAAATTCTCATTCATAGTTGATGCTGAACAGTGATGTTCGTCTGAGACAAAAATTTCCTGTCTTCCCACTCTTAGAAGTCCATGCTTAAATTCATCTTCAGATCTCCTTTATTCATTTCCCCAAAGTGCCTTCAGTTCTTCATTAATTTCCCAATCAAATACTTACTGATGAATTACTGCAGACCTCTATTTTCAACACTGTCTGCTGGGTGAAATAAGCAGTCAGGTGCAGCCGTCCACCGTCACCCTTGCCACCTTCCTCAGCGGCAGCCTCAGGTGTGCTTGGCAGTATTGACCATGGTAATGAAACCAGAGAAACCTCTGTGACCTTTCTAGTCTGAACACAACAAACTTATACTAAGCCTTCTCAATTTTCTGAAAGGCAAAAATGTCATCTGTCCTAGAAAACATAAGAATTTTAAAGCCTGTTAACTCCTGAGTTCCCTGTGTGAACACACACACACACACACACACACACACACAGAAAGAGAGAGAGAGAGAGAGAGAGAGAGAGAGAGAGAGAGAGAGAGAGAGAGAGAGAGAGAAGAAAAAAGAAAGAGAAGCTAGGTGCGTATTTGTGTACTTAGAGAGGGAAAATGTAGGAAGGTCCCACTGCCACCATACAAAGCAAGCATAATTGGCATTGATTCCCAGTTTTAAAGATGTACAAAGTGCAATGGAGGAGTATGTGTCTTGTGAAACCTTCATCTCCATGCTGTGACAGAACGGAGAAACACACAAAGCCATGTCCTTGATATGTGGGGAGACCTCAGGTGGACGGAGCAGAGAAGGTGGAGTGTTGACTGCTGGAAAGAAGCTGGAGCGTGCTCTGGGGGCGATGGGTGACCCCTGAACACTGAGTACAGCACAAGCATCAGAATCAAACGAGTCAGAACACTTCAGGATGGGATCAGCTGTGTCATTTCCTTTTTAGCCTTTTTTGTAGTACATCGCCAGTGAGGTTTAGGAACACCTAACTGAGGATGGAATGCTGCATGAGAAATTGAAGTGTCATGCTAACAGCTGTCAGTCAGACCAGAGGAGTGTTTTAAAACCACTCTAAGTTCCAGAGATCCTGCTTGGCCACCACAGTCTTTGTGCTGGAGACATTTTGTAGAGACATTTTGTAGAGACAGGAAATTCTTCCTGCATTAAACACTCCCAAGGATTAAACAGGGGTTTTTACAGTCTAGCAAGTGTGGCTGCGTGATCTAAAGCAAGTCACAGAACTTGTCTAGACATGAGTGATAGGAAATGTTCTTTGAACCTAATTCCAATGTTTTTTTCAAGACAGGGTCTCTCTGTGTAGCCTTGGCTGTCCAATTTTCAGATTTGTATGTTCTCTGAGGATGCAACAGGGAGCGTTGACTATGATCAAAATCCGTGATAGGATGTTCTGACAGAGTTAACCAAATGTCAGGTTTTAAGGAGATTTAATCATAACACTGGTTCCCACTTGACTTCTAGAGTTGAGCATAATATGGGCTCCAGCAGGGGTCACTATAGTCACACTTAGTCCCAAACCTGGTGTCTTCCATGTGTCTGCACTGTGTACTACAAGTCTGTTCTTTCTTTATTTTGATCAACTCTAATGAGATTCTCTCTGTTCCTGTATTTTCCTCACAGACCACGCGTTCTGTGAAGGGAATTGGGAAACCCGTGGCTGTCTCGGCCTGTTGTTTCCTGACTGCAGTACCCTGGGAAAGGTAATTTCACTTGACAAGCAATGTTTGATTTTTTTTTTAACCTTAAAGAACCATGATGGGCCTCTGTCTTTTACACATAAAGACATAACCTCAATTTGAACCTTTTCTTCTAAAATGTATCCCCAAAATGTATTAACTTCCCTTGGGGCCCAGACAACATTATATCCTCCCTGAGAAATCTATGGTTCTGCGGTCATGTTGATACCTTCTACGCCCATAGGAAATCTGCTGCATATATGAAGCCAGAAACAAAATAGGTCATATATCTAGGATGTGGGTTTTGTGACTAATTTCTGCATTCTATTTTGGCTTTAAAAATATAGTGACCAAACATACAGCGTGAGTTAGCAATGCCTGTGTTTGTGATACTGAAACATTACTCCCAGAGTTTACAGGCCTCCCACAATCTTGTATTAAGACAAACATTTCTGCCTTAAGTCTTAGGGTCTTTAAACTGATGGCTCGGTTTAAGGCTACTCAAAGGGATTCATTCTTCCCCAAATTCTTTCCCAGAACCCCATATGTTACTCAAAACCTCTCAGTGGCTCTACTGCATCAGAAGAGCCAAGGAAATTAATTCCTGTACTACGAAGAGTAGCTCCCATTCCTTTGACCTGATGCATATGGCATCATTTATGGCACTACTTGGACCACTGCGATTCTCTTAAAGTAGTTTTTATTTTTATTATTTTATATGTGTAGGTGTTTTATATACCTGTATATCACATTTGTGTGCCTGTTGCCTGTTGAGGCCAAAAGGAGACATCAGACATCCTGAAATTCGAATTATTGATGGTTGTGAGCTGCCCTGTGCATGATGAGAATAGAAGTTGGGTTACCTGGAAGAGCGGCCAGTAATTTTTGTTTGTTTGGTTGGTTGGTGTTTTTGTTTTGGGGGTTTTAAATTTTATTTATTTATTTATTGTTTTTCTTTTTTTTTTTAAGTATTTATTTATTTATTATTACGTATACATTGCTCTGCCTGCAATGTACACCTGCACGCCAAACGAAGGCATCAGATCACATTATAGATGGTTGTGAGCCACCATGTGGTTGCTGGGAATTGAACTCAGGACCTCTGGAAGAGCTGTCCGTGCTCTTAACCTCTGAGCCATTTCTCCAGCCCTATTTATTGTTTTTCAAGACAGGGTTTCTCTGTGGAGCCTTGGCTATCCTAGACTTACTTTTGTAGACCAGGCTGCTGGCCTTGAACTCAGAGCGATCCACCTGCCTCTGCCTCCCTAGTGCTGGGACTAGAGGCTTGCACCACCACGCCCTGCTGCAGCCAGTGTTTTTAACTACTGATGCATCTCTCCATCCCCCACAGTAGGTCTTCACAGGTGTAGGCTTCGAACTGTTTCAAACCTACCTTATTTGGGGTTCTTCAATGCTACCTCCCTTCCAACCCACCTGCCCTAGATAGGAGATAAAAGAGGTTAATGGGAACAGGAAAAGTAGACCTTTTTAGACTCAGTTCCTTGAAGCGATTCCACTTTTCATTTTCAGGAGTTCAGCTGACCCATTACACAACAAACCAGCAGTTCAGCAAAGGTGACTGCAACTGCAGGAGCTGAAGTCAGGAGCAGATGACGGAACCTGTAACCTTGAAGAGTTCTGTGGAGCGTCTCTTCCTAGGAGCGTTCTGAAACACAGCGATGGACAGCCAAACTATAGGAAGCAATGCCAAAACTAAGAGGGCAAGCCTTAGTTTGGGCTCATACACACAAGGTAGAGGTGTGTTAGCTGAAGAGATCTTCCGTGTGCGTTCTGTAGTGTCCTTCCTTAACCTCCCTGCCATGAGGACTTCTCTTACTGGAGTACTTACCATACTGTAACCTAAATGCCTGCACTTGCTCTTTTATAAATCCATTCTATTCTATAGGCTGCTAAAAGGCTAGGCTCTGGCATAGATGTATTCCTGGCGTCTAGCACAATGCCTGACAGACACATAGTAGGTAGACTCTGGCATAGATGTATTCCTAGCGTCTAGCACAATGCCTGACAGACACATAATAGGTAGACTCTGGTATAGATGTATTCCTAGCATCTAGCACGATGCCTGACACATAGTAGGTAGTAGCTACAGCAGCAACAGTAAAGGGAGATCTTGTAATAATGTGTACCATTTATGAAAAGGCTATGCTATTTTAACAGCACAGTTGCTACTGTAGCCAAAAAAAAAAAAAAAAAAAAGTCGCCCAGGTACCCACACTGTAGTGAACTTCACAACCTGTCAATCAACATTCTGTTTAATATTTACAAACACAGGAAATGCCTGTGAAAGGTCAATAACATACTGACTTATAACATGACTCCTTCAAAGCCATCTACAGGGGACAACTTGCCGATAGTGCCCATCTGCCCTCAAGGACAGAAACAGAATTTCATTTAAAAGAGTGGGAAATTTGCTACCATAATTTCAGTTTCACATGTATGATCATGCCTCAGAAAACGTGTGACTGCACAGGAATCCCAACATTCTGACAGTGTGCTGATAATTCCAAGGAATGTGTTCAATTTGTACTGAAGTATATTATAAATGGATTGCTTTTCAAAGTGTGAAAGTTTTCTCATGTTTTTTAAGAGGTCATTTTTTTTTAGCAAAATAGAATTTATACTTTTTATTTAGTAGGGGAACATAATGGCCTGAATAAAACTATTTTGAGAACAAAAGAAGCCATAATTTACATTAATGATTTCAAAAGCTTAATTGATTTTATAAATTACAACTCAGATTTCTAGGTAACCTAGGTTTGCACCAAAATATGCCTGTGATTGCTTTCAACAATAATGTTTGTTGTATTGTATTATAAGTGTGTAAGTGTAAGCATATGTGAGCATTGTGTGTATGTGCACATGTGTGAGAGTATGTATGTGCACATGTGTGTATGTATGTGCACATGCGTGTATGTATGTGCACATGTGTGTATGTATGTGCACATGTGTGTATGTGCACATGTGTGTATGTATGTGCACATGTATGTATGTGCACATGTGTGTATGTGCACATGTGTGTATGTGCACATGTGTGTGTGCACATGTGTGTGTACATGTGTGTATGCACGTGCACATATGTGTGTATGAGTATGTATGTGTGTGTGAGGATGTGCATGTGTGATTATATGTACATACATATGACTAAGCTCTGTGCCTCTCACCTGGCAGGGTAGCTCACACCTAGGACTCTCAGAATTGAAAAGCTATTCAGGAGGCCGGGACTGCAGAGTGAGCTGGCCTGGGAGATAGTGAGACCCTCTCTCAAAAATCAAACTAACAACCCCCCATCTGTTTATAAAATAGCTTTTAATGTTGATAAATTGTGGTTACAAAGTAATATATATTTACCAGAAAAATTCATAAAGTGTAAAGGCAAAACAAAATATTGTTTTTAATACATTCTTTCAGAAATAATTGTTGTTAACATATAGACTTGTCTACTCTGAAAAAAACTAAACTTGGCTAAGGAAAACACATTTCTGCCATTAAATATTTTTATTCAGTGCATTGGGAAATGTCTAGGAGGACAGGGTAAGAGTTGGGGATAGGCAGGACCAAGATGCATTGTTTATATGTTGGAAGTTGTCAAAGACTAAATAAAAGAATCAGGAGCAGTGGCGCACGCCTGTAATCCCAGCTCGAGGGAGGCAGAGGCAGGCAGATTTCTGTGAGCTCAAGGCCAGCCTGGTCTACAAAGTGAGTCTAGGACAGGCAAGGCTACACAGAGAAACCCTGTCTAAAACAAACAAACAAACAAACAAACAAAAACAAAAAACAAACAAAAAATACCACCAAACAACCAAATAAACAAACAAAACAAAAATGCCGGAGTCCAGCTCCAGATGAGGGTCAGGCCCCCGAAGAAGGGTGAATGTAAGAGCAAAGCCACAAAGAAGGAAGATGCCGGACACCACTCAATTTCTTTTGATGAGAGACGGACAGAGAAGAAGCCTTAGTGGCTTTACCTGCTCTGACAACTTATGTTGTAAGCTTTATTTATACACAAAATGATTTCCTTAAAGACTTTAGTCATTGATTGCACAGCTTGAAATCTTTTTGGGGTACATAGTGTATAGGGACAAGGGGAACAAAGCAAGCAAACAGCAAATTTCCTGAGAACTAAAAATTAACTTTAGGATAAAATCAGCTTTCTTTTAACTCAAAACTTTCTTCCTTATAATTGGTATTGTAAAGCCTTGTGGTTACAAAGATGTTAAACAAAGCGACTCTGTTTGATTTGTTTTAAGATGGCATATAGTTAGTAGATCAAAGATCAATCCCTCCACCTGATACCCCAAACTTGTCTTCCTGACCCTTAGTTGATCCTCCCTTTTCTTTTTCTTTAATATTTAAAACAAAACTATCATTTAAAAATATTACGTAGCCTTTTTACTTAGTGGCAGCTCGTCCTTTTGTCTTCCATAACATCAGAAAAGTCCTGGCCTGTCAAGTTTATTCAGAAAGGCAGGCAGTTTACTGAGCCAACATGCCCGTCCCTGTGACTTTGTCTTGAACTCCTGTATGAATACAGTTTCTATCTTTACTCAAGTTTTGTAAAGAATAGAAAACTATTAGGACATTAGGACTGTTTCCAATGTTTTCCTTTAACCGTATCATGAACTTTTACTTCAATACAATTTCTTTTTTAAATTTTATTTTATTAATTTATTCTTGTTACATCTCAATGGTTATGCCATCCCTTGTATCCTCCCATTCCTCCCTCCCTCCCATTTTCCCCTTACTCCCCTCCCCTATGACTGTGACTGAGGGGGACTTCTTCCCCCTCTATATGCTCATAGGGTATCAAGTCTCTTCTTAGTAGCCTGCTGTCCTTCCTCTGAGTGCCAGCAGGTCTCCCCATTCAGGGGACGTGGTCAAATATGAGGCACCAGATTATGTGTGAAAGTTATATCTGCATACTAGCCCAAGGGGCATGTCCCATGAAAGTCTTCACTAACCAGGAAACTGGGACAGAGGGGAGGGCATCCTACTGGGACTCTAGATGAGAGAAGCATGGGAGAATGGCAAAGTAGAAGGATCCAGAGGGTCCTAGAAACCTACAAGAAGAAAATTATGATAGGAAGATTTGGGCCCAGGGGTCCCACTCAAACTATGGCACCAACCAAGGACAATACAGGCCGTAAACTTCAAACCCCTACCCAGGTCTAGCCAATGGGCAGAACATTCAATACAATTTCTATCTTTACTATAATCCTGTAAAGGAGCATTAGAATTTCAAAAATGATTTCTTTTGCTTTTAAGCAGGCACCAAGGTCTGTTGATACTGGCATGATCAAGATCTCTTTCTTTCTAAACTAGTTCCTAGTTTCCGAAGCTGAGCAAAAAGACCTAGTGATTTTAATTACAGTTTGTCAGCTTCCAAGGTTTCCCTAAAATTTTCTGCTTTATTAACTCTCCTAAAATCCTCTAAATCATTTACCAAAATCATTTATTAATACTCTAACAATGAATCTGAATAAATTCTATAAAAGACTCAATTTTCTGCATAGCTGTATTTTCCCGGGGAATCATCAATGATTTTATTAGTTTTTATTAGTATCAGCTTTTACTAATGTTCAATTCCAGCCTTTGGAGAGAAGCCTCTAGACGTGAGGAATTTCCACAGTGAAGGGTCAATCCGAGGCGTCCAGGCACTGGCACTTTGTCAGGCAGGCCTTAAGGACACCTGGTTTCTGGGGCACTAGAACTTTGTCAAGCAGTGACCCCAGAACTCTTGGCCTCACCAACAAAGCAAAACAAAACAAAAACAAAAACAAAATTTAAAAAAATTTTAAAGGGAGAGAAAAGAAAAATAAATAAATAAAACATGCTTTAAAGTATTTTAGTGACTATGAGATTATGTCATTAACATTTGACAGTTTATATAAGTAGTATTCTATTTATTCTATAAAAAACATTTAGGTTCTTTCCAATTTTTGTTTCAATTGTACCTCAAAATGTATCCTTGATGGTAAATGTTTTTGGACTTGTATATATGTTTTTAACATACACATACACTTTTAATACATCTATATTTAAGAATCTGAGCTGCTTTTCCAAGTTAGCATAAAAAACCAATTTGGAAGTTAATGCTGAAAATTCCTTATTCCTTCCCAACTCCTTTCCAACACAGAGTAAAAAGCCTTTAAGAAATAATTATCAGAAAGTATGATGGAGAGGAGAGGAGGCGAGAGAGAAAGGGGGGGGGGGGGATCATTGTTCAATGAAGTATGCTGGTACATATCTATAATTCTAGCCCTCAGAAGGTAGGGGCAGGAGGATCAGAAGTTCAAAGTCTAGCCTGGGCTACATAAGAACCTGTCTCAAAAAAATAAAAATCATTCCCCATCTTTCTGTAAAGAATATTATCTGTTTTAGCACAGATAGAAGACTAGCTACAAAAATTAGAATTCTGTTGTTCAATTCAAACGTTTATGAATAGAGCTGTAGTTCTGTTAGGCCCATTACTAGAAGCAGAAGAAAAAGAAAGTACTAGAAATATTTTATCATAACTTCCCCATTTTGAAGAATATAAGAATGATTAATAAAAGCAAGACTACATTTCTAAAGAAACTCAGTTCCACAAGTAAAAAGCATGCAAGGTACAGATATAAGGAACAGGGCAGAAGATGAATGTTTATGATAAAAAAAAAAATTATTAGCTAGTACTTAAATAGTACCTCTGACACAGACCTGAGATCAGAATCAAGGAGCAAACAGTTAAAGGTTGCTGACATAACAATCAGACCCCATACATTTTAAAACTGTTTACAGGGTTGCCTCATAGGAAAATATGCTTCTCTGCCATCATGTCTTCACCTTAGTTTTCCTTCATTGTGTAGTCTAAGTGACTTTCGCAGATCCAATCAGTCTTTGGCGGGGAAGAGTCCTGTTGTGTTAGGGTCAAACATGGCCAGTGTGTTACTGTTTAATGTTTGCAGAGTCCAAAACTGGTGCACAATTGTGTGATGTTATGAACAGATTCCAAACACAGCTGCCATTGTGTTAGCTCCTTTAGCATAACCTGGCTTGGTAGTGTGGACATGGGAGCTTAAAGTCCAGGTGGAAAAACTAGCGAGAGGCAGTGCAGGAAAGCAGTGTACTTACCCACTCAACTCCCACTTTGCCACATGCTGAGAGAGCTGGCTGGCTGTGCCCCCCTGTGCTGCAACCATGCACTTGGAGCAGTTGCTAGAACAGCAACTTTCTGCGCAGTCCCAGTACCTGACTTTTAAGAAAATACTCTCATGTCCTGCCAAGGCCTTCTGTGGTCTTCCAGCAACAACGCTGGCGAGCTCCTACGTTGCTTTAACAAAAAAGCTTAGTGTGTGGGGGGATATATGTATCCATAGGGTATGTATGGGTCGTTATTAGAGTGAGGTGGGTATGGGGAGTGGTTTTAAATGAATTAACAAAGAATAAATGTGTGTGATTGGGCATCTCCTTGGTGACTGCTGGAACTAAGTTTTGTATGCTATTTCTTCAGCACACCTGTTTGTATGCGAGTTCTTCAGCACACCTGTTAGGCTGATTATGGCCATTTGAAAGACAAGTTAAATCCTTAGCCAGAGTCACACCTGTTTGTGTGCTAGTTCTTCAGCACACCTGTTTGTGTGCTAGTTCTTCAGCACACCTGTTTGTGTGCTAGTTCTTCAGCACACCTGGTTGTATGCTATTTCTTCAGCACACCTGTTTGTATTCTAGTTCTTCAGCACACCTGTTTGTATGCGATTTCTTCAACACACCTGTTTGTCAGCATCCCTGTTTGTGTGCTAGTTCTTCAGCACACCTATTTGTGTGCTAGTTCTTCAGCACACCTGTTTGTGTGTGAGTTCTTCAGCACACCTGTTTGTGTGCTAGTTCTTCAGCACACCTGTTTGTGTGCTAGTTCTTCAGCACACCTGTTTGTCAGCACACCTGTTTGTATGCGATTTCTTCAGCACACCTGTTTGTATGTGAGTTCTTCAGCACACCTGTTTGTATGTGAGTTCTTCAGCACACCTGTTTGTGTGCTAGTTCTTCAGCACACCTGTTTGTCAGCACACCTGTTTGTATGCGATTTCTTCAGCACACCTGTTTGTATGCGATTTCTTCAGCACACCTGTTTGTATGTGAGTTCTTCAGCACACCTGTTTGTGTGCTAGTTCTTCAGCACACCTGTTTGTCAGCACACCTGTTTGTATGCGATTTCTTCAGCACACCTGTTTGTATGCGATTTCTTCAGCACACCTGTTTGTATGTGAGTTCTTCAGCACACCTGTTTGTGTGCTAGTTCTTCAGCACACCTGGTTGTCAGCACACCTGTTTGTATGCTATTTCTTCAGCACACCTGTTTGTATTCTAGTTCTTCAGCACACCTATTTGTATGCGATTTCTTCAGCACACCTGTTTGTATGTGAGTTCTTCAGCACACCTATTTGTGTGCTAGTTCTTCAGCACACCTGTTTGTGTACTAGTTCTTCAGCACACCTGTTTGTCAGCACACCTGTTTGTATGCGATTTCTTCAGCACACCTGTTTGTATGCGATTTCTTCAGCACACCTGTTTGTATGCGATTTCTTCAGCACACCTGTTTGTCAGCACACCTGTTTGTATGTGAGTTCTTCAGCATACCTGTTTGTGTGCTAGTTCTTGAGCACACCTGTTAGGCTGATTATGGCCATTTGGAAGACAAGTTAAATCCTTAGCCAGAGTCACAAGGCCAAGACCATGATTCAAATGCAGGCCTGACCACCAAATATTTCACCCTTTCCATTGGCTGAAGTTCTGTTTACAAGGGTCAGGGTGTGGGGTGGGGGTGGAATTCTAGGTTTACAAGCATCTGTCCCTGTCCTCCTGCCTGGATATGAAGCATTCTTTTATTTTGAACCATGTTTCTCAGCAATCAAAGGATTTATTACTGCAGGATGTTTCCTGCCAGTGAAATCTACTGAGCTGAGTTTCAAACATCGCCTTGCCTTCTGTCGCTGTTCATAATTTATTCATGGGTGGCCTATTCCTTCTTAGTATTCTGCCTAAGCAATACAATTTGAATTATTTTTCAGGACCTTGTGAAGATATTCAGGAGAGGTAGGGAAAGGGATAGTTTATAGATAGCTTTAAGTGGGAAGCAAATGATTACACTATCAGAAACAAGAATGTAGTTCCTGATGGCTTAAGAAATAGTTAATGAATCAGAGAAATGCAAATCAAAATGATTCTGAGATTCCATCTTACATCCATCAGAATGGCTAAGATAAAAAATTCAAGTGACACCACATGCTGGAGAGGATGTGGAGAAAGAGGGACACTCCTTCATTGCTGGTGGGAATGCAAACTTGTACAACCACTTTGGAAATGTACCTGGTGCTTTCTCAGAAAACTGAGATTAGAGCTTCCTCAAGCCCCAGCTATTCCACTCCTTGGGATATAACCAGAAAAATGCTCCACCACACAACAAGGACATATGCTCAACCATGTTCATGGCAGCCTTATTCATAATAGCCAGAATCTGGAAACAACCTAAATGTCCCTCAGTTGAAGAATGAGTAAAGAAACTGTGGTACATTTATACTATGGAATACTACTCAGCTATTAAAAAAAAAAAAAAGGAAATCCCGAAATTTGTGGATAAATGGATGGGACTAGAAATGATCATAATGAGTGAGTTAACCCAGAAGCAGAAAGACTCATATGGTATATACTCACTTATAATTGGGTACTAGCCCAAAAGGCATGTCCCATGAAAGTCTTCATTTACCAGGATATTGGGATAGATATGAGGACATTCTACTGAGACTTTAGGTAAGAGAAATATAGGAGATGGGGAACTAGAAGGACCCAGAGGGTCCTAGAAACCTACAAGAAGAACATCATGATGGGTGGATCGGGGCCCAGGAGGGTCTGCTCAAACAATTGCACTAACCAAGGACAATACAGTAGTAAACATAGAACCCCTACTTTGATCTACCCAATGGACAGGACATTCTCCACAGTTATTTGGAGAGTGGGAACTGACTCTGACATGAACTCTGGTGTTCCATATTTGACCACCTCCCCTTGGTGGGGAGGCCTGGTGGCACTCAAAGAAAGAATAAGCAGGATACCAAGATGAGACTTGATAGCCTATGACCATATAGTGGGGGAAGAGGTCCCCCTCAGTCTTAGACCTAGGGGAGGGGAATAGGGTGAAAGCAGGAGGGAGGGAGGATTGGGAGATACAAGTGGTGGGATAACAATTCAGTTGTAATCTGAATAAATTAATAAAATTAAAATAAAAAAAGAAATAGTTGACGAAGGTAAACTGAGATAATAAATGACCAGGTCAATAAACCATGAGAAAGAGCAAATATAATTGCTACAAACCCCAGACACTGTAAGTACTACTAGATAACATGGGTGCAACAGATGCACATTTATATCCCCACCTTCCAACATGGATGCTGAAGTCTTACTCCCAGGATGGTGGTCTGTGAGGCTGACCATTGGCTTGAATGACCTTCTTATGAAACAGATTCCTGAGAGCTGCATGTCTCTTTCTAACATGTGAAAAGCCCATGAGAAAAAGGGAGGCTGAAGCTTGGAGGAAACCACTCATTAGGGCACAACACCCGGACACCACAGTTTTAATCCAGGCCCCTTAACTGCAGAAATAAATTTCTGTTGTTTATAAGCTACCTGATTTAGTGTACTTTCCAATAGGAGCCAAGCAACTTACCAGTTCACTTAACTATGATAGAAAGTCAATTATAAGCCCATTAGAGAGGGACTGGAGAGTGCTCGGCAGTTAAGAGTGTTTGCTCTTTCAAGAGACCTGAGTTCGGTTCCCAATACCGATGTCTAGTAGCCTACAACCACTTATAATTCCAACTCCTGGACAACCAAACCCTCTTCTGCACTCCTTGGACACACCCAGCACAGGCAGGCATTTGTGTAGGCCATAATCAGTGCAAGGCTGTCAGCTCCGCATCTGATCTTGGGGTTTGATGTCCCACAACAGGCAGTTGTGAAAGGAAGCAGGGGAAAGAAAATAAAAATTTAAAAAGATTAAATCAGCAAAGCATAGTGCTTATACTACCCAGTATCTTATTTTATTACACACACACACACACACACAAACACACACACACACACACACAAACACACACACACAAACACACACACACAAACACACACACAAACACACACACACACACAACACACACACACAAACACACACACACAAACACACACACACACACAAACACACACACACAAACACACACACACAAACACACACACACACACACACACACACACACACACATACACACCTTAGTATGTACAAGGGATTCATTACAGGGATTTGATCTTATGTAATGTAGTTAGGGCACTCATCTCTGTATCTGATCTTGGGGTTTGAAGTCCTGCCTCAGGCACTTGTGAGAGAAGCAAGGGGGAAAAGTCAACTTAACTCTAAAACCCGATCTGAATCTGCCTCTCCTTTCTCCCTTACCTCGCATTACAGTGTCACCTCCCCTATCCAAGGGCAATCTCACTCCTCTACCTGTATTCCCTGGAAATATTGGCTGTCAATAAATAATCTCTCCTCTCTACCATAACTGCAGTCTTTCTGTCTGGTGTCCTTCTCATCCACTGGCCATAGATCCTCAGGGAACTGTCCTCCTGGTGGACAAGTGGATGGCGGGGGGGGGGGGGGGGGGGGGGGGGTGGGAGTGTCAACTAGATCCAACCTTGTCTCTATCTGTTCTTTCACTGTAATTCCCTTGGCTGGGTTTTCCTTCTCCACAGCTATTAACTGATGGAAGTCCTCGCAGTGAGCCCAGCTCTTGTCTTCCTGACTTCGTGGAAGATTCTTCTTTCTTCTAGTTTACAGCTCTGAGCCTCCAATCCAAACGACCTCCTGCTGTCTTGATGTCTCCACTTGGATGTCTCCCTTGAGCCCTAAGCTCAATGGGTTCCAAACTGAACGCAAGGCATTTATCATTAAAATTTCTCTGTCTCCTGTTCTGTTTTGCTAAATGATCTTAGCAACTGCTCAGACAAGCCGGCCAAACACCGGAGTACAAACTTTGACTCATTGCTATCCCTTCCCCAAGTCGATTCAGAGTCAGAGGTCATTAACTCTCTCATAAAGCCATTCAGTTTTACACAGTCCTTCAGGTGTCATTTTGTCTCAAGCCACCAACATACCTCCCTGAACTGCTGTGCATGCTTCCCACGTCTGCCTGTTTGGAATCCAATGCGGTCTTTAGCATACATTTTTTTAATGGAATTTATCTTTCAAATATTTCAAGAGACGTCTATTTCTCTGAAGATTCCTAATATGACCTGCACAATTCTTTGTATGCCAGCCTCATCACCTTGGCACACTCCTCTCTTTCCTCTCTGTTGACCCCATTCTGGTCCTCTAAGTGTTTAGAAATCATGAGCATACTATAAATGATTTTTAGTGAGTACATTTTAAAAATAGATGTTCATATTTATCACAATAAATCATGAAATTATATGAAACAGCCTAAACTCTTTTGCCATAAATGCAGAATAATGTGATTAAAATTTAAACATATTTAATTCAATTTAATTGAACATGAAATCAAGAAAAAGTACCCATAGTATCAGAATTAAAGAGGGAGATGAGTTCAAGGAGGGTATTATGCCAATCAGCTCATAAACTTCTTCCTTCCAGATACAGGCCTTAAAACTTGAGGTGTTTTCAAAAAGCCTCCCAGGACGGGAAGTCTAGATTCTGGAAGGCAAGCTTGAAGTGACCTATTTAGATAAATCTAGGAGTCAGAAAGGGTCACGCTGACTTTGAAATGGAGACCAAGGAAATTCTGCCCATCATCTCAGGTAAACAAGAAGAAAGTTTATTATTTTACCGATCCTGAATGAGAGCATATGACCTGCAAGAAATCACAATCCCGCATCAGCACCAGGCACAGATGAGAAGGCTGAAGTCACATTGCCTGTGTGGAGGAGACTTGAAGCTGGGAAACCAATCTGGAAAAGGATCTAATTCTTTTCCTCCAGTTGAGACAAAAGAAAAGTACTGCATAGGCTTCCTTTCTCTTAAAAGAAACTCTTTTCTGCTCAAAACTGAAACTCATACCACAAAACAAACAAGCACATGTGAAAGCTGGCAGATGGACTCAGCAGGACCAAATCTTGGAAGAATAGAATCCCATAAAACAGATATTTACAAATTCTATGCAGAGTGTTCAAAACAATGAGAGTGGGAACACGGGTCATAGATAAAAAGAGAACACTTAAGTGGAGATATGGATTTTGCGGGACATTTAGTTAATCATTTAGAAAGTGGAGTTGAGCCCCTCTACGGCTTTAGAAAACACCGGTCCACCCACACCTTGCTGCTTCGGCTCACCACCCTCTGCACCCTTCCAGACTCAACCTGATGTCTTTTCCCTGGCCAACCTCTGAGAGGACACCAGTTTCCTTTTGCTAGAAATTCCTGTGGCTCCTGACCCTTCTTCCCCTCAATGCTCAGCGCAAGTTTTCCTTGCACAAATGTGCATCTTGCTGTGAGGCTGGGGTGGTCTGCCTTGGTTTCCACCCCATTCTCAGCACCGAGCTAAATGTCCAGCACATGGAGTATGGATAGGGCAGCTCTATACCCCTCTCACTCCAGCTTGCTTCTGGTGCCTCTGGTCATTTTCAAGCAGCTCTTGCACCCTTCTGCATGCTATTTGAGTAATAAACTGTGTGAATGCTCTAAACACTGGCTGATAAATTCACTGAAACAACGTTCCTAATTTGCTCTGTCTCTCTCCATTCCTGTTCTTCAGATTGCAGAAAGACCCCGATGTTCTTTTATTTCCTCTTCTTTCCTTCTAATCTACACATTTCTTCCAGCCCTCATTTAGCCTTATTTTTTATCTACCTTGTTTAGAAGGAAGTATTTCTTTAAAAATACTCAAGTTCTCACTTATACTGTCTGTATTCTTCCTTGCTGCATAGCCATTCTTGAAACAACACTCTTGATTTCTTTCTTCTTCCTTCTCCTCTTCCTCTTCCTCCTCCTTCTCTTTCTCTTCCTCCTCCTCTTCCTCCTTTCCCCCTCCTTTCTTCCTCCTTTTCTACACAAGTTTTCCCTATGTAGTCCTGGCTGTCCTTGAACTTGCTCTATAGAAAAAGCTGGCTTCAAATTCACAGAATTGCCCCTGCCTGTGCCTTCTGAGTGCCTGGCTGATTTCTTTTCTTCCTTAAATGTAGTTTGTGATGCCTTTGTTCTATCAGTAGACATGTTGACACAATTTCAACTTCATTGCTTTTAGTTTCAGCTGGGCCCTGTGGGGGCCTGGTAATAGTCTAGTGCCATTCCTAACCTCACATGTCCTTGTAGCTCAGCCCTAGGATTGATTACACTGCATCAGGGTTGTGCTTACAAGTCAGTTTGGCTATTAAATGACATTTCTTGTGAGTTCCAGCTCTCTATTCCAATAGTATTTAGCAGATGTTCATACCGCATAACAACCTTAGCACCTGGATTAAAACTTTTTACAAATACAGCAAAAGCAGCCAATATACATCATTCTCTGTTATGAGGTTTGCTAGCCTTGGCAATGACTGAAACCATAGGTTCATTAGAACAGATTTTATCTGATTATATATATATATATATATATATATATATATATATATATATATATATATATAATTTATTTTTTAAAGATTTATTTATTTTATTTATTGCATGTGAGTGCTTTATCTGCAGAAGACGGTATCAGATTACATTATAGAGGGTTGTGAGCCACCATGTGGTTACTGGGAATTGAACTCAGGACCTCTGGAAGAGCAGGCTGCGCTCTTAACCACTGAGCCATCTCTCCAGCCCCCATTTTTTTTCTAGACAAGGTTTCTCTTGGCTGACCTGGACTCACTTTGTTGATCAGGCTGGCCTTCAACTCACAGAGATCTTCCTGCCTCTGCCTCCCAAGTGACTTATCTATATGCTTATATTTGTTTCTAAGTAGCTTTATGTGCCCTTCTGGTACCTGTTCGAAGGAGTCACAGTGCACACCCCTGTGATCTCACAACCAGGCAGGCAGAGGTATGAGGATCATACTGAAGGCCAGTAGGTGCTTTCCCCCAACACCCTCTCTCTCAAAAGACCCCATCATGACCTTTGTGATAATTTTGTCACTTTAATTTCCAGTTCACACATTCCTACATGTGTTCTTAGCCTTAGAAATGTCATTTTAACTGTTTTTTCCTAACCCTGTCCTTAACACCTACTCTCTGCTTGCCCCACTCCACCTCTGCTCACTTCCTTCTTAAAGGTTGATAAACTCTTGCCCACTGAGAGTTTTTCAGTTTGGTTTTGGTTTTGGTTTTGGTTTTTTTGAGATAGGGTTTTTCTGTGTCACAGAGCCCTCACTATCCTGGACATGCTTTGTAGACTAGGCTGGCATCAAAGTCACAGAGTATGTGCCACCATGCCCAGCCCCAGCTACTGGCAGTTTTAAATCTTTCCTTTCACCTATTAGCAAGATTCTTAGCTCATTCTGAATCTGGAAACGTAAGGCTTTTGTCTCTTTGATGTAGACTGATTTTTTGTGTGTGTAAATCCCACTCACAACCCAACTTAGGTCTTGGGTGAGAACAATAACTACCCAGAAAATGCCAAAGATTCAACCTACTTTTCTAAACAGTTGTATTATTTGGCTCTGACTCAAAAGTCTAACGGGAACAGAAGTCTCTAAAGCTCACTTTCTTCTTAAAATTTAGAGAGAACAGCTACCAGCAAATGAAGAAATGCTGTTGCAGTGTTAAGTGGCGACATCACTGAGGAACAGCTTAAATTCACCCAACTGAGGAGATTCTATTCCTAGATCCTACAAGCCTGCCAGCAAGAAACATAAGCTGGAGAGAAGAGCTGAAACTAGAGACTGCCAAGCAATCATTGGCAACCAAGTGGGCTCCATCTAGGTATACCAAAAGAGGAGCCATATTTATATGCAATAGGATTCTTCTTACTCCGCTTGCTCTGCTTCTGCACTTCACTAGAAAATGTTTGTTACTCTAAGTGTGAGCATCAGGTGATGGTGTGAGAGATGCCAAGTTTATAATTGATTCTAGTATTTACCAGGTGTGCAAGCCCTGGCAGCTCACCAAATTAGTCTGCTTCTGTGTCGTCACCTGTGAAGTGAGAAGACTGCACACTTCACAAAGCATAAAACATAGTTAAAGCACCCGACAGAACACCCGATAAAAAGTCGGTGCCGTGGAAAGTGAGGTTCATGGCGACTGTCCTGCCGTTCCTTGTTTGTCTTATTTTATTTTCCTATTTCTTCACACATCCTCGGTGTCGGCACTTCTAATTGGAACCAAAGAAAAAACGGATCTTTTTTTTTTTTTATTTTATAAAAAATAAAAAATAAAAATAAAAACAAGGAATTCCCGAAATTTGTGGACATATAGATTGAACTAGAAATGATCATAATGAGTGAGTTAATGTAACACAATACTTAAATGCCTTGTTTTTCAAAATTGAAGCGCTGATAAAACCTAATTGTCTTACCCCAAACTATAATTCGGTAGCGGTTACATTTTCACACACTATATTTATATTTTAATTGCTTTTCCCTATGTAATACTTCAAAGAATGTTTCTGTAAAAAAAAAAAAAAAAAAAAAAAAAAAAAAAAAAAAAGAAAAAACGGATCTTAAATTTTAGTTTAAAAAATTATGGAAACGGGCTGCTTTGCCAATAGAAGTAGGCTATTCCCGTGCATGTATGAGATTTCAGGATGATAGCCAGCCTCATCCTCCAGCAGCTTGAGTACCGCTTGTTCCCAAAAGGCACTGCTGAAAGAGTGGCGTCAGGCAAAGTCAGTTTGCAACTTCAGTTCACCGAGACCAGGACATGGTGGTGGAGATGTGGTCATCCAGTAATGTCTACCACTGTCCTGAGCAAAGAAACACAGCTCGACATGGGAGGTGGGCAAACGAGCAGATAAGTAATAGAGCTTAACTATAGCATAAATATGCATGCCTATACTCCCAAGATTACGAAACATGGTTAACTATCAGACTGCCAGTGCCTTGGCACATGGACATGGAAACTGGTCTACAGCAAAGCGAGGAACTCGCTGAAGTTAACACAGCTCTCTCTCTCTCTCTCTCTCTCTCTCTCTCTCTCTCTCTCTCTCTCTCTCTCTCTCTCTCTACTGGGCCCCAGTGCACTTGCTCTCAACAGTTCTGGCAACACAATTTTTGCTTTATGTAGAAACTCAGGGGGCACCTAGCTAAGACACACAAAAGCTGTAAGTCACTGTAATCACTTTCAGTTTTGTAAAGAATGTTGAGCTGATTATTACTAATCTTGTTTTATAAAAATATTTGAGAGAATTTTTTTTTGAGAACACCAGAGATGGAGAACAGGACTGTGCTCCTAACAAAGCAACATCCATCTTCCTGGGTTCCCCTTGGGGAAGAATTTTAGCAACACTGGGTATTCTCTGTGACTTGGCTTAGAGTGGCAAACCCTTTTTGTAGAACATGTAACTTCCACAAGCACATGCTGATCTATGTAAGAGTGGTCTACTGGGGTCCTAAAAAGAGTGAGAAGTTAGAATACAGAGCAGAGAATGTGATCTCCAACTCCATGTGAAGGCATTTGAAAAAAAATCGGAGAGGCATCTTGTATTCTTAGCATTTGGGAGGCTGAGGCAGGAGGATCACAGGTTCAAGGCTAGCCTGGACTACATAAAGAAGACTGTCTCGAAAACTAAACAAAAATAATATAGGACAAGAAAATATTTTCTTCTACAATTTTAAGCATGGTCTTAAAGGTTGTGGAGGAAAGCCAATGAAGCCAAATAGTTCAGATGAAAACTTGCATTTTCTCAAATTCTTTGCAGATACACCCAGCTGTACCTCTCAAAATTCTTACATGGAGTTTCTGCTATCTTTACTTTCTGATTATTTCACAGGTTCTGGTTTGTAGTTTTGTAGGAAAAATGAAGAAAGAAATTATATTAATAAAATGCACTTTTAGAATATCCTTACTGGTGAGATGTTTTTTGCCATTCAAGTTTCATTGATGTTTATATATTTTATTGTAAGGCAAAGGCATTTGTACTGTGAGATACAGGAAAACTGGGCACTCAAGAAATTTATCAGGTCAGTAAACTATGGGTAACACACCTGTGGAAGTGAAGCCCCTTGGCAGGTGCGGATAATCTATGTAGATCATGAGAATAATGTTTATCTGTAATGCCAATATTACCATTGCTCTCAGCCCCAGCTTCCCTTCAGCATAGGTACCATTTTGTTTTTTGTTTGTTTGCTTGTTTGTTTTTTTCCCCAGAGTTTTTCTGAGATCATCATGTGAAATGACAGACTCCTTTTTCATCAGATTCCCATGTCTCTGCCCTGATAATGACCTCCAAAGATCTCATGTGGTCACATGATACTGCTCTATCACCCGCCAGGCTCTAGGGAGGGGCCAGCTTTACTTGGCCACTTTATCTAGGCCGGGTAGGAACATGATTTTCCCATTATTCTCCAAGGCCTAAGTAGTCCCCAGATTAGATAGATAGATAAATAGATAGATAGATAGATAGATAGATAGATAGATAGATACAACATTCTCCAGTGACCTGCAAGACATAACATTGTCTTAAGAAAGCCACTTGCTTCCTTCTAGCATTTGTTTCAAGGAAATATCAATTTACTTCTGAAGAACCCTGTAATTTCAAGATCTGAACTTGCCCTCAACCCCCAAGGATTGTAACATGTAACAAAAGGAAATCATCCGGTGCCAGAAAGCCTGGTTCACTTTGGGGCAGCTGGTGAAGGTGACTGGCTTCAGCAGTGGCTTTCTGGCCTTGGCGCACATCACAATCACTTGAAGTATTAAAAGGGAGCCTTCTGAGGCCCAGCTTAAAGGCCTCTTACATAGTAGTGTTGGTTATTGGACTAAGACCACACATTTTTAACAGATACCCATTGATTCTGATGCTGCTGGGCCAAGAGTTGTGGTTTTTTTTTTTTTTTTTTTTTTTGAACCAGTGGAAGGGTGTTAAGGAGACCTAGAGAAAAAGCCCAATGCCAGTCTGCCTGACCCCACAGGTGTCACATGCCATAGGCATGTTGGAACAGGAAGGTAACGTTGCATTTCAGTAAGTGGGAAATTACTTTTATCTACAAAATCTGGCAGTGTTTCAGATAAAATATAAAATGATGATCAAAATTGCCAAGAACTCCTATGGCATGAACTGATTTCAGATTTTCACAGAGAACAGAGAGTAAGGTTTGCCCAATGCCTCTGAAAGAGTGGCCTGCGCTCTGTTGTAATTCCAGTGCCCTTGGGACAGCAGGGATGAGCGTTTTCCTTTGATGCACTCTTCTGATGATTAATTCTGTATTTAGTGCAGGTTCTGCTAAGATGAAAGTTAGAATTAGAGCTATACTAATGATAACGGACAGGAATGATGCAAAGTAAACTGAATGACCATACTAGATTAAAAAAAAAAAAAATCAGTAAGGAAAAGTAGCAAATGCAACGCCTTCCTCTCTTGATAGGGTGATTATGGAATGTGGACTTCATAATCATTACCAGAAATCTGCTCCCTGAAATTGTGATCTTATGGGCTGGAGAGATGGCTTGAAGGCTGAGAGCACTGGCTGCTCTTCCAAAGGTCTTGAGTTCAATTTTCACTAACCACATGGTGGCTCACAGCCATCTGTAATGAGATCCGGTGCCCTCTGCTGGTGAGCAAGTGTACATGCATTTACAGGTAGAACACTGTATACATGATAGATAGATAGATAGATAGATAGTTTTTTTTTTTTTTTGTCGCTAGGAAAATGACATTTGGGTCATGAATGCCCCTGCCCATGCCCTATCGCTGGCTGTGTGCGCAGGCCCTTTCAGCTGCTCTGCATGTCATTCCTGACAGGTAAGCTTGTCACAAGAAAGACTCAGGTCTCACTCTAAAAGGCAGACAGAGAATTGCTGGTGTGTACCAGATACTAACTCTCATGGATCTTCAAGGTCCAGATGCAAGCTCAGACAATTTTTTTCGTGATTGACATATCTTTATTTTTGTAAATTGTCTGTCTACTTGTGTGTGTGTGTGTGTGTGTGTGTGTGTGTGTGTGTGTGTGTGTGTGTTCCTGTAGGGGTCAGTGTTGGCACTGGGTGTCCTATCACTTTCCACCCCATCTTTTGAGACAGGTCTCTCATTGAACCTGAAGCTCACCAATTCAACTGAAGTGGCTGGCCAGCGAGACCCTGGGAACCTCCTGTTTCTGCCCTCAGCACTGGGGCTAGAACTCGGGTCCTCATGTTTGCATAGCAAATATTTTCTCATTAAGTCCTGCTACATCTTTCTAAGGGGGATTCGTAGACATCAGTATGAAGAGTGCCATATAAGCCTTGAGGAAAGCAAAGTGCTGCTTAGGGAACAAAGGAAGTTCTGATTATAAATAGTCTCCACTGGTGGTCGGTGATGTCATGGAGTTGGTACAGAAACAAGTGGTTACTACATGTGACCCTGGCACCTCACTGAAATGCCTATTTTCAAAACAAAACTTGAGTTTGAGTTTATCTAGTGCTTTGCTATTTTCCACTTCAGAAGTGAAATCAGATTCCTCAGCATGGCTGAGTCCCAATACTCATAATCAAATTACTGGTCTCAAACACAAGACCAAGCCTCAGAGTGCCCAGTGTCCATTAGCCATCAAGTGATACTGCATTAATAAACTCAAGTGGAGATATGATATTACACTGCAAATGCATCTGCAGGAGCTGGGCTATCCTAACCTACCAGTGTGCCAATACCATCTCTTTTAACCAAGGGTAAACTAAGCTAAGTATTTACACATTAAGCCTTTCAGGACCAGCCTAAGTTGCCATAAAAGGCACTTGTGAAGTTAGTAATAAGCCTCCTTAGGTCTTTAATGTTTGTATTTAAAAATGAAGTAGACAGGTAATAGAGAAGTGGTGTCCATGTGTGCACACACACAAGTACACATACTCCCTAAAGGCACTATTATTTTTCTTTCTTTATACATGTTTTACATAATTCACTTCTGCTTAATCAGCATGTTTAAAATTTTTCTTCTTGTTGTTACATTTGTGACAGTATATTTCCTTCCTACTTTGGCATATTACAAATTGGAATATCCACTCCCCCAGGCCTTATTTGAAAGTTCTAGTTGGATTTTTTACATTCTTCTTACATATGTATTTATGTAAGTGGTTATTAATATGTTACTATGTAAGCCCATTCTTCCATTGCTTTTTCAGAACACCCAGAGCTGAGTATAAGGGGAAAAAGTGGTTTATCGTCGTCATAGTTTAGAAAGTTCAAGAGCATGGCAGTCAGTGCCATCTAGTCAGCGTCAATGGAGGCCATTTTGGCTACATCACAAGGTAGATGATACCACAAAGCCTGAGTAAGAGGGGGAGATGGCACTGTAAGAAAGAAAGCCAGAGAGACCGAGAGGGAGCCAGTTTGGCTCTTTATAACAACCTCCTCTTCAGAATGAACTGAAGTCCCATTCATTCCTTAGGAGGCCAGCGACCCACTGAAGCTTCCACAGCACCTCTCAGTATAACCACACTAGTCTCCAGACTTCCCACACATGAGCCCCAGGAATACATTTAATTATATTCAAACCATAACAGTCACTAGTGTAGGCAGTCTTAGCTTCTAATTGTCACAAAAAAAGAAACACTATAGATGTTTGTGCTGCTCTCGCACTTACTTCTTATTACTTTATTTATTTACCTTGAGATTTATCTTATTGGCCAGGACTTAGCAGATTTGTGTCCACATTAACTGTATCTCATTCTGTTTTTTCTATATCTCATTCTTAAAGCCTGTTTTGCTTGGGGTTATTTGTTGTCTTTTTTTTTTTTTTTTTTCCTGTCTTGGGAACTGACTCTAGGGCCTTCTCATGCTCAGCAAGCTTTCCCCATCTCAGCTGTCTTCCTAGCCAACATTTCCTTTTGAAAATAACTAGTTAAAGTCTCTGTTCAAGTTTTCGCTCATCTTTAACAACTTCAGATTTTTATATTTTTCTAGAATGTGTCCTGTAAGAAGTTGTGTAATGTGTTAACTTGTATCAGTTTATGGCAATCTTTCATAATAAAAAAAAAATCAGGTTTTTCCTCTGTTTTTTTTTTTTTTACTTTTTGTTTTGACAGCCATCTCTTTAAATTCTAAAAGTTTTGCACTTACTCTGATGATGTTCTCCTTAAATTTGTTTGTATTTGTCACTGAGAGATAAACCAATAGATTGAGGAAGTCTTAAGCCCCTACACACACACACACACACACACACACACACACACACTACACATACACACAGGTTATACATAACAGAATTCTGCATTTCTTTAACTCATGAGTTGAGCCATTTATACTGATTATAATTACACACTGTTGACATCTTTTTGGTCATCTTTTTGCTCTTGCCATTGCTTAAGCTACCCACCTACCTGTGTGTGTGTAATCAAACAACACAGTCTTGATGACACTATGCATTCTTTGATTTCTGTTGCAGGACCTTCCTACACCCACTACTTGGCATGCCTGCCAGACTTCCCAGTATAATGACATTCAGGCAAACAAAGAAGTGATGAGGAATAAGACTCATGGAAAATCCATTGTCCTATTTGCAGTTGCTATTGCTATGATGAAACAGATTGTTAACACACTGCATCCAGGCTGCCTAGTAACCTATGACATCATTACTTGCCTGGCACTAGGTGTGCCCCTACCTAGGATTATAAAAAAGAACAAGCCTACCTCTCTCTCTCTTTCTTATCTCTTACCTGTCTTCACCTCTCTTACCCCTTTCTCCTCTTTTGCTGTCTCTCTCTCTCTCTCTTCCTCCCTCCCTCCCTCCCTCCCTCCCTCCCTCCCTCCCTCCCTCCCTCCCTCCCCCCCTCTCTCTTTCTCTTTCTCTTTCTAGTGTGCCCCCCACCTCCATGCTCAGATAGTCAACTGCTCCATATCATATCTGTTGTGTGGCTCATATTTTAAAATGACCAAGAGCAAGTTACGGAGGAAAGTGTTTATTTGGGTTACATACCCTGAGTCGCAGCTCACTGAGAGACTCCAGGGTAGCAACTCAAACAAGAACCTAGACACAGAAACTGATCACCTTTGGGGTTAGCCATTTGTTTCCACTGATTTTGAAAGCTGTCCATTTGTACTTTTTTTCTCATCACTGTGGCCAGGCACTTTACGCAAAACTTACAGGAAGAAAGATTTGTTTGAAAGGGTAGTCTCCATCTAGGTGATGAAAGCATACTGGGGTTCATGGTGACAGGATCCCCACCAGGAGGCTGAGGAAGGGCATGCTGGGGCTCAACTGACTTCCTCCATTTTTTTTTTTTTAACTTCTGTCTGGACCATAGCCTATGGGATAGTACCAGTCACAGTCAGGGTGGATTTTCCCTCTGGAAACACTCTCAAAGACTCCTCATAGGGTGTTTCCTAAGTGATTTTATATCTAACCAGGAGAAAAATGATCATTAACCAGCACTTGTCTGAGCCTAAATATGTCACTTTTAAGTGATCACATTCTATTCTTGGTCCTCAAGGGTCCATGGCTATCTCACAACCCAAAGTGCACGTATTTTACTGTAGAAATCTAACATGGTTCAAAAGGCCAAGTTCAAAGTCCATTCTAGGACTTCAGATAATCTCTTAGAAGCCTCTGGAAACTGTTTTATAATTTAAATACTCCTACATATAATGCACAGAATAAAACATTCTCATCTCCAAAACAAAACAAACAAACAAAAAAAAAAGCAACCGGGAGCATAGCAATAAAAATGTACCAATGCAAGGCATAAGCCTAGCAGGGCAAACAGCCAACCCTGTGCTTCCATATCTGAAAGCATGATGTGGCCTCGCATGGCTTGGGAAGCACTGCCCCTCCGGTTCTGCCACCGCCACAGGGGTGGCCTCTCTCTAGCTCCACGCTGAAGCTCCCACCGCTGGATGTGCTGCAGACTTGGCACCTGCAGCATCCTGGGCATCCATTGCACCTCAGGGTTCCCCTTCACAGCTTCCCATGGTGGCTTCTAGTGGGAACCCAACCTTGGCACACATTTAGAGTTCACTGGTTTCTCTGAGCTCATAACTCTTGCATCTTACCCACCCTGTGGGCAACGCTGCCAGGTTCTGTCCCTGGCTTGAGGTTTAGGCTGGCTCCTCCTGCCACGGCTGTGGCGTTCCTTGTGACCCTAGGTAGCTGGGTCCTGCAAGCTGCTGCTCTGGGTGGCTATTTTCAAGCAAAGAACTTCAGTAGCACTCTCAGCCAAGCTCTTGCCTTTCCAAGTAATTTGCAAGGGCGGGGAATTGTTCTTAGATTTCCTTTCCTGCTTTCCCAGTAAAAGCTACAGCTGGGGTTTCTTTTTCAGATTCTAATTTCTTGTACAGTTACAGCTTTCTTCAGATCTATCTTGTCTGTAACTTTTGACTTCCCCACCTTTCTTTCCTTGCCAAACTGCCCATGGGAGGAGAGCTAACAATCTGTTGGCAGGATTTGCTTTCTCTTTCCAGAATCCACTTCTTGCTTGGTATATTCTCCACCCTCCACTAGGAGCACAGTTCACTCCTTTGAGCAAATTACCACCACCACACACCACCACACACCACCACCACCACCATCACCACACACCACCACACACCACCACCATCACCACCACCACCACCACCACCACCACCACACACCACCACCACCACACACCACCACACACCACCACCACCACCACCACCACACACCACCACCACCACCACCATACACCACCACCACCACCATCACCACCACCACCACCACCACACACCACCACCACCACACACCACCATACACCACCACCACCATCACCACCACCACCACACCACCACCACCACAACACACACCACCACCCCACACACACCAACCACCACCACCACCACACACCACCACCACCAACACCACCACCACACACCACACCATCACCACCATCCACCACCACCACACCCACACACCACCATCACCACCACAACCACCACCACACACCACACACCACACCACCACCACCACCACCACAACACCACCACCACCACCACCACCACCACCACCCCCCACACCAACACCACCACCACCACCACCACAACACCACCACCATCACACCACACACCACCCCACCACCAACCAACCACCATACACCACCACACCACATCACCACCACCACCACCACCACAACACCATCACAACCACCACCACCACCATTACCACCACCAACACCATCATCATCACCACCACACCATCACCACCACCACCACCATCATCACCACCACCACCATTACCACCACCACCACCATCATCACCACCACCACCATTACCACCACCACCACCATCATCACCACCACCACCATTACCACCACCACCACCATCACCACCACCACCACCATCACCACCACCACCACCACCACACACCATCACCACCACCACCACCATTACCACCACCACACACCATCACCACCACCACCACCATTACCACCACCACCACCATCATCACCACCACCACCATCACCACCACCACCACCATCACCACCACCACCACCACCACCACCACCACCACCACCACCACCACCACACACCACCACCACCACCACCACCACCACCACCACCACCACCACCACCACCACACACCACCACCACCACCATCACACCACCACCACACACCACCACCACCACCACCACCACACCACCACCACCACCACCACCACCACACCACCACCACCACCACACCCACCACCACCACCACCGACACACCACCACACACACCACCACCACACACACACACACAACCACACCACCACCACCACCACCACACCACACCACCACCACACCACCACACCACCACCACCACACCACACCACCACCACACCACCACCACACCACCACCACCACCACCATCACCACCAACCATCACCACCACCACCACCACCACCCACCACCACCACCACCATCACCACCACCCACCACACCACCACCAACCACACCACACCACCAGCCACACACCACCAAACCACCACCACACACCACCACACCAACCACCACCACCACACCACCAACACCACCACCACCACCACCAACAAGACACCCACCACCACCAACCACCACCAACCACACAATCACCACACCACCACCACCACAACACCACCACCACCACCACCACCACCCCACCACACACCACCATCACACACCCCACCACCACCCACCACCACACATCACCACCACACACCAAACCACCACCACCACACACCACCACACACCACCACCACCACCACACACCACCACCACACACCACTCAACCACCACCAAACCACCCACACACAGACCATCACCCACACCACCACCACACCACCACCACCACCACACACAAGCACCACACCACCACCACCACCACCACCAACTCCACACCACCACCACACGCCATCAGCCACCACCACACACCACCACACACACACACCAGCCCACCACCCACCACCACCACTCACCACACCACCACCACCAGCCACCACCAAACATCACCACCACATCACCACCACAGCACCACCAACCACCACCACCATACACACACCACCACAACCACCACAACACATCACCACCACCACACCACCACCACCACACCGACCACACACCACACCACACACCACCACCACCACACCACCACCCCACCACCACCACCACCACCACCACCACCACCACCACCACCACCACCACACCACCACCACACCCCCACCACCACAACACACACCACCACACCACCACCACCACACCACCACACCACCACACACCACACACACCATCCACCACCACCACACACTCACCAACCACACACACCACCACCACCACACCAACCACCACCACACACCACCACACACCACCACCATAACACCACCACAAACACACCACCACACACCACCACACCACCACCAACACACACACGCACCACCACACAACACACCACACAACCACCACCACCACCACCACCACCACCACACCACACCACACCACCACACCACCACCACCACCACCACCACACCACCACCACACCACCACCACACCACCACCACCACCACACCATACAACCACCACCACACCACCACCACCACCACCAGCCACCACAACACCAACCACCAACCACCACCACCACCAACCACACACACACACACCAACCACCACACCACACATCACCACCACCACCCCCACCACCACCACAAACACAACCACCACCACCACCACACACCACCACCACACCACCACATCACCACCACCACCACCACACACCACCACCACCCACCACACACCACCACCACCCCCACACCACACCCACCAACCACACCACCACCATCACCACCACCCACACCACCACCACACATCAACCACCACACCACCACACCACCACCACCACCACCACACCACCACCACCCCACCACCACACCACACACACCACCACCACCACACACCACCACCACCACCATCACCACTACCACCACCACACACCACCACCACCACCACCACCACACACACCACCACCACCACCACCACACATCCATCACCACCATTGTTACTACCTCTACCACTACCACCAACTCCATAACAACCACCATCACCACCTCCTTCACCACTATCTCTACCACTACCATTGTGTGTGTGTGTGTGTGCGCGCGCGCGTTCACCATTTTAGCTAAACTGCCAAGCCAGCAGCCCCCAGGGGCCTTTTGGATCCATGCCCCAGCACTGGGCCTCCAACTTGTGCCTCTGTGTGTGGCTTTCGCGTGGGCTCTGGGGATCCAAACTCAGGTCCTCAGGCTTGCACAGCAAGCATCTCCCAAGACTAAGAAACATTAAAATGTTTCTCTGTGCTCTTTATACCACAGTAAATAACATTTTATGAATTTTAAAATTTCTCTATAATCAGAATTTTTTGTTTGAAGAAAACTTGCTTATTTATTTTAATCATAGAACAAGTCTCATTTTCCCTAGTGCTTGCCTGCAAAATGGTCAGCTCATACCACAGCCAGTAAGGCCAGAATTCAAGGTACTGAAGCAAGGAAGGAAAAGTGATGTCATTTGAGAAAGTATTGACAAGAAATGTGGAAGACTCATTCAAACTCTAGGGGTCTGTGAGTGGCTTTTAGTGCAAAAGCTATTCAAGAAAGTGGAAGTAAATGATGCAAATACAACCAAGAAATTGTTTTTAATTTTATTCTATAGGCACCATGAGGTCCGGCTGTCTCCGACCTGTACTGTCCAGACCGTCTGGGTTACCTCAACTGCTTTCTGCTTACAATAGATGTGCATCTTGAACTATACGTTAACAGACCACATGTTTCCTTCCTACAAAGATTCATATTGCTAGAAGAAATCAAGTTGTGAACACTGCGTCCCACGATGCCACTGGTGAGCTGTGAATCTCAGCAAGCCTGGGACCTCTAGGGCTAACATTGATTCCTTTGGAACCTAGAGTTACCATTGCATCAAAGCCCTTTGCTCTGTTTTATCTTGCGCAATCACCTTCCAGTCCTGTACTATGCAAAAGACATACATACAGGAAAAGAATAAGTTCTTATAGGCCTGTCAGAAGAGTAAATGAGAGGCTGCCTGTCAACACAGACCATGTGCCCTGCCATATATTGGGCTAGTAATGAACAAGTGTTGTCCATTATTATAATTAGATACCTTATTAATTACTGGAAAAGTGATCACAAAATTAACACAATATTTTCTAGGAGTTATTTTAAAATTTTTACACGAAATTTAAAATCTAAATATTATTTATGGAAAAAATGTTATAACTAAGTCCACCTTACCCAAACATCCTCCAAATATTTGAGACATTATGATGGGTAAATACAACATTTATGGGGACTTAAGTGGGGAAAGTTTTAAAAACATTGCACATCAAAACTTATTGTTTCACGTCTTTATTTCTTATATCTATCTAGGTTTTCCCTTCAAAACAGAAAGTGTCGAGTTCTTTTTAAGTATGCCCTTAGGTAAAGTATCCTTGCAGGTAAACTTTTCAAAAATTCAGAATGGTAAGTTTGATTCTTACCTGGGTCCGAGAACCCGAGAAAAGAGACAAAGGAGCAGAGCAATTGTGTCCTTACCACCTGCTGCCTCCATCAGAACTAGAAACTATCCATGTAGGGATTCTTTTCAGCCTACCATCATGAGCTTTGTCCCAGACTGCTGACAAGAGCATCTCTGAGGAGCACGGAACTGCTGCTGCTCTTCAGAAACACTGGCGCGCTGAGGAAGCTAGTTAGGCTGCCGGACTGACTGATAGCTGAGCACATCTCCTGTCAGTTTTTGGCCTAAGGGACATTACAAGGGTAGTGTGCTTGTGGGTCGATGTTCTAAAGCAGTTGAACCAAGACTGCAACCTAGTGGTGAATCTGTTCCTTCTAGGCCCTAGGCCCCGATAAATAGAACAGAGAGGAAGTGTGACCTTGCGCTTCCTGTGGTGTTGGAGGCCAGTGCTGGTAGGAAAGAATGGTGGTTGCTGGATGCCTGGAGCTCTTATTTTTACTGTGTTTTTCAGCTTCATCGGAAACTTCTGCCCATTTCTCCCCATTGTCTCGCAACATTACCACCTCGACGAAAACCCTGGAGTTGATTTTCTCATGATTTTGCTAACTTTATGTCCATGCCACTCTGTGCCTGACTTTTATTTTGCCTTTATTTTTATTATTGAAGTAATTCAGGTCATATTCTTCACTAACCCATGGCACTTTTTCATAGGATGTGATCATAAAATATTTCTCAATAGTCTTCGGCTCAACAATAGTATTTAACTTTTTAGAGTTTGATTCTTTCCTTGATTCTTTCCAACTTATATTACTGGCCTCAATTATTGTTTCACATTGTATGGTATCCATAAAACAACTTTTATTAACAGGGCAATCCTCAAGGCTTTATTTCTATGATCATCTTCAACATTCAATGTAGAATATTCAAGAAATACCTGTGAGCTGCACAAGGTGGCACACAAGCTATAAGTACTTGAGAAAATAAACTAGGAATGTTGCTCATTGGAGGCCAACTTGGGGTATACACTAAGACCTTGTCTCAAAAACCTGTCTGCATAATAATTTGGATCCATTATTTTGTACATTTTAATCTTGTGTTTTAAATCTTATTTGCACACACTTGAGAGATGCCATAAGCCCCAGGACTCCATAGGCTAAACCCTTACACTAAAAGTATATAAGAAATGCATCAGTCAATCAAGATTTGTAAGAAAGATTACACTCAAGTGTTAGAACATGTTTAATGTATAATTCTAATCTGAATCCATTCCAGAGAACCAATGCTGTTGTGGAAGTCACTTGTAAGTCCAGTTATATTTCTGTAAGCTCATATCGGTATCACTTTTGTTTTCTTTTTTTTAGACAGAGTTTGTCTGCATACCCCTGGCTGCCCTAGAACCAGCTCCATAGACCAGGCTGGCCTTGAACTCACAGAGATCCACACTCTTCTGCCTCCACCATGCTGGAATTAAAGTTGTGTGCCACCACCACCACCAAGCCTCACTTACCATTTTAATTTTCTCTTCCTTCCCTGGCCTCTCCATAGGCTTTAGAAGGCCGGAAGCAGTGCTTTTGAACACAGCGCACACACTGCCGACAGTGTAGGAGATGCTGTCATGTGATACACGGAGGCTTCATTTAACAGCCAATTGCCCTAAGCGAATCAGAAACAAGAAACTCTGATAACTCACAGATGTAAAGTTTAGGCACAGGCTACGTAAAACAGAGCAAGTGAAATTAATAAACCATTAAAGAGCAGCACAAGCAGCATTCAGAGTGGGAAAATGTGAAGATGGTACTCAGTCCGACGTGCAAAACACTGTGTTCCCTCATAAAGAAAGAGATCTTGCCCCTTGGGGTGGGTAAACAGCTACGCTTTGCTTGGTTTGGATCTTAACTCTGTATTAAGGGCTTGGTTTCCAGGGAGGAGCCTTAAAAGACCAGGTGCAGGAAGATGTCTTTAAGTCACCGGGAGCATGTTTCTGGCGAGGGTGGTGGGACCCTGGCATTCTCCCAGGCTTGCTTTTTTTTTTTTTTTTCAAGCTTTACTTGAGAAAGATTGCAGAAACCTCAAATAATATTTTCTAAAACTGCATTCAATTGGCATTCCACTTCTCTTCTGAAGAAGATACTTCCTCCGTTAGGACTTCCGTCACTGTAACAAAACACCTGGTGCCATCAACTTAAAATGAAAAGGGAGTTTACTTAGCTTACAGCTCTGGAGGTTTTAGACCATGATTGATTGCCTTGGCAGGAGGGCCTTCCACTGAGGTGCCAAAAAACCCCAACTAATCTAAAAAGCATAAAATGCTTAGAATTTACAGTAAATCTTTTACAGTGAACTTCAACACGGTAATAGTCAAAGTAGTTAGTTAGTAATGATGACTTGATCATAAATCTATTCTGAAACAATAGTATCTGTCTGGCTAATTTATTTTTATCCAAGAGAGAAACTGGGGGCTAAAATGGTGAGAGTCTCATGAGATGGCCCTGGAGTTCCCTGTGCTGGCTCTGCAGGGGATGGCCATGTGACCTAGCGACCAGTGGGTGTTAGGATACTTCAGTTATACATGTAATAAATGCTCATGATTAGCACATGTCTTCAAAGAATACCGCAGGTGCACTGCCATCCCTACCACACAGATTGTTTGTCATAGATACCTAGTTTGCTTATATATTTGCTGTGACTGTGTGGTGTATTTATATATGCACACACAAACACCATGCACACAGGTTTTGTGATCCATGTGCTGCAAAACAAGCCAACAAGCCAAACAACCCAAACTCTCAGTATAACCTCCCACAGAGAAGGAAGCTTCCTGTTAACGTAATCGCAGAAGCGTAACAAGCCCATGCTAAGACAATCTGTATCTTTTCAATATTTCCATTCACATGTGTGGCTCAATGACATTGCAGCCTGTGCACTGCATCTCCTAGAGCTGTGCAGAAAACTGCTGCCATATATGCAACTCTGTTCTGGAACATGGACATCCATCTTTTAACATGATATCATAATTCATCGCAGTTGCAATCAAGTTTCACATAATGTTCCGCAGTTGGCATGTGCTACCTTTTTCTGAGGAGTCAGTCTGTGCCTCATTCTGTAAGAGCTGCAATGTACCCGCATCTTACGTACCTTGTAATTTAATTAGTCCCTTACCTACAGATTAACAGCTAACTTTTTGCTAAAGTGTGAGGCTGCACAGTGAAAATCTATATTTTCCTTCTTTTATGCTGAAAATTTTCCATTGGGAATTGAATCCATAAATTATTTTGTAATTAATTAAAAAATAAATAGACAAAATAGAAATGAGTTTTTGAATCTTTATAAACTGATATACAAAGTAGAAATTATGTTCTCAGTATCTTTATAAGCTGTTTGACAGACACACTCATGTGTTTTTAAAGGCCAGTAAATACTTGCTATATGCGAGGATTATGTTGTATTCTTTAAATATAAATATCAGTTTGTTAGGCCTTTTTCTTTAAAACAATCAGTCAAAATGGTTTTCAATGTGAAATACAGAAGGCTGTTCTAAGGTGATGAGAGGGACCTGTTTCATATATGCATAGTATATTCTAATTTTAGCACGTGGAGGGTGCAACATCTGTTAGAAAAGAAAACAGCTCTGTCAGCAAGAAACCGAAGCTGACTAACAAATGAGGAGGCGGGGAGACGAGCGTCATGCAAGCTCCTTGCAGCTCCCAAGGTTGAGAGAGCATGGCCACTAACAGTCTGGTAGGACAGACCCACCCGAAGCTGCGGCTCCCTGGGCAGGGTCCCTCTTCCTCACTGCGCCGCTTACAGGCAGGCGGTTGTACTTCCTGGTGGCCTCTTCGCTTCTTCACGCATATTTATTTGTTTGTTTAGACCTGGCTAGGGTTTGGGGCCATGCGCTATCGGGAGTTAAACAGGAAGTGATTTCTTGGACCAATTTTTAGACCATCTGAAACCAAGTTTTAAGTGACTTATCCCAGGACACAGAGATTTGACGAACCATTGTGCAGTTTGTATCTCATTTTCTTTCCCACCTCTCCCCTTAATTGTTTCTTAATTTCCCAAAGGCACAACAGAATGATAGACAGCTGGGGTTACTGCCCGATTCTCAGCCTGGTATCAGAACACTGCGTACCTCTTTAGAATTTCAAGTGAGAAAATGCTTTAGCTTGAATTTTCCCCACTACTGCAATGTAGATGCTGGAGACAACACTGGGCTGAGGACCGCCTGATCCGTGTTCAGATCGGCATTCTCAATTTAATCCATAAATAGGCTATGTGTCATCGACAGTATTCGGTGAACCGACTATGCTCGTGCTTTTATTCGAGTAGTTTAAATGCTTTTGTGGTTTATTCGGAGCTTGTGCACGATGCGGAGAGATGAAAGGGCACTAACACGACCTAGGCATCGGTGTCATTCTCCTGGGCTGGGCTCTCGCTTATAACAAGAAACTACTTTGGTTCAGTATCGCGTTCGTTGAATCGATGCGGCGCGTGGAACGTGACGGTGCCGATCAGACTCTTAGCGTACCGGCGGTGTACGCGTCCCTTTGTGTCCCTCCGACCTGTGGTGCTCGAGTCCCTTTGCTCTCAACCATTAGGTGGAATAGTGTGCAAACCTCAGCCAAGCCTCGGCCTCATATCAGAGCTCGCGTTGGTAGGAGCGTGCGTTTATGTCTGAGAGGCTTTTCACTAATTTTGATTAGCTGGGAGCCGTGATTGGGGTACAGATAGTTTCCTTTTCAATATCGTGAGCTTGTTGGTCCGAACCTACAGAGAGAAGGAAAAATGAAACAGCCCCGCCTTAAGGAGAAGCTACCTCTTAGTGAGGCTAGCATGAGCCAGGTCTGCGCTCCACTTGTCCCTGTGGCCTCTGTCTGCTCTGTAACAAAGACTGTGGGTTACAGAACAGCATTACAACAAGACAGTATGGAAAAGGAATGAAGGATTTTCTTTCCCTAGACAAATTGTTAGTGGAATTTATAAGGGAAGAGGTTACTTTAACTGACCCTACCTACCCAGAATTCCACTTAAAAGATGTTACCCACCAACATCCACATGTCGCTTCCAGCAATGACTGTGGATCTTTATTTCAAGCTTGCTTTCCACTCACTGGCTGCTTTCAGTGAAATGAGTTAGACTTGGTTATCACCCCTCCCCCATCACAGTATTCTGGGTCCCCAGGGGCATAGACAAGGAGCATAGTGTGAGATTAAAGCTATGACACTATGCAACATTTATGTACTGATCATTTCGTGGTTCTTCTTGCTGCAGGTAGTTTTATTGCATATATGTGTAATAATATAAATGTATACGTAAAAAAAAAAAAAAAGATTAAAGCTATGTATTCAGCTTAGCTTGTAAAAGCTGATTACGTGGGGGAGTCCAAAGCACTGTAAGGTTGGTTACAGTTTTCTTAAAGACAGCTTAAATTTAGGCAAGCTGAAAACACAGTAGACAAGCAGACTGAGCCCGTAGTTGTGACTGGTTTCAAAGCATATGGTCAACATGTTGTAAGGTTGGGCAAAAGGTTCTGAGGGTGAGAGGTTTTCCCAGAAAAAGTTAGTGCCGCAGGAATGCCTGATACACAATACATTCCGTGAAGGCATCGGTGCCTTCAAATACACTAATTCTACTTTACTATCTCCAAAGCATTCACCAAACCAAGGCTTGTACTACAGAGGTCATTGGTCGAGCCCCAGGCCGGGTGTATGTCAGCTCTGACTCTGTTTCTTCCTGGTGGCTTGCTTATGGTCTAATTGTGCCCCACAAAGGCTCATATATTTAAAACTTAATCCGAAGGGTGGCACAAGACCTTAGGAGGTAGTGGGACCATACGGAGGTGGAGCCTAGTGGGAAGTCCATAGGTCAGATAGTACATGCCCTTAACTGGAGTATTATGGACGCTGTTTTTCCTTTCCCAGTATTATTACGATCCCTCAAGTAAAGTGGTGTCACTCGGGGTGTTTCACTAGTTCTAGTTCACCCCTGTACTGCTTGCCCTTTAGAGTTTGATTCCGAAGTAATAATGTTTGTACTCTTTTATTAAAATGAAAAGGCGTTCTTGTATGCGCAGTGTCGAAAAATGTTTTTCGCTGCACGGCCCCGTGCATACCGGCAGGGGCAGGAAGGATTCGATCTAGAGTCACAGTGAGATCTCACTTATGCAGAGACCGCATGCAGTCCGGCGGAGCATCGCGGTGCCTTGGGTGCCCACCCCAGTGACGTGGTGGCGGACAGCCAGCGTGAGGTAAATTGACGAGGGAGGTTTTAGGGTATAAATGTCTCCCTAAAACGCAACACTACAACTGGGCGACCCTCGAGTGAGGAAGAACATCAGGCCAGGACACTGAATGGTGAAAATCATGTCTTGTCTAGGTCGTGCCCACCTGGAGATGAGCAGTGTAATTACAGCCAATTGATCATAAAGCACCTTGATTTATTTTATTTTATTTTATTTTTTGCTAACAGTGTTCTAAAGGCTTTTGCTCTGCCCCGGACAGCATCCATTTTAAACCTTTATCCAAGTTGGCTTTCGATCATTGCTGGGGCTTCCCAGCCCTTGGCTCACCAAAGTGTCTTTTGGGGGCTTTGGAGTATATGTAATTTGCCTTGTTGTTAGGAATGTGAAATCCATCATAAGCTTCATTTTAAACATTAGAAAGAGTATGAAGCATTCCCTCAGTTGTACCATATGTTAAGGCAGAAAATGTCTAAATGAATTTAAGAAGGTTGAAATCGTATCAACTCTTCCACAGCCACAGAACTGTGAGATCAGAAGTCAGTGACAGGGCACTGGGAATATATTTCAGTGATAAGACACTTGGCTAGCATAAGAAACAGCCCGTTCAACCCCTGACGTCAAGAGAGATGAGAACAAAAGAGGGTGGGGGGGGGGGAGGGAAGGAAAGAAGGAAAAGTAAATCTGCAAATTTTTGGAAGTTACATATTCCTGAACCACCAGTGGGGCAGAGACACAAAAGGGAAATGGACAGGAGGCCTGAGCCAAGTGACAATTGCAATAGAGCATGCCAAACCCGAGGCGGCTCCAAGAAAGGGAGTGGACAACCACAAGTGCCTCCGTCCAAAAGAGGCTCTAGTGTGCCTCAAAGTGCATGTGAGCAAAAGCAAGTTTGTTTTCCGCGAATCAGCAGAGGTCTTAGCGGAGGATTTGTCTCCATTCAGTTATTTCATCCTAAGCCTGGGCACCATCTCTACAAAGCCTGAGACCAGGGAAGAGCGGGTGAAAGGTGGAGCTTTCAGACCCAGAGAAAGCACTCTGGCATCTAGATGACAAAGGTTTTCATCTTTATGTCCAGGAAACAGCCTAGCACAATCCAGCTTCTGTGGGACTGTTAGTCATTCTGGGCAAAAGTTTTACCAGTGTCTTTTAATGAAATGGGAGCAGAAAGGAGGATCGGGAAGAGGCCTGTGCGTTATCATAATACTGCTCACTGGGTGAAAAGTGCTTTTGTGAGCAAATCTGGCAGTGCCTAGCAACTGTCTCCTGGCAAAGGGGACTGGGCCCCAGCGGCCACTGCCTTCCAGGAGCCAGCAGCCTGTTTCTGCACACTGACAGGATATCTGTTTTGGATAGCTGGGATTCTAGTGTTAAGGTACAGTTCTTAATTCTAAATATTTCATTGTCTCCTTTAACCTGTATTACTACATTCACTCCATCTCTGTATAAATGTAGATTTTGAGATCTAATGGAATATATATCATCTGAAGGTAAGGTTGCGATGTTTTTTAAAACTCTGGTGATTTCCTTTTTAGCCTACATTCTGCCACTTTCTTAAGTGGTCCAGGACTCTACCCCCATTCCTGCCAGCATAGGGTGTGATGTTAAACACAGGAACTTCTCCTCCCACACCGCCCAAATAACCCACCCCTGGCCTTCCTCCTTCTTCTCCAGGTGGTAAGTCACACTTACTCTTCACCCGTGCTTCAGGACAGAGCTAAGCTGACAACAATGATACGGAAGTTTCTAAGGAAAGTAGAGGAATGAGTGTGTTAGGAGCATGTCAGTGGGGCAGAACTCTCCTGGGGGGTGGGCAGAGCGCTCAACATGGAGGAGTGGAGTGAGTACTGCAGCCTCCAGCTGGGTGAGCTCTTGGTGATCTTGAGCGCTCAGCCCCTCTGGGGCTTAACAAATAGCTTTAATTCTTAAGAATTTCATACACATCTTCAGTGTGTTTCTTATCACATCAACACCCCCATCCCCTTCCAATGCCTCTCAGAATCTCCCAGGCCATATCTTCTCTCTCTCTCTCTCTCTCTCTCTCTCTCTCTCTCTCTCTCTCTCTCTCCCTCCTTCCCTCCTCTCCCGCTCTCCTCTCTCTCCTCCTCGCTCTCTCTCTCTTCTCCTCTCTCATCTCCTCTCGCCCGCTCCTCTCGGTCCAATCTCTCTACTCATCTCTCTCGCTCTCAACTCTCTCTCTCTCTCCTCTCTCTTCGTCGCTCTCATCTCTCATCCCTCGCCTCTCCAGTCCCTCTCTCTCGCTCTTCTCTCTCTCTCTCTCTTCGCTCTCATCTTCTCCTAGCCTCTCTCCTCTCGTCGTCTCGGCTCTCTCTCGCTCTCGCTCATCGCGCCCCCACCTCTCTTCCCCCGCATCTCTACCTCTCTCCCTCTCTCAAACAGCCTGTTTAAAATAGCTTCAACATGCCTGTATGTGCATGGGTGGAGGGGCATCCGCTAGAGTTATGGACAACTTACCAGGGGCTATAACCCCAAAGAAACTTACTCTGACTTCCCAGTCGTTAACCACCAAGAGCTACTCAGCTAGGCCTGGAACCTGCTAACCGACCTCCTCCACTCATATTAGACTCATATTAGATGTTTTTGTTTCGTTGGTTTGCGTTTTTGGTTGTTGGTTGGTTTTTTTGCGGGGCTGGTTTGAGACAGGGTTTCTTTATGTAGTGTTGGCTGTCCTGGGCTTGCTTTGTAGACTAGGTTGACCTCGAACTCACGGAGATCCATCTGATTCTGCTTCCTTGAGTGCTGGGATTACAGGCATGTGCCACTGCCCCCTGATTATGCTAGGTCTTGAACCACACTTACTTACTAAGTAAATTAAGCTAAAGTCCATGTGGCCTTGCTCTCCAATACTTGAGTGTGTTCCAAATTCTTGCTCCCACCCTTTGGTTATCTCAGCACTTTTAGTTCAGAATTCTGTTGTGATGTTTATAGCTCCAGAGCCCACTCTTTATAGCTCCCCTTGTCTGGCTCCTAGATTTTCTTTCTAGCTTGTACAGAGAAAACAACAAGGTTTGTTTTATGATGGAAGCATAAATTATGTCATATACATAAATGCTAAAACCACATCTATCTGTGCTGTAAAGGACAAAACAGAATTATATGGCTGGGTCCAGATACAACGAGAAGATATGCATATTTATTAGGGAGAAATTTCAAACAACTCTGTCCATTGAGTAGGACCTAGAATCTACTCCAGACATGAGGCTCACTGCCTATGTAAGAGCTAAAGAAACATGTCAGCAGGTAGATCCTCCACTTGAGAGAAACATATAAAACTTGCCACTTTGCCAGGCTCACCTAAGAACCATACATGGAATGAAAAAGAAATATTTCATTGTTACGTGTACTTCTTAGGGCATGCCTGACCTTTCAGTATTAACGCTAACAGGGTCAGATGACACAAAGGGCCGTAGCCTCCCCTAGTCAAGGATAGGCATTTTTGCATCCCAATTTCTTGTGATTTGCTCCCAATAGAGGAGAGAGAAAGAGAGAGACAGAGACAGAGACAGAGACAGAGACAGAGACAGAGACAGAGACAGAGAGACAGAGAGGGAGAGAGGGAGTGAGGGAGTGAGGGAGGGAAGGAGAGAGCGAGCTTCTGGGAACCACTATGCTGTTCTTTCTTACCCTAAGCCATAGAGTTATTCGTAAGGAAGAAAGGGAGAGAGACTAAGAGAAGATGGATTGCTAGTGGTTGAAATGACTGGATAGCTGGGAAGACTCTCCATGTTGTTAAAGAAGTCTCAACAACACAAAGACTACCAAAGCTAAATGGAAGAAAAGAAATAGGGAGGTAAAGTGCAGGAGGGAAGTGGGAAAAGATAATAGGCTATATCAATAGACTAGAATAAAAGGGGAGCACTATGGACTCCTGTGCTCGGCTCACTTCTTCCATTTCAGACAATCCAGGATCCCCAGCCCACAGGATAGTGCTGCCCGCAGTTCAGGTGACTCCTCCTACCCCTGTTAACTCTAGAAATTTCCTCACAGAGCAGTGGTTCTCAACCTGTGGGTCATGACCCCTTTGAAAAACCTTAACTTCAAAAATATTTACATTCTGATTTGTTACAGTAGCAAACTTACAGTCATGAAGTAGCAAAAAAATAATTTTGTTTGTTGGGGGTCACTACAACATGAGGGACTGTATTAAAGGGTCACAGCATTAGGAAGGGTTGAGAACCACTGGACTACAGGTTTGTCTTGAAGAATCTATAAGATATCTACAAGAATCTACAATGTAGTTGGTTTTAGTTCCTATCAAAATTGACAATATTAGCCATCACAAGTCCACCCCTCATCAACTACTAGCTTCCACCTCTGGTTTCATAGTCTTTTGACCATATCATGATGCAAAAATACATTCAATTTAACTTTAAAATTCTCCATTGTCTTCGATACTTACTATGTTTAAAAGTTCAAAATCTTGTCTGAGACTCACGACTGCTCTGTATGCCCCTATGAGCATCAAAAATAAGCAAACACAAGTTACACACATCCAATGTAAGATGGCACAGAATAAGTATCCCCATTCCAAAAGGGAAGAATAGGGCACAGCAAGGAAAGACTGGACGAAAGTGAGAGCAGAACCCAACAGAGCAAGTGTCGGGCCCTGTAGTTTTACATGGAGCATCTGGGGCTCATCATGGGAACCACCTAGGCTCCAAGTCTTGGATTTTCCCACCCAAAAGCTGAACAAATGAAAATAAATTACTTTTTCTGTACTCAACAAAAACAAACAATAATAGAAAAAAATTAATGATCATCAAAAAAGGCTAAAATGCTACAAAAGGAGACTAAGGTTTTTCGTTTGAGGTTTTTAGATGAATGAAATGAAGCAAAATATGAATAATTTCTAAAGTAAGTAAATATAAAACAATTGTAATTTGAATTTGAATGCAGTTTGAAACGGATTGAATAAAGTTGTTTTAAGTGTATGCCGAATGGCTCACATGAGAGGAGACAGAGTGGTCACCTCCTCACACTGAAGCATGCCGTGACCTCCTTATTGGCTTTGATTTGGCCTCAGCAGAAAAAAAAAAAAAAATCAAAGAAAGAACAGAGAACTCAGAAATAGATTCCACTGTATGTGGGTATTAGATACATAACAAAGATGGTATTTTAGTAAAAAGGACATGATGTGTTATTTTTAAAATGTTACCGATGCAACGGTTTAATAATCTGGAAAGAATGTATGTAAAAATAAGTTCCAGACTGACTAAAGAAAAAGGAAACAAAGACTGTATGTATATACAAAGATTCCTTAACTTAATAAGCAAGATAATGTATGAAAGCTATTAAGGGGAAAAATACATAAATATTTTAAAAATTAAGTTATTTATTTACTTTGCATCCTGATCACAGCTTCACCTATCTCCTCTCCTCTCAGTCCCTCCCTCTCATTCCCCCCTCTCCCTTTCCCTCTCTCCTCCCCTCCCCGCTCCATCCACCTACCATTCTCCTCAGAAAAGGGGAAGCCTCCCATGAACACCAACTAGCCTTGGTATGTCAAGTTGCCATAAGGCTAATCACATTTTCTATTGAGCCTGAACAAGGCAGCCCAGTCAGAGAAAAGGGATCCAAAGATAGACAATACAGTCAGAGACAGCCCCACATAAAGACCCAGCTACACAATTCTTATACATGTGAGGAGGGCCTACATCAGGCCTGCTTGGCAGTTCAGTCTCTGTGAGCCCCTGTGAGCCCAGGTTATTTGGGTCTGTAGGTTTTCTTGTGGTGTCCTTGACCCCTCTGGCTCCTTCAATTCTTCCTCTCCTTCTTTCACAGGATTCCCCAATATCCACCTAATGTTTGGTCTCTGCATCAGTTTCCATCAGTTGCTGGGTAAAGCCCCTCAGATGACAGTTATACTAGGCTCCTCTCTGCAAGGGTAGCCGAACATCATTACTAGTGTCAGGGGTGGGCTCGCTCTCCATGGCATGGGTCTCAAGCTGGACCAGTCATTGGCTGGCCCTTCCGTCAAATTCTGCTTCCTCGTTTCCCTATGCACATCTTGTAGGCAAGACAAATTATGGGTCTAAGATTTTGTGGCTAAGCTGGTGTCCCCATCCCTCCATTAGAAGTCTTGCCTGGTTACAGGAGATGGCCAGTTCAGGCTCCACTTCCCCCACTGCTAGGAGTCTTAGCTAGGGTCACTCTCATAGACTCTTGGGAGTTCCCATTGTCCTAGTGTTCTAGCTTGTCCCACAGATGCTCCCCAATCCAGTACTCTCTCCATCCTCCCCCATCTCAGTGCTCCTATTCTCATCCCCCACCCCCTCTCCCACCCAGTCCGCCAGTAAGGTTTGAAGAAAAAGCATATTTCAATGGCTGATAAGTATGAGATTGTACTCAACTTGGGTAGGAGTCAAAGACAGGCAAGAATCCAGCAGCAACACATCCTTTCACTGCTTTTCCTCTAGGAAGAGCTAAAAGAAATTCCCTAAAGAGACTTGGGAACAAGGGTCCTTTTGTGTATGAGGAAATACATGCTTCAGCCTTTTAAAAATGTAATCAGGGTTGTGATAATGGGTTGTTGAGTTTGAAAGCAGTGTGTGCTACAAAATGAGACCCTGACTCAGTGACCAAAACAAGACAAAATGCAAGCAGGAACTGTCCATTGAAATAAACACATCTGCCACCCCTCTCCCATGGAAATGAAGTTCTCACTGGGTAAGACACACACACACACACACACACACACACACACACACACACACACACACACACGCACGCACACACACACACACACACACACACACACCCATAGCATGTATCAGGCAGCCAGTAAAGGAAAGCAACATTGCTGACTCTCCACTACATTTATGTCCACTGAGCGGGACAGCAGCGAGGCTTCAGGATTTCTACCTTCCTCATGAGGGAAACTGGGCTGATGCTGTTCTCATCTTTCCTCTACTAAAGACCAGGACAGGATCCCGCTTCCCCCTTAGGAGCTGTACTTAAGGTTTATCAGTACTGAACACAAGTCAAACCAAGTCCTCGAGGGCATCTCAGAAGATCTTTTAGAAGATTTTTTTAGTAAAGATGTTGGGCGCATAGGAATTATTTTTCTAGAGGCATTTTAACAAAAATGTGTGTTTCCTTGGAAAAGAAAGTCCATTTATTACAGTAAATATATGGCTAGATATTTAGAATTTATTTTTTACATTCCACTTGAGGCAAAGAGATAAAAGTTCTTATAAAAATAAAAGCTGGGACTAGAGAGATAGTTCAGTGGCTGAGAGGACCCAGCTTCAGTGCCTAGCACCCACATGGCAGCTCACAACCACCTGTAACTCAAGTCCCAGGGGAGTGCAACACCCTCTTCTGACCTCAGCAGGCACTAGGCACAGAAGTGGTACCCAGACACACATACAGGCAAAACATATATGCATAAAACAAATGCATAAAAAAGTAAAACTTTTTAAAAAAAAATCAAATGCTATTTAAAAGCAAGCAAAAGGCTTGGTAATAAATATGGACGCATGGTGAGCCTTTTCCAACAGAGGCTGGGCCAGATCACAGTGAGTCACTCACCAAGTAAACCTTGGGCTTTATGGTTTTAGAAAGCTGGCATATATTAGCCCACCCATTATATGTCATGTCCTATAAATTTGTGTTTTGTTCTGTGGTTTACACATAAGGTTGCCCTTATGTACTAACAACTCCTTGCAGTTTTAATCTGGCTTTTATGTGTGTGTGCACATGTGCATGAGTGTGGAGGTGGAAGCACCAACCTCAAGGGTGGTTTGCATCATGTTTGATACAGGGTCTCCCCCTCACCTAGGCTGGATTTACTGGCCAGTAGTGAGCCCCAGAATTCCACTACTTCTGCCTCCCGGTGCTGGCGTGCAGGTGTGCACACCATGCCCAGCATTTTTATGTGGGTTCTGGGATCTAGCTGTGGTTCCCACGCTTGCAAGGCAAGGGCTCTGCCTACTGAGCTGTCCACTCAGACCCTTGTTTTTCCGTTGTTAACCTTTGTGTTATCTTGAGTTCCTACTGAGTATCACTCCGTTATCTAGGAATTCGGAATGCTTAAGGACATCATCCCTCCATCTGAGTGAAGACACATAAATACAAAATATTATTACAATATAGTATTTTTTCTTTTTAAATATATTTTATTAATTTATTCATATTACATAGTATTTCTTATTATAGGCACATATAGGAATGTAAGGGAAGAATGAGAACAAATCTAAATGACACAGATGATTTGTTGTTAACAACTACTTTATAAATTCACTTATTTAAAAAAAATCTCCTAAATGAGTCTCTGTGAGCCTCAATTAGAATTATGATCAGTATTGACATCTCACATACTGAGTGAAGCTGGCAGTGATAACGCTTTAAGCTATTTTCTCAGTTTCAGTATGTGGAAGCAATATGTTACTTGCTGACTTATAGGGAATTAATTTTTTTAATTATCTATTTTAAATACATATCTATTTGAGACACTTTGTTCTACAATTCATTAGGAACATTAGATTTTTATCTAGTTATTAAGCATGTACATATTTAAACTAAAAAGATCTAATTAGTGTCTAGTTTTAGAATATTGATCGTTAAGTAACATATTTTTTAGTCAAGAACTCTACATGACTTTTCAACAGTGGTTCAAGTTAGAGTTGTTATTTTGAGACAGAGCCTCATTGCTTGCCCCCAGCTGGTACGAGACTCACAGGGCCTCTGACTTTTCCAGCCTGTACCTTAGCCTCTCAAGGGCTAGGGTTACAGGCGTGCACTATTATACACAGCATATTTAGAAATCTTAAGATACAGTTAATTATATATCTCCAAGAAGATGTTATTGGTTCTTGCTGGGTAAATTTAGAATTAAAAAAAAAAAACATGAAAAGATGTTTGCGGAGGCAAAAAAATAATGTTGTTGGGTTTTTTTTTTTTTTTTTTTTTAACCTGTTACCCTCACTGAGGCTATACTAATTGCTAACTTGCTCCTAACACCTAGCAGTGGGCGCTTACAGGGCTGAGACACTCTCATATACACTGATGCTAGGAATACTCTTATCCTTTGGATAAAAATGTGCATAAAGGTTTTGTTGACCATGCGTGTTGAACAGACATAATTGAAAAATCTAAAATCCAAAGTGAACCCAACACAAGACTTTCTGACATGACACTGTAAGTTGAAAATTCCATAGCTGATTAAATGACAAGCCATGGTTGAAATAGGGGGACTATTGTATAAATTTCCTTACAGGCTGTAGGTATGTATGAACCACAAATGAATTTAAGATATGGATCTCTCTCATCATGTTTCTGCAATCATCCCCAAAAGTTAAGAAGAAAAAAATGAAATAACCTGTATTCCCATGTATTTTACCCAATCTGCACACCTAGGAATGACAATCATACCATATAATTATGTTTAATTTGATATCAAACATTTTTCAAGTGCAAGCTTTGGGCTTTCCCCCATTTTCCTCCCATTTGCCTGATGCGAGAGGGCAGCTTCTTTCTATGCTAGCCCTGCCTGTTTTAACCTGGTGGGAGCTGGTATTGATCTTAGTTTGATCTTGTGGTGGGACTGATGAATTGAGCCCTCTTTCGCTTGTGTATTGGAGCAAGGACATGAATGGCATGAAGAAGACAGCTAAATGCAATAGTAGGAAACAAATGTTGAAGGATTTTGGAGAGAGCCAGTGGGAGGAGTTAGTTGTGTGAAAGAGACTGGTGAGGATTATCAAGCCATGCCATGTAAAGAACTCGTTTAAATATATCTAAAAGCAACTCTAGCTTCTGACTTTTGCCACTAGTCACCACTTGAACTGAAGGAATTAGAAACAGGAGCATGCCTGCAGGTGATCACCAAGAGCTCTAGTTTTCAGTGTGTGTAGTGGGATCAGCCTGTAGTCCCAAATACTTAGGAGGCTAAAGTCAGCCTGTGACTCAAGGCCAGCTGTAGTGAGTTTAAATTAAAAAACAAAACAACAACAACAAAAAACTTAAGTTTGGTAGTTATTGGCATAAAGGTGATCAGAAACCAATGTAATAAACACAGAAGCTCACTTGAAAATCTGAAAAAAATATTATAAATTTAAATAGACACGATCTCAGACTCTGGTGGGATTAGCACAGGAGTGGGCGTATCAGGGTATAGGAAACAGCCAGGCGCCTCCATGTTCACAGGAGCCGAGGGGGAAAGCACTTAAGAAGAGACAGGAAATAAACAGGCTGAATCTGTGGGTGCAGAATCTGTGGGTGTAGAGAGCAGTAGTGGCTTCAACAAGGACATGCAGGCTGGCATAGTGTTCTTGGAAACCAAAGGGGGTGACAAAAAAAAAAAAAAAACAATGGAGACCCATAGTGTTTGCAAAATATGAAGTGAACTAATACACACTTCAGTACTAAATACCCAAGGAAGATAAATTTGAATAATTTTTTTATAGTAGCCTCATAAGGAGCAAACAAACTTGAGTTCTCTGCCTACTCTCCAGGATCCATTTCTGCTTTGGGGACTAGGCTGAGCTCAGACAAGAGAGAGAAACACGGAAACTCAGTTGTCAGTGTGGTTGTGGCTTTTGAGTCATCTTTCAGTGTCTTCAACAAGATGTTTCCTGTCTGTTCAAACTTCACCACTACACCCATGTAGGAGAGATACAGTGGGAAGTTCATTTCATCTTGTAAGAACCAGAATGCTTATCACATTTGTTAGGATTGTAAACGGTGGTGACGTGTTTCTGGAGACATGCTTCCTGAGTGGTTTGGTGTTGCCTATTTTTCACACCATCATCGGGGCCTTTAGGGGTGGCTATATCACTGCCTGATTACTAACAACATTATCTTTAAAAAAACATATAGGACCACATATAGTCTATTCTGATTCATTCCACAAAACTTACCAGATAAAAGAACTAGTTTAAAATTATAGCCTAATAGATTCCACTAATAAGCATAATTCAAAAGTACCATAAAACGTATGTGCAAACACCAAACCCACCAATTATAACCAGGTTTTGCTTATTCTAAAAATGAATATAAAGAATTTAATGTTTGAAAATCAGAAAACAGATCAAAATTATGAAATCATTTGATTATCTTAACAAATAGGGGGGAAGCATTTTTTAAAATAAATAACTAGGGTGGTGGTGGCACATACCTTTAATGCCAGCACTCGGGAGGCAGAGGCAGGTGGATCTGTGCATTCCAATCCAGCCAGGTCTACACAGTGAGGTAAGACCCTGTCTGAAAACCAAAGAAACCTTTCTCTTTCTTGACTTGTATTCTCTCTCTCTCTCTCTCTCTCTCTCTCTCTCTCTCTCTCTCTCTCTCTCTCTATCTCTCTCTCTCTCTCTCTCTCTCTCTCACACACACACACACACACACACACACACACACTTTATCAATGATAAATAAGAAGCTTCCTTAATTTAAAAATAAAAACTGGGCTGGATCGTGGCTCCGCGGTTAAGAGTGCTTGTGTCGTACTCATGAGGACCTGAGTTTTACTCCTGAGATGGCACAGCATGGTTGCCTGAATGCCTGGAATCCCAGGGCTGTAGAGAACAGAGATGGGGGAAGGTTGCTGAGGTTTGCTGACCTCCAGCCTAGCTTCAGTTTTTCTGAATGACCCTGTGTCAAGGGACTAAGGCAGAGTGTGATAGAGCAGAGCACATGATGTCCCTCTGTCCTGTGGACACATGTGTGCACTTGCAATACACACGAACACCCCCCAAAACAACAACAATAACAATAAAAACTAGAGAGGGAAAACTGTCGTGTGAGGTGTGGCTCAGCAGGGCAGGTGCTTACTGAGCTCTACTCCCTGCACTGTATAGTGCACTCAGTAGCTCCTGTCTATTAGCAAAACACTCTGGCAGTGGAGGAAGGAGGGTCAGAAGTTCAAGGCCAGCCTCAGTTTCAGAGGCCTAGGATACATGAGACTCTGTCTCAAAGAAAGAAAAAATAATACTATGCTAAACAGAAACAATGTGTCCCTGTTACTACTTCTGTCAGTTATAGCCTTCAAGAAGATAACAGATGCCATGTTGTAAATTATACAGTCTCTCAAGCCCTTGCTGAGTAGTTCAGGTGGATTTAGTGTAAGGGACTATCTCACTAGCAACATGAAACATGTTGCTAATAATGGTGTGATCAGGTGATCAGGGCCTGACTTTCTCACTTTCACTGAGGACAGAGCGACTAACACTCACTGTAATTTACAGCTCAGCCAAGGGGCTGAGGTTTGAACACTGGAGAAAAGAAAGTTAGTTTCTGCTGAGCGCTTAGTAAGAAGCTAAGTTAGATAACTTTCATATCTGTCCTTTTCCATTGGGAGCATGTGAGCATGTGGAATGTGGCCCATTACTCCCTCTGTGAGGTAATAGGCATTTGCCTCAAGGGGCTGCTGTTAGCATGACTCCACCCAACAACACTAGTGAGACCCAGCTTGTTTGAGCCAAGATACACAGTAGCTGGATGCCCTCAGGAGAGGACATTCTCCCCCCCCCCCTTTTCCTCTAGTAGGGCTGTTATCACACAAGGCTCTAATAATGTTAAAACTGTGTAGTTTGTTTTGAAACATATCAAGGCTTTCATGATATGTCGTGTCTTTGAAGATGAGAATACAAGAAGACAGGAGCTGTTATAAAGTATTCCCAAAGTCAAGTCTTTGTCTTGGTTAATCTTACTACATCAACAAGAACAAGATAACACTGATAAATTAAGTAACAAAGTGATCTCTCTCTCTTCTGAAGGAGTCTGATATGAGAGTGGCAGCAAAATCAGGGTCTAGTGGGGACACTTTTTGGTTTGTAGGTTGCTATCTTCTTGCTGTGTCCTCCGAAAGTGGGGAAAGAAAGGGATGAACAAGTGTCCTGGTGTCTCTTATAAGAACACTGTCTCAGTGTTGTTTCCTTTGCTATGATAAAATACCATGACGAAATTCAACTTCAGGGAGAAAGGGCTTACTTAGCTTGCAGTTGGGGTTACAGTTCGTCTTGGCGTGGAAGCATGCCATGGAGGCAGAGCTTGAAGTATCTGGGCACATTCCACTTACAGCTGGAAGAGAGGGATGGATGAATGCATGCATTTTCAGTTTGCTTCCCCCTTCATGCGGTCCAGGATCTCCTAAGGGATGATCTGGCCCACAGTGGACAGGTCTTTCAACCTCAATTAGTGTAATTAAGACAATCCCTAATAGGTCTTCTTAGAGGCCAATCTTAATTTAAATTACCCCCAGAGGTGTGCCTAGAGTCCTGCCTCCTAGGTGTCTAGTTAACAATATTAACCCTCACAACTCTATCCGATCACTCCAAACACACCACTTTTTTTTTTCAAGACAGCATTCCTCTGTGTGGCCTTGGCTATACTGGAACTGGCTTTGTTGACCAGGCTGACCTGAAACTTGGAGATCTGTCTGCCTCTGCCTCTCCCTCCCAAGTGCTGGGATTAAGGGCATGTGACACCACTGGCCAGGTAGACACATCACTTTTAACGCAAAACCTACCTCTTGCCCCCATAGGCTTATCACCACTTTATACTGTAAAAATATACATATTACAATGTAAAAATTCCCATAGCCCAACTTTATTCTCATAGTCATTAATAGTTCCAAAACTCTTAACTGTCCAAAGTCTCTTTACTGTGAACACCTATAAAATAAAGCTCAAGTTACATATTAACAACATACAATGACATACAGTAAACATTCTTATTCCAAAGGGTGAGACTCAGAGCATAAGAATAAAAATACCAAAACAGAACTAAATTCCAAGGGGGGAAATCTGAAAGCCTATAGCTCTTTGCCCAACATCTGGATGTTATCAATGAGACTGCACAAAGTTTTGGCAGCCTTCTCTTTCATCCTTGCTGCCCACAGCACACATAACTTTTAGGTTCAAGTCCACTCTATATTTGTAGCTCTCCTTGGCAGACGTTCGATGGACCTTGCACCTCTGATATTCTGGGGTCTCCACTGGCACTTAGACTCCATCTTCACACAGTGGCATCTCAGAGCCTCTCTTCAGGGTTTGGAACTCTGCCACAGGGTGCCTGGCCTCCAGCTGGTCTCCGTGACCTCCTCAGTTTTGCATCTTTCATGCCTTCAAGGCCAGCACCACCTGACAACATTGCCAACTTCTGCTGCCAGCTTGAAATTGGCTCTGCTGTACGAACATCTGGGGTCTCACCCGAAGGACACACTTTCCTGTTGTCCTGGTGTCAAGCACCAGGTTTCTCTTCAATCTAACAGTTGTGGATGTTTGTAGATGTTTCTGTTTCTGTGTCCTTTTTGTCTGAAACTTTAGCCTTTCCCACAAACAAATCAGCTCATCACTTTTAAATTAACTTTACTTAAGGTCTTAAGTCACGAACAGAATCAAGATAGGTTCCTGGCCAAAATGTCATACCAACAGCTCAAGGCACATTCATGACAGAATGCTGTAAACAGGGTGTAACAGCATCTCAGACGATAACAGTGTATAGGGAAATGTGGACAGTGGAAATCTGGTCATGAGGTTTCAAAAGAGGAACCACGGACTTTGTCGTGAATGTGGCTAGGGTCATAACCTCATCTTTATCTGGGCATAAATTACCTGTTTTCCAGGTTTTTTGTTGGTGGTGATGGTGATGCCAGTGATGTTTCCACTCATTTTTGTTCTTTCTCTCTCCTTTCCCCATCTGCCACAGTGTGTGAAGACTAATGGATTTAGTCTATCTTAGAAAGAGTACTTAGTATTGATGTAGAACTGGCTCCTGTGTATTTTATGAAAGAGCAATCTTGTACTCTGTCCAGTGTGGCAGGAGGGTGATGCAGCTGGAGTGGGGCTGTCTAGTGAACCTTAGCATTAGAATCACTGCTTCTTGATCGCTTTACTTATTTAGAGTTACTTTAGCCAATTGGAGATCAGGCTTGTTGGGAATCTAACATGTTGGTAAGAAACTAAATTGAGTTTCTTGTTCACAAAAGCAGAGTCGTCATTGTGTCACATCAGATGGAGCCGAAATTTGCCAAGTAACTGAACTCACTTTGGAACTGAATCAGCCATTCTCTAGGGAGAGAATTTTAATCTAAATACCCATCCTTATCAGTAACTGTCCTTAATTTGGAGGCTAGTCTCTAAATTGAGGTTGTGAGGATTCAAAACTGGAAAGGTTTTAGGGAGTTCTTAGGACTTCGGGGGCCTTCGGGGAGCTTCCAGGGAGCCAGCCAACAGAGGTGAAACACTGGCTTCCCTTGTTTAGTGCATAGGCCATACATATGTCACCTCATACAGCAAGCCATTCCAGTGAGAGTGCTGCAAAACTGTAAATAAAAATTTAAAGGATAAAGTGGTAAAAGATTTATACTACCTAAGTTGTTTACAGGATGTCAGGAAGAACACATGGAGAAACGAACAGCGAGCGAAGAGCAGCAGCAGTGAGTAGCTGACTCCCACCCACACGCTTCTTACCAAGACTGTGGTCTCTCAGAGGCAGTCCAAAACTAGCCTATTTAGTGTTTTTTTTTTCCCAAGAAAAAATGTTATTTTATTCTGATTAAAAATATAATTAATGTTCACTGTAACATGTTTTTAATTTTATGTATGTGTGTATGTATGTAGTTGCATTTGTGTACATGTGTGTTGGTGCACACATGTGTCTTTGTGCATAGGGAGGCTAGAGTTCACCATTAGGTGTCTCTCTCTTCCTTTCTTCCTTCCTTCTTTCTTTCTTTCTTTCTTTCTTTCTTTCTTTCTTTCTTTCAACTTTTTATTGATTCTTTGTGAGTTTCACATCATGCACCCCAGTCCCACTTATTCCCTTCCCCTCATATCTGCCCTTCAACCTTGCAACCACCCCCAATAAAACACACACCCACACACACAATCATAGAAAACATTTCATTGTGGAAGCTGTCGTATGTCACAGTGTGTCCCACAGTATATCCCTCTGTCCATACATCTTCACTTGCAAATTTTCATTACAATGAGTCATTGGTTTGGTTCAAGATTTCTGGCTTCTGTGACACTAATATGGGATCCTCATTGGGCCTTTTCCTGGGTATCTTGCTGTTGATCTGTGGCATGGAGATCCCTCAGCTTTGGACCAGCAGGATTGGCCCTTTTACATGTCCAAACTTTTATGTTTAATATAAGAAAATGATAAGATATCAAGTGCCAGATATTAGGTTATATAAGGTTCATTAGATGAGCATGGGGAGAGAAGGAAATGGGGGAGGGGTAACCCAGAGAGAGGGAGACAGAGAGACAGAGACAGAGGAAGAGAGAAAGTGAGTAAGGTTGTAAAAATAGAGAGGAAGAGGAAGAGAGGGAGGTGAGGTAGGACTGTCTTATATATCCCTGGGCAGGGCCCCGTCCCTGTGGCAGGTAGGCAATGACATCACAAGTATAAAGCAGCCTGAAGCAGAATCCTCTCATTCCTACCTTTTCCTATAATTAAAAAACGAGGAACGTTGGATTGTTTTATATAAGGTAAGTTGAAATATATAAATGTAGGTAAGGGAGAAAAGAGAGGAGGAAAAAAGCAATAGCAACAAAATGTCCAGATTATATGGTGAAGAGGAAGGAAAAGCTCTGTCCTAAAAGTTCAGGGTAGAGGGCAGGGTATGTCAGCCATGTCCTGCAGCAGATAGGGACTGAGGAGTGCTGGGAAAACCTGGAGCTGTTTGTCCCAGGTCTGGAGCACACCATTTCAGCCTTTTGTAAATGGATAAGGGGCGAAGTAATCAATGTCTTTAACTGCTTCCTGCTGACAGTAAAGCAGCTATAGGGGATTTAAAAGGCTGAAATGTTGGCCAGGTTCTGGAAGAACAGGCTGTTGCATTTGCTGTCCAGGGTCTGAGAACATCTGCAGCTGGGAAAGGCAATGCAGGTCCAGCTAGTAGAAACAGTGCAGGTCCAGCTGGAGCGATCTGTGAGGTCGGATGGGAGCACTTGTGGGTAGCTGCTTTGACAATGTCCCTGATGTAGGAAGTCTAGCAGGAACATATATGTGGGCAAAAGACAAAGTTAGTAGGTTAGGGAGAAAATTCCCTTTAGTTGTACATTAGAAACCGTTGGGAGAGAAAAGAGAAAAGGCTTGAAAATAAGGAAAGAGACAGTGCTGACAATGTTTGAAAGTTTTGGGAGAGCAAAGAAAAGGTCTGGATGTGAAGACTTCTCATTTTACCTTGGGAAAAGCTTGAACATGGGGGAGAAAAGAAAAGGTTTGGATATAGGGAGCTTCCTTCCATTTTACACAATTGCTGGCAATAATTAAAAGGCTTTAGTTTTGGATCTGTCCAAGTTTGGTTGAAGAGGCATGTAAGCTTAGCAGCCCTTAGTGTGGGCGTAGGGATTTGAGATTCTCTAAAAGACATCCCAAAGGCGTGCTAGGAGGAACAGGCATCTGAACGCTTCCAATGGGGAGGTGAAGCCAGTCATCGGTTAGAGCATCTCCAAGATGGATAATGACTCAAAGAACAGGTGCACAGTCTGGTCGAGCTACTCATAATTACTGGACAGCGACCAAAAGAGCACAGTTCTGCAGCTGGGAAATTTTGGAAGGGAAGCAGTGGTGGTGGGGGCGACTGTGTCAGTTCTCACGCAGTGGAGACTGTCCTAGTTGTAGGTCAGCAAGGAGGACCAGCCACAGTCATGAAGACTGGGCTTGGGTACCTCCACTATCCATGAACCAGAGAGGTGTCGATGGTCTCTTGGGCAAAGGGAAGCATTTACACGACTAAGAAATTTAGCTGGTGTTAGATGCAGAAAGGTAGTAATCAGGTAGTTAGGGAGAGGGGAGTCCCAAAACCAGTGAAAAGGAGAAGGAATCCCACCCTCTGAGATAGGTGATAGGTGGGAAACTTAGGTTTTGGATTACAGCACTTATCTGGACTCTATTTGACATGAGAGATGGATTTCCCGTAGCTTACAAGAATCCTTTTAAGTTCATAAAGGGAGATAAATTTTAGACACATTAACATCATCATTGTAGAAAATTTGCAATTAAATACACATTGTTAGACATGTACACATTGTAGGACAAGGCAGTAGACACATAGCACAGTAGAGGCTTGGGAAAAGAACTTTGTGTTAAAAGCACAAATACTCTGAGGTGAGCTTAGGAAAGGAAGAAATCTTTTGGCCTCTGTGGAACAGGAACGTGGAGAGGACAGAAATCTGTAGAGCAGAAGGCAAAAGCTCACTTTAGCGTCAGTACACATCATGAAAGAGGGGCTTTTTCTCTCTGTTTAGAAGACTGGACACTTTTAGTACAATGAGAGACATTTTAAGAAAAACACAAACAAAAGGAAATTTAAAATCTTGAGCTTGGAACTCTAATAGGATCATATAGTGGAATGTTTTCTGCAGTTGGATTAATAAACTGGAGCTCCATTGATCAGTGTCAACACTTTGAACAGTTCATACAACAATAGCATAGCAACAACGAATAAAACACATTTTAGACATTTTAACCTTAATAACATGCATTTACCATCTTAGACCTTCTAACATTCATAACTTGCATTTGCCAACCTGAAATACTTTCCTAGACCTTTTAGCATTCATAAAACACCTTCTTAGGCCTTCTAACATTTGTAACTTGCACATATCAACCTTAAAACATGTTCTTTGAAGCTTTAAGCAATAGGTGAAATTGCTGTAAGCAGTCATTGTCCTTAAGCTAAAAGAATGGTAAGTCTGGTAGCAAGGTAGACTGTATCTAGATCTGAGAGTTAAAGTTGGGTCTCCTGCATATGAAGAGGGCTGGGAAGGTATCTGAAGCCTCCATGATAGAAGCTGGCCATGTGACTATGAGGCCTGAGTATGAGGTTAAAACAGACCTGTAGCATTACTCTGGGTTTGGCGAGGCTGCTGAATCTAAGAGCCATCTGTACTCCACCAGGTCAAGGAGCTTGAAGGCTGGGAGTGTCCTCTTGTTCTGGTTGAGCCCCCGGTGACTAGGCACAGAGGACAAGCCTGCATGTGAGCTTCTTGACATCCATAGGCCAATTTGCCAACGAGCAAGGCTGTGGGACTTTATGTTTAATATAAGAAAATGATAAGAAGATACCAAGTGCCAGATATTAGATTATATAAGGTTCATTAAATGAGCATGGGGAGAGAAGGAAAGGGGGAGGGGTACCCCAGAAAAAGAGAGGAGAAAGGAGGGACAGAGACAAAGACAAAGGAAGAGAGAAAGGAGTAAGGTGGTAAGAAGAGAGAGGAAGAGGAAGAGAGAAAGGTAAAATGGGTCTGTCCTTTTATATAGCCCTGGGCAGGGCCATGCCCCCATTCACAGGTAGGCAATGACATCACAGGTAGGCAGACTGAGCATAATCCTAACACCAACCACTTGCAGATGATAAAGATTTTGGGGTGGGCCAACTCAGAGCCCTGGATCTAGGGCTGGGTGGTAGCTGAGCTAGTCAGCAGACCAGCTAGCCTTTATCCTTAAGGAGAGTTCTCCAGCACTGTCCCAGCTAGGACACCGAGTGCCACCACCGGCAGGAGGCAGGGTCAGCTCTCCTGCTCTTGTGCCCTCTGGACTTGCTCACCCTCACCCACACCCATGCCTCCAGAGCCAGCTCCATCCACTATGCTGCCCAGTCAAGGTGAAGGACCCACTCTCCCAAGTTCTGCAGCCTATAAGGGGCTGCAGCTCTTCCACTCTTATATGCTCATGCTAGCTCACCTGTGCCTTCATCACTGCCAGCTCAACTGCTTTGCCCAAGCATGGTGCAGGGCCCACTCTCCCAAGTGCTGCTGCTGGAGAGGGACAGGGCCAGCTCTCCTGCTATCATGACCCCAGGGCCAGCTCTTCTGACTGCGGCAGGCGGAGTGGTAGGCATCTTTCTTTAGCATTCATCTTATTTTTTGAGATAGGGTCTCTCACTGCATGGGGAGTTCACAATTTTGCAGAACTACCTGGCTAGTGAGCCCCAGAGATCCCCAGGTCTGGGACTAGAGGTGTGAGTGACCAACTGAGGCATTTTACTCCAATTCTCACAAATTTTCAGTGAACACTTTTCCAACTGAGCCATGTCCTGGGCCCCAGTGTAAGAAAGGTTTCTGAAGCTCTGAATATGAGGCTTTCTCTTAAATTTTCACTTCCTTCTGCCTCAGTCACCTTGCTTCACTAAACAAATGTAGGAGACTCCTTTTTCTTTTGTCTTCAGCCCCATTATGACATTTATAATTAGGGTGTGTGTGTGTGTGTGTGCACGCGCGCGCGCACACGCGTGCGCGAGCGTGCATGCATGCTCACTTGCATCTGTGTATGTGCATGTTGCTTCTCTTTTTCTTAAAGTATGAAAACTCGATCTCAGCTAACAATAGTCCCATTATTAAGCCTAAGAATCTCATAACACAGGCAAAAATAACATCAGATTGATGAGTAATAAAGGAAATAACTTGTGAGGAAAAGTGAAGCATCCACTCATTATGATAATTTCTAGATCAATCCATTTGTCCACAAATTTCGGGAATTCCTTGTTTTTAATAGTTGAGTAGTATTCCATAGTGTAAATGTACCACAGTTTCTTAGTCCATTCTTCTACTGAGGGACACTTAGGCTGTTTCCATGTTCTGGCTATTATGTATAAAGCAGCTATGAACATGGTTGAGCATATGTCCCTGTTGTGTAGTAGGGCATTTTCTGGGTATATTCCAAGGAGTGGGACAGCTGGGTCTTGAGGAAGCCCTATTCCCATTTTTCTGAGAAAGCGCCAGATGAGTTCACCCAGAAGCAAAAAGAAACAAATGGTTTATACTCACTTATGTTAAAACACTAGTCCAAGGGATACGTACCATGAAAAACTTTACTTACCAAGAAAGTGGGTCAGAAGAGAGGACATCCTATTGAGACTTTAGGCGAGAGTAGCATGGAAGAAGGGGGAAATAGTAGGACCCACAGGGTCCTGGAAACCTACAAGAAGAACTTTATGACAGGCAGATTTGGGTCCTGGGGTCCTCCTCAAACTAAGGCACCAGCCAAGGAGAATATAGGCAGTAAGCTTCGAACCCCTACCAAGATCCAGCCGACGAACATGATACTCTCCACCATTGAATGGAGAGTGAGATCTGACTCTCACACGAACTCTGGTGCCCCTTTTCTGACCACGTCCCCTGGATGGGGAGGCCTGGCAGCACTCAGAGGAAGGATAGCAAGTTACCAAGAAGAGACTCGATATTCTAAGAGCATATATAGGGGGAGGAGGTCTCCCTCAATCACAGACATAGGGGAGGGGAGAAGGGGGGAAGTGGGAGGGAGGGAAGAATGGGAGGAAACAGGGGAAGGGCTAACAATCTAGATGTAATATGAATAAATTAAGAAAATTAATTAAAAAAAAGAAAAAAAGAAAAGTGAAGCATCCACATGCATTTTCTTGCCAGGCCTCTGTGCTTTGCTTGGGACTTCCAAAGCATGACTGGTCTGTGCCACTAACCCTATGCTCATGCTCAGCACTGCCTTATTAATCATAAATATATCCATTTAAGAACAAGTTATTATTGCATTGTTTTGTAATTTAAGATCTTTCTGGAAGGCTCTGTGATTTGTCTTAACAAATCACACAGCCTGGGGCTCATAGGCCCGATGCCTTATAACTTGGAATAATTTTCTTGCCATTTAAATGTGGTTCATGCTCACAGCCATTCCCTGCTTCTAGCACAGACTACATGCCCTTATTTCCTTCTTCAACAACTGTGATATGTTTCATGACCAATTCAGAGCTTTCTTGATTCTCACTGACGATGCACAATTGCGTTTTATCCTTTAGACATTTGGTGAATTGCCTTATAGCTATTCTTTAGTCGTTTCATAGGTGTCTCATATCTTAGAGGCTCCGGTGCTGCTGATGTAGTTCAGACAGAAGGCCATGTGTGGACTAGAGCCTTGGTCAGAAATACAGAAGCAACAGAAAAATACTCAGATACTTTCTGTTTTGTTCTTCTCTGTTTTGTTGAGATAGAGTCTTTGTAAATCCTGGTGACTTGGCAGGGAACATTGCCCATGTGAACTGAGGGACCAGGAGCTAGGTGGCAGAGACTGTGACTTAGAACCAAGGTCAGATTTAACAGGCCACTGAGAGATGGCTGAGGTGTCAGAAAGCAATATAGAACAATAAAAGGAGCATTGGTTTTGGACTCAGGCTGGGGCCGGGGGTGCGGGGTGCAGTGGCGGGGGGTCAAATTTAAGTTTAACCACACATTAGCAGTTGCCCTGTATTTCCTAGTCCCTTATATTTCAAACAGAAACCATTCACACCTCACAGGAATATTGTAGGGATTAGATGAGGCATCACATAGAGGGCCATTGTGGTCCTCAACTCATCATTCATAGCTGCTCAGTGACTAGTAGCTGTCAGTATTTCTAAGGTAGAAATACTCAGTTTTCATCAGAAGTTAGCAGCTAAGTGACAAAATTCTAAGCCATAAAATGTTTCTAGATAGGCAAACTGAAATTCTTCAAGTACTAATTGTATTAAATATTTGGTAGTTGATTTGATTTCTGAACAGAATTTTTAATAGAATGAGACTGTTTTCTTGACTAATGGCCATAGTGAGACTTACCCTATCTTTGCATGGGGCACAGACAAAAGTACAAAATTCCCAGGAGGGACTCAACTATTTTGATAACATTAGAGAAATTGTTTTTAACACTGCAGGCAGTGAGATAATGGAAACTGAGTCATACGAGAAGCACATATGCCCAAGAAAAATAGAAAAACATGTAATACAATGTGACATCTGAATAACATATTTGGTTACAATGATCATTTCAACATTTAGCAATGTCTCCTATCCACATTTTTGGCACATATGCATGCACATGCACGTGTGCGTATGCACGCACACACACATGCACACACACACACACACACACACACACACACACACACCCTTGTGAGGTACCAGGTAAAGCGATGCTTTGGTCTTTGATTCAGTGAAGTGTTAGATGCAAAGTCTGTGGTTAAGACCAAAGTCTCCTTAGGCAAGGGTCGACCAGGAGAAGTGGGAAGGCTGTGAAAGTTTGCAGGAAGGAAGACAGATGCCATCTTCACACTCTAAGACAGTTCTTCACGAAGAAGCATTCTTAGATGTTTTGGGCTACAAAAAGTGTTCAAGAATCAACACGTGTGGCTGCCAAGAAGGCTCATCAGCTAAAAGGACAGGCTGCTCTTCCAGAGACTCAGGTTCAATGGCAGCTCACACCTGTAACTCCAGTCTCAGGGCATCTGATACCCTTTTCTAGGCACCAGTCATACTTGTGATGCACAGAAATTCATGCAGGCATAAGATCTATACACATTAAAATCTATAGTTTTGAAGGATCAACTCCTGAATTGTAAGTATTTGCATATCAAAACCATGGTCTAGGGGGTGAATAAAGTGTGTCTGTCATCTATCCACAGAAGGTATCTGGGTCTCTCCATGAAATTTGAGTAAAATCCTGGCTCATGTAAGAAAAGTTCGCTACCCAAGGGACAATTTTAGCCTGAGTATCCTCAAGCGCCAGCAGCAGAGGGCGCCAGGTTCTGTCTGCACCAGCCTCCTAGCTGGGTCTTTTCCATTCATCTTATTGACTCACCTCTAGTCTCAAGAGAGGAGTAGGCTCCTTCAGGCAAGACTAGCTCGCAATTGGGCGCTCAGATGTGAGGGAAGGCAGAAATGGAAGAGGGACGTGCAAAGAAACCCAGCCGTGTGAAGTCCTGGGGAGCCCAGTCAGGGTGGCCAGGAACTGGCATAGTGTCCAAGACAAACCCTTGGGCATCCCTCCCAGCCATAACCTGGGCCTCTTCTTGCCAGCTTGAAATAGATCCTGGAGAGGAGAGACGGGATCAGGCCTGGATCTGACAGTCACGGTATGGTGACAAACCTTGCTCCTCTAATGGTCAGTTCATTCTTAGACCAGAAGTGAAGAGTGGATAACTTCATAAAGATGGTCCAGTGTGGGCTTGACCAGACACAGGGTTAGCAGCATAGAGCAGGGGCTAGGCAGATAGTCCTGTGTGTAAAGTGCTTACTGTGCAAACATGAGACAGGAATTGGGATCCTGAGCACCAGGGCAAAGACCCAGCTGCGGCAGTGTACCTGTAACCTCAGTGCGGGGAGATGACAAATCACCCAGCCCCACCAGTGAAAGCTTAAAAGTGGAACCTTGCATTTGATCATAATTATTTAGCATGCCCTGTTTGAAATGTATGTGAACACATGCTCCATTTAGATATAATACGTTTTATACATAAAAATAGTTGCTTTTCAAACAAATCAACTTAATATTTACATTGTCAAGTGCCATTAGTCACATGACAAATGACAAAATTTACATGTTTGGGCCATATTTGCAGGCCAAAGTTACCTTAGCTGATCTCCACGGAACAAAAACTAAAAAACGCCCAGTTCGCTTAAAGCTGAGTTAGATTTGGCAGGGCTTCTCAACTCCTTTGCTGATCTGCACCTTATTCCCTTTGAGACAGGGTCTCTCCTGGAGGCCCTTTTGGCCAGGCCTGCTTGTGGGATCCCAGGAATCCACCCATCAACCTCACATACCTCAGGCAGGACTCTGCCTCATCTTCTGCATCTGTACAGAAGGAGCCAGGAGAGTCGTCACTGAAGTCCCCTAGGGCATGAATTTTGCATTGACAATCCAGTGTAGAACAGGATGAAATAATGGTTCTTTTGTCATTCTCTTGGGGCTGCTACTGTCGCTGGGAATCACGCAGACAGACGCAGGCTTCGCACAGAACAAGAGACAGCAAGGTCTAACTGAATAATGGTTATGTTTTGGGGCTCTTGCTTCTTTAAAGGGTAAGAAAATGGTCTTTTGGGACATTTTGTTTTGAGAAAGAAGCGTTTCTCAAATTGTCGATTTTTATGTATGGGAGGATAGAAAAGTGAACGGGTTGTATTCTTAAATCTAGAAGTGCACGGTGTACTTTTGCTCTGGAAGCTCATGGTGCAAAGTACTTAGGTCAGGCGGAATCTGCCGATAAGCTGCGAGGTGTGGCACGCACGAGGGTGGTGTGTGTGTGTGTGTGTGTGTGTGTGTGTGTGTGTGTGTGTGTGTGTGTGTGTGTGTGTGTGTGTGTGTGTGTGTGTGTGTGTGTGTGTTTTGTATGCAAAGCAGGTTTGAGCGGCGGAGCCTTCAGGGGGAGGACAGGGGCCAGGCGACAGGAGATCACCTGCCGGGGCTGGCGCCACGCTGCAGCACGGAACTAGCGGCGTCTGCTCTCACGCGGACCGAGATCAGGTGATGTCGCAGCCCAGGTGGCTCCGGGGAGGTGGGGCAGGAGAGTGAAGCCGCTAGCTCTTTTAGCTTTCATACTTGGTGGTCTAGATACTGCCGGGGAGGTGGCGTCGCGTGGATAGCCCGCCTGGGGTGGGGACGCGAGCAGTGGCACAGTCCTTTGGGTCTCTCTGGCTGTGCCTGGGACTGAGCGCTGCTGGGTGGAGGTAGTTCCCGGCGATGCGGACGCGGAGGGCGTGCCCCCTAGCCCTAGGTCCCTCCGCTCCACCTGCTGGGCAGGGCGGGCCGGCTGCAGGAGGAGGAGGAGCCGGGAGCACAGCCGAAGGACAAGGTCCCTGGAGAGCGACCACTTACTTAACCCTGCTGGCGCTGGCGAGACGGCAGAGAAGCTGTCCCTGCAGCCGGGCCATGCTGCACCCTTTCAGGCTGCGGCTCCCGCCCTGACGCCAGCGCCCTCGGGAGCAGCACCCGCCCCGGGATCCGGGGTTGCTGCCTCGGGCATGAGGCCCGCCGAGCTGAGGCTGTGCAGACTTGGGATGGCCGCGCAGCTGGCCTGCCGCTGTGTAGGGTAAGTGAACAACTGGGAGGTGGGTGCTCTGCTCAGATGCTGTGACCTTTTGACTTTCCAATCCAGGAAAGCCGGAGTTGCAGGAGTTAATTTTACCTAACATTTCACAGCCAGCTGTCCTGGATAAATTCTCAGAGCCCTTAGCTCCCCACCTCCTGATCTTGTTCTCAGCCCTCAAATCAAATTATTTCATTGTGAGATGCAGCTTCATCCCCCCCCCCCCCCCCCCCCGCCACCTGAAGAGTAAATGGAGGTTTTTAGATAAAGGACAGGAAGCGTGCAAACCAAGCTGTCAGGCTTGCGCTGACTGACATATGATGAGCAGAGTATTGGTGCCTGTACTTTTGGAAGCAGTGGGAGGCTGAATCTTGAGGGGATATGAGTGGGATCCTCAGCCACTAGAGAAGGCTCTGAGGAGAGAGGCAGGTGCCTCCTTTCTATCTCTGGTCTGACCTCTTCCCTTCCTTTTTCTTCCTTTTCCTCTTCTCCTCTTCTTCATCCTCTTTCTCTTTCTCTGTCTTCGACTTATTTTGTGTTTTCGAGACAGGATTTCTCTGTGTAGCCTTCGCTGTCCTGGACTCACTTTGTAGACCAGGCTGGCCTCGAACTCAGAGATCCTCCTGCCTCTTGGATTACAGGTGTGTGCCTTCCTCTCCTCATTCTTTATTGAAGGAAACAACATCACAAACTAGTGAATGCCATGTAAACTGTCCATCCCTTTTAAAGTCCCAGATCTGCTGCCTGTATATATCAGATGGAGAGGTTGTTTTGTTTTGTTTTTTTTTTTTTTTTGAGTAAAATTTCCGGGGAATAAAGAGTCTATTTTTATTGTGGCTAAGCACAAGTCAAGATCAGCAGGTGGAGAGTCCGTTTTTTCTTTGAATGGGGTATTTATTTCTTGACATGGCTACCCGGATGCACAGATGGGAAAGGATGCTATTTAAGTACAGCAGCACAGTTCTGGAAGAAGCAGTAACTTCAGATTCCTTCTTTCCTTCCTTCCTTCCTTCCTTCCTTCCTTTTTCTTTCTTTAGGAGCACTACCAGATAACAAGGGTACTTTAAACTCGTGGTCTGCCCTCCAGTTAATTTCAATACTCTGTGCACAGCTTCCGACAGAGGCCAGGTTTGGATTGGTCACTTCCGTGTGAGGAAGCTCCCTGTGTTTTGTTTCTCTTTTGGTTTATAGTACTTTAAACCTCTAGTTTCCACTTTGATAAATATATTTTAACTGTGATTCTGACATTCATTGTGTTAATTCTCCACATCTGAGGAATTTGGTCAACATTCAAGTCAGTGATAATGCACAGGACAGATCTGTTTACGCTGAAGGTTGCACAGCTAGAGAAGCCAGTGGCACAGTGAAGATAGTTCTAGAATTTTGAAGTTTGCAACTTTCTCCTTTTCCAGGAGTGAGGTCAATGCTGTCCACTCTCAGGATGATTGCTGGAACTCGACGTACTAAAAAGGCCAAGTACAACAGAAATCTAGTTGGTTCCTAGTAGATAGTGCTCAAATTAGTGAATTTGCATTTAAATTGTTCTGGTGCATGACTGGTCTTTTCTGTTAGGATATCTTAAAAGAAAAGTTTAATCAAGTGCCTTGCTAAAAACAGACTCTGAGTTTTATTCCTGACTTACAGAATAACCAGCTTCCAGCTCCTGAAGGTACTGACCACTGCCCCTGCCAAAGTACTCCCTGCTCAGGTCTTTAATTTTACCAGAGGTTTACGCCAAACTTATCTGTAAGGCTTGGGAATTCTAATTCATTTTCTCCTGTATTTAATATACGGAATTGCATTGGGACAAAGTTGTGAGCTACTGTAGTGTCTTGAGACATTCTTCCCATGGGATTTCTGGAGATTCCCAGGACACTCTTGGGCTAACATCTCCCTCTCTCCTGCGTTCTGGAGTGTGAGTGACCACAACGGGAAGTCACAGGCCATTTTTCTTCAGCGTTTTCCTCAGTTCTCTCTCCTCGTCCGTCCTTCCAGCTGAAGCACATTAGGCAGAAGACAGCTGCTTTCTCTCTCTAATTAATGCACCATCTGCCTTTGGGCCCCAGGATTCTGTTAACTACTGCCCATGCTCCATAACTAGTGCACAGTGAAGAATACACACCAAACTGGGGGTATCATGATGTTGATAAATTAAAAGTTTGGGCAATAATAACTAGCTCTAGACAGTGTGTGGTATGGAAACACTATATTTTAAGAATTAATTCATTTCTTTAAAATGAAGAGTGGCAAAGTCATATTTTTCTCAAGGGGGTGAAGTTAACAGATCCATGAAGGGAGACAGCAAAGACATGGAGATGTCACAGAGTCTGTAAGCAGAGACACACCTCTCTGGACGTATCTTCATCAGAACATTGTATACATTAACCTGAGTCCAAACACTCTGCGGCCTTTGTATATGAACACCCTAAACAAAAGAGAACAGTGTCAAAGTCACTGCTTATTCCCAGCGTCTAAGGCACCGCAGATACATGGGTATCTGGTAAGTGACCATACTTTAATAAACAGTCATTAAAGTAATTTGATGCAGGGAAATGTTCTGTGCAAAACAAAAGGCCAGTGATGACTCCTGTGAGCAGTGTTTTAGAAGGATGGACCACAATAGTCTAGACACCAGTGCACAGGGCTCCTGGAGAAGGGTCTGGGGACTTCTGGGAACTCTACAGGAAGAAGCTAGCGTTTCCTCATCCATGACAAATAGCCTTTGCTATAACTAGGGAAGTGGGGAGAGGGTGCTGGGTACAGATAAGAAGGAGATGGGGGTGTTAAAGTTAAGAAAGGACTAGAAAACGGAGCTTGACAGGGATGCTGAAAACAGTCCAGCTCCAAGGAGGAAGAGTGCGAAGCAGAGAGCTTTGAAACATGTTTCAGCGAAACTTCTCCCCCTGAAGTACTGTGACACAAGCAGCAGCAAATGTGCCAACTCCTTACAAGGACTGAGTATCCATTATGAAAGAATTCTTAAACTTCAAATAAGAAGATTTTCTGAGTTCTTGGTCTCTGACCCTCAAGTTCAAGTGCATTTCAATCCTCTCGTGTCTTCACATAAGAATAACGCTGCTTTTCAGTGTTCAGAATTAGATATACTGCTGCCTGGGAGTTAATTTAGTGCTCAGCACTTAATTCCCTCTTATTATTTGCACCTCCTACTTGTTCTAAAGTATCTGAATTGGTTTCACTGTGTAACATAATGCCTAAAATTGAGTTTAGAGATGAGGGGGGAGAAAAAGCACTTTTGCTGTTTTCTCAGTGCCTGATGCTTGAGACTCCAGCTGCTAAAAGACATTGTGATTTAAAGTGAACTTAATCGAATGTACATGCAACACATGTGACACAAGGATCCTTAGGGTTGGGTCTGAGATTCTAGATTATTCTTTCTTAACTAATTGGCTAGGAGCTTTGCTCCAGGAGTGTCTTAGTCAGGGTTTCTATGGCGGCAACAAAATGCCATGACCAAAAAGCAAGTTGGGGACAAAGGATTTATTTAGCTTACACGTCTACTTTGCTGTTCATCACCAAAAGAACGTCAGTTCAGAAATTCAAGCAGGGCAGGAACCTGGAGGCAGAAGTTGATGCAGAGGCCATGGAGAAGTGTGGCTTACTGCCTTGCTCCGCCTGCTTTCTTATAGAACCCAGGACTAAATGCTTGAGAGCTGGATCTCAAAGAGACATCAACTGAGACTCTTTCCTTTCTGGTGACTCTAGCTTGTGGCAAGCTGACATGAAACCAGACAGTACAAGCACACATTTTTACAGTGCTGGAGAAACTACCACAGGCTCAAGTTCAATATTTGTTCTCATCAGTGACCAATGGCCAAGCAAAGTCCCATGTCACCCAAAGTAAAGGCCGAAAGGGCTGGGGGAGACAGTGCCTGTTTGGATGACGTGGCAAGTGAGAGATGTTTTTACAGCTGATGAAAGACACATCACAAGTCTAACTTCCAACTCCAGAATTACTGATGACAATCTTGGATTATATTTCTTTTTATAAGTATAATCTTAAAATATGAATCACGTAAAATAACTGTGAGTTGATGTCCCTAGGTTTAGGAGACACGTTGGAGAAAAAGGGAAGGAAGGTGACACAGAACAGCTGCATCCCAGGCAGGTCCTTCACAGAGAGGACCTCACTTCTTTATGTCTGAGGTAGAGCCTTGTTTGTTTACTTGTAAAACCAAACCACCTGGTTTCCAAGGATCAGGCTTGTAAAAATCGCAAACATTGTCCTTGCACTAAGCAACGCCATTTTCTCTACCTTACACTAAGTAATGAAATGTATAGGAGTCAGCTCTGACAGTGCTCTGTTGGTGGGCAGCCTTGGGCTGTGTGTATGCCGAACCAGATTAGGAAACTACACAGTGTTCTGTCGGAGCCTTCAGATCAAGATTGTACTTACGCGCTTTCTAGCTTTTGCTTTTTGGTGGAGTCTGTTTGTTTAATCTCATTCTGTTGCAAATTTATAGTCCAAGTAAGTGAATCTTAGAATTTCCAGTACAAAGACCGCATTTAATACTCAACTTTCATGGATATTTACAAAAAAAGAAAACAAAGTTTTTGGATACATTATCAGAGGACAAATAATGACAAATATGCTTTTACAAACTCAGTGACATATGTTTTTTTAAAAGAACTTAGATATTTTGTATGCTTGTGAGGTGCAGGTGGCAAGGGTAGGGGGAGGTTATAGGGGTGTGTGTGTGCCAGAGATAGACACTGGGTCTCTTCTTCAGTCACTTCCCACCTTATTTTTTGAGACAGTTTCTCATGGAGCCTGGAGCTCACAGGTTCATAAAGACTAGCTGGCCAGCAAGCGCCAGTAGACCAGAGCAGCTTTCTCACTCTCTCCTTTGTTATGGATGTGGTACTGGGCACTGAACGTGGGACCTCATGGCAAACCCTTTACTCACTGAGCCATCTCCATAGTTCCTGCAATTATGGTTTTTAATAAATTAGCATTTTACTTAATACATTTGCATTGAGACTGATACTGTATAAATCTATGTGTGTGTAGATTTACAATAGTTAAAGGCAGGGCACATTTTAAAGTCATAACTTGAAGTAGATGGCCTCACAGAAACATGTGAAAGGTTTAGAATATATTATAAAATGAGACAACAGTAAGCCCGTCCTAGCGTTCATGATGGGCTTTTGGCCATGCCTGTTCATTTGCCTGACAGACTTTAGTCTTGTCTTTTTCTTTTCCTTTCTTTCTTTCTTTCTTTCTTTCTTTCTTTCTTTCTTTCTTTCGTTTTTTTTTCCGAGGCAGGGTTTCTCTGTGTAGCCTTGGCTGTCCTGGACTAGCTTTGTAGACCAGGCTGGCCTCAAACTCACATTAGCTGCTTCCTTAATTATTATTTTTTAGTTAACATTTTCTCGTGTGTGGCCCATGATGGCGTCAAACTCTGGCCCATATTGTTTTTGTCTCCTTCCTTAGCTGTGGGGTTTCAGGTGCTTGTCATCATGTTTGGTTGTGTTAGTGGGATTTCAAGTGTTTGGTTGTGTTAGTGGGATTTCAGGTGCTTGTTATCAAGTTTGATTATGTTAGGCTCTTAAGCAGAGCCTGGTTGCTTTGGTTTTTGATTTCTCCCTTTTCTGTATCATTTATGTCCTTACTTGGGATGTACTTTTTTTGTGTTAGCTTAAGATGAAAGTTAGGCAACTAATTTAAACTTTCTGGTTACAGGGACACAAATCTATTTAATTTATTTTACATTTAAAGATTCCTTTCAGAATTTTAATATATTGTAGCTTTTATTGAACTGAAAACATATTTAATATCCTTTATAATCTCTTCTTCACCCCATGGGCAACTTAAACATGATTAGCTTCCAGATATTTGGAACTTTAATGGATTGTTTATTATTAAGAAAAGTATTTTTAATACATCTGCAGGCCAGAAAAGGGCACCAGATCACATTATAGATGGTTGTGAGACATCATGTGGTTGCTAGGAATTGAACTCGGGACCTCTGGAAGAGCAGTCAGTGCTCTGAACCTCTGAGCCATCTCTTAAGCCCTAATTTTAAAATTTTAATACTAGCTTAACTAGGAAATCTATTCTGTTGAATTTCAAGCCTTGAAATCTGTTAGACTCTCTTTTATTTCATCTACCCTGGTGACCCTTAAGCACGTGACAGGAATGCCTTCATTGAGTGAGTGAACAGAACGCTGTCAGTGATGGTTGACGCAAGCTGGGCTATATTGGTTAAGATGCAGATTCCTCACTTTGTCTCTGGGTGTCTACCCATTTCTGCTTAAGCAACATAAATCTCCAAACTAGGCTTGTGGCTCATGCCTCCTTTTAGTTCTGCCAACTTTGGTTCTTCAAGTAGCTCCAAGCTATCAGTCACATACATATTTATGTTCAAACTGCACCTTTTATAGACAGAATATAGTTAGTATTTCTGAAAGGCACTTCAAGATGAGTTTTCAGTTGACTGAATAATCCAGCAGGAGACACAGAATCCTCACCCACTCCTGATTGCATTCATTTGCTGGGCTTTCAAGACTGGCGGCACCCTATGCACTGACCCGGGAGTTTCACAAGACGAGGCTGTGTTGCTACATCATGAGCCACACTTTATATTAGGGCTCACCTCTGATTTTATACAATTCATGGTTTTTGACACAAGTATAATCATT